>NC_136150.1:4483336-5015836 GCF_965212315.1 Lampetra planeri
CAATTGCATTGCTTCCATTTTGTTTAATTGCTGTTTTGCCTAGATGTTGTACTCTGCATTACTTTAAACCTATGTGCATTCCCATACGTGCTGTAGCATTTCACCTTGGCACATTGGCAATGCTGTGGCTCGTACCATGTGGTTGTCTGCACACAGATGTACCGTGGCCAGGAGGCTCAGGTGATCCTGACTAAGTGGATGGCGGAGCGAGAGGAACTCAGGTGAGGAGAGCAGTGGTCCCAATGTAATGTGAATTTTGGGTGATGCTGGCATTCAAACCGCATTGTATGAACTTTTAGTCTGTGCCAACCTGTGATATACCACCACTCAATCCTTATCCCAAGACCAATGAAAATTCGACCTTGCCATACTGCCACCCAAGTTTTATATAGTAGACTATAAATTGCATTGTGGCAAATGCACTTCTACTAACCCCATGACCAGAGGTTTCTTCCTGAACATGGCTAATACCAGCAGCCTAAACTCAATTTTTCTTGACCATGAACAGATGCACTTGAAGTTCGCTCCAACTCGCACCTTAAGGTGGTTCAAACGACTGACTAACATGAACTTTAACGTTTAGATTCGGTGTCAAGCACTTGCCATGTTGGAATGTTCAGTGCAGAACTTCACATTTGCCCCAACTTGATTAACTTGTCCGGAGCAGTTCATCACCCTCTGCTCTGGGAAACGTCTAAATAAATGGCCCTTTACTATTCTATAGGATCCTTAAGCAACTTTTGTCTGTACCTAGAGGCACTTTTCTGCAACTAGGCATCCTTAGCTTTTTATACCTAGATTCCCTCCCCTTTTATATACATACGTTTCTGACGTTGCCTCCTGCAGGGAGCTCTTCCTTGCATTGCAGCCACTCCAAACTTTTTTTTTTTACAGCTGTGTGCAACCTGCCCCAGCAAGTTAACGGTTTCATTTATTTTGGGCACCCCCCCCCACCATTTTGTAGATCCAAGACCAAGAACCTCTTCAATCCGTACTTCGGCAGCATCTTCCGTACGTTCCACAACCCGACCTACTTCTCACGCCGCCTGTCGCGCCTTGCTGATGTGTACATGGCGTCGGTGAGCTGCCTCCTCAACTACGACATGGGCTACACCTTCTACCCACGCCGCATGCCACTGCAGCACGAGTCTCCCCTGTGGATCGACCAGCTGTGCACCGGCTGCGTCAAGACTCCCTACCTAACTGAGATGTCCAACATCCGTTGAGTGCCTCTCCTCTAAGCCTGCACCCCCACCACCCCTCCCCACTTCCACCCAGATTTTGTCTCTGGATGTGCTGTACCGCTCTCTCGCTGCTTTCCCCCCCCTTCCCTGGCTGCTTGTCGGACCTGGTTGGGTGTTTAGGGTATGCTTGAGCAGTTGGCAAGTTGTTGGTTAAGATCTGGCAAAAGTAATGGTCTCATTTTGGGGTGGGTCAAGTGTAACATCTGTCCTTGACTCCAATGTTGGCCTATGACCAAAATGTTTGAAAGGAGGAGATGGGTAGTTTGTGGAGGAGGGAGTGTGTAGTGGGTCTGTTTCTGCCAGAGATGGCCTGACTCGGGTGCTGGGCAAAGGAGATGTGCTTTGGCAGGTGATGAGAGTGAGTTGGTGATGCTGATGAATTGGAGACATTTGATTAGTCTGTCTCGTTGGTGCTTTGGAACAGAACTGTTTGTCCTGGGTGGGTTTTGCATGGGAGGGGGAAGATTGCTTTGCCACTTGAAGGTAAGTGCAATAACCATAGGCTCGGTGGTGTTGTCGTAGCCAGACTGCATGGAGAGGTCCGCCTCTGGCTTCAACTATCCTTGAGCAATTTAAACATTTCCTCAACCTAAACTTCCTGACCTCATCCCTAAAAATTATATCCCCCATCTCTACAAGGGTTTTAATTCGCGATCACATTAACACGTTGGCAAATTTTTCAGGTAGCTACTGAACCATTTGGCTTTCTTTGCACTGCACGCTCCTAATGTGCTTGGTCGGTGGTGGCCGAGGCATGTGGCAGGTCTTGTACAGTCCCCTGGCACGACACAAAGGTGCATGCAGGACGCTATTTTTCAAATCTCAATTTTTATTTGGCTAAACTCTACACAACATTCCATGCCGCGTGCGTTTTTCGCTTTTTCCACCTTAACCCCATCCCCCATATCGTGATTTGATTTTTGACCTAACAACCTTCACCTCTTTACCCCCCTTCATGCCTCTCCTGCCCGCATGTCAAACGTCCTGGTTTTTTAACTTTTTGTAGTGTTCCCATCCGTAGTATCTTAGTCTGTGGTGGTAACAGTAGTAGTGTGATTTTTACCCCCCCCCCCAAGGAATTTTCGTCTTAACTGCCGCTGTGGTGGTCTCTAGATGGACCGTGAGATGCACAAAGGTGTAGCCGACAGGTGGCACGAAGCCTCCCTCGCCCCCCTAATTGACTGCCAAACATGGGTGGTGACGAAATTCCAGAACCTTTATCAATTTTAGAAAAAATCTTAACTTTCACATTTCCGTAACTTTTTTAATTCATTGTTTAGCTGGCAAAAGTGTGTTTGTAGTTTTTTTAGAACGGGTTACACTCTGGGTTCGACCCCAATACTGGGGACTTCAAACCTATGACCTGTACCTGCTCCCTCCCATTTTTAACTTTCATATTTTGTACGCTTAGTACCCCTCGTTAACTAGTTGACTTGGTGATAAACCAGAATGAGATGAAAGTGTTTATCGTAATGGCTGCCTTCTGAAATTAATATCGAAGTGTGTTTTATTCCCAGGTATCCAGATTATTAATGTATCCGTGATAGAGATCTGATCACTTTACACAACTACCAAATGGTGTTCGTTTTTACCATCTGACATTACTGGAACCTACGTGCATATGCTAATTCACCTGCTAGAAAAACTAACCCGGTCTGCATACCTCCAATGTACCATCCCTACCTAAAATATTGCTCAATCCTGTAACACCTTTGCACCAGCATACTAAATGTGCACGTTTATAGGTCCATGTTAACTGGATGCCTTCTGGGTTTAAGTTGTCTGACAGCAAATGCTAGAAACCCCCCCGTGTTATCCCAATCATGCCGTGTATGTTTACAATGGATGTATTACCTAAAACCTCGCAGGATGTATCGACAACCGTCGTTGTGTAACTTTTAAAGACACGTTTGCAATTTTTTTTTAAATGACTTGAAATTGTCTGCGGGAAGGGGAGGCATTGCTGCTGTAGGTGGCCAAAATGCATGCAGATGGGCGAAGATGAGAATTACAGGGTAATGACGATGCGAGTGAATTTTTTGTAAAGACGTAGTTCGCGTGTCCATCTGGGTGAATCAAACGTGGTGGCTGCTGCGTGGCCGAAGCGGTGTTGTCGTCGTGACCGCTTTGTGGCCGGTAATTTTGTAGACTTCTTGTGCTCGGCCGTCTTGCTGTTATTGCGTCGTAAATCGTTGCCTGCTTAACATACTCGTCAATAGCCTGCGCGTTTTTAATCCCCCGTGGTCTTTCCATACCAAATCTTAAAATCTTGACCGCATGGATTCAACTGCTGCCAAAGCCCCCCAGGCTGCTCAAAATCCCACGGCTTTCAACAACCCGTGCCACCCCCCCCCATGTGGTGCCTTTGGCTGCACATTGGAGGTGATCCACCTAGCCTGGAAGGCAGCGGGAATTGCCGGCGTCGGTCCTGGTGCAGTGGTGAGCAGACAAATGGGCCTGCGGGCCCTCGCGACGGTGTTTGTATGCAGCGTGCTCCGACGGCGGTGTTTTTGGTGACGCGTTTTATATCTCGCGGTGTCGCGATGAGCGGTGATTGACCTGTAAACTGGGCGACGTCCAGAACCGATTGTGTCTCGCTTTTTTTTATTCTCCCGGGCTTTCAGTTCATCTCGTTTTTGGCTTTCGTTTGTAGCTAATACATGGTGGATTCGGTGTAGGGCTGTTCCATACGCAGTAACTGTACAAGTTGCAGGTACTGCCGACCAATTCAACTTTTGGAATGATTATGGCAGTGTATTTTGTCCTCGTGCTACCGCAGTGGATTTTGTGGCACGCCGCACTTGTAATGCAGAGATCGCCGGTTTTTGATTTTTCAAAAAAAATCTTCTCCCCAAGTTAAATTTACCAAATTTAAATGCTTCATTTCCTTCCCCCCCCCCCGCCCCTCCCCTTGACTCTGTCTCCCTGAAGTGTGCCCCCCAGCAGTAGTGAGTAATGTGCAGTGCCACTTTTTAGCCCTCCAGTCACAACAGCCCTGTGGATTTTGCGAGGCCCGAGTGAGATTTTGGTTTGCAGCGTCGATGCCCCGTGGAGTCTTTTGTTGTTTCTCGTTGAAGCTGTTACGCGACTTTTTCATTCAATAAAGCTGGTTTTCATTCTCTCTTGGCCCGTGGTGTTGTCTCCCTCGCGTGGAAAAATATTTGCGATTTTAAGTGCCGCTTTAATTTAAGCATGAGAACATTGTACATGGGTTAACAATCTTCGAGTCGGTATAACCCAACCGTTGTGGGTTTGAGTTGCTTAATGTAACCTTTAATTCGCCGTGTCCAAATGTAGTCGCAAGAAAACCTTGGCATAAGGCTTGCCGTGTTTACACACCATGCCCTGTTTTCACTATCGATGTACAAAACCATCTGATTTTGTACTCCAACCCGTCTCGCATTACCACTCAAGATTGAATTTTTAAAGAACTGGTCCAGGTCCCGCAGATCCTCGGCCTCTTGGCTTCGTCTTTTAAAATTTGTTTATTTACGTTCCAAAACTTTAACAGGAAGTAAGCAAACGCGTTTTTCAGTGCTCACTAATTCATACCAGAGACTCTCTTGACCGATTAGTCAAACATGCCGAAACAAGTAGATGGCTTCCTTTCCATACGCGAGTTTATGAAAGCCACCTACTTATTCGGCACATTACATTTAATTCTGGGATCAGTTTGCTAGTTTGGCGTGAAATAAGTGCATTAGACAAATGCTCCACTGGACTTTGTCTGACCTGGAATCTTTTTCCATTTGCCTTAATTTTTTATTGTAAGCCTTGGTTGAGCTTGTTATGACCTTCGTAACCAACGCCGCTAGGAGGCAGTCAGACTTCACAGCGCCGTCAACCCCTCGCCCCCCTGGCCGGTTACTCCCATCCTCGGTCCGGTAGAGGGCCACAAAGCACCCAGCGACCTCTGCAGGGAGTTGCAATGAGGCCCTGGACGAACTTTACCGACTCGGTAAAGTTGGTCCAAGTGAGCACTGAAAAACGCGTTTGCTTATTCAGAATGTAAATGAACACAAGTGTCGAGTTGAGCCATCGTCTGCAGTGCCCAATCCACGTGTGCTGAAGGCGTCGCCCCCCCCCCCCACCCCTTTCAAGACGCTACCATCAAATTTCGATTTAAAGCTTTCGTGACTGCAGGGATTCATCATCTTGGTTCTTTCGGTAAAGTCACGTAGAAGGGAAATAATAAAGTAATAAAACATAACAATAATTTTCACGACGTTTCGGCCACAGCGCAAGCAGCCGTCCTGAGGACAGCTGCTTGCGTTGTGGCCGAAACGTCGTGAAAATTATTTTATTTTTATTTTATTATTTCCCTTCTACGTGACTTTACCGAAAGAACCAAGAAGACGCTACCATCCTTCACGGTCTCGCCTTGAAATGCTGCACGAGGTGCACCTGCGTCACGAGCTCATTTGAGCGCTCGGTCTCCTCCGATCGACGTACCTCCTGGACATCCTTTATATTCTGCTGTACCTGAGCGGTGGTGCAGTGGTTAGCGCACTGCAATACGAACCCGGCGACCCGAGTTCGATTCCCGCTCACGGTAAAAATAACGGCGGCATAGTTGAACCGGCCTCGGGCGTCCCCTAGGTAGACTCGGCCTTAAGTGTGCAGTGTCTATAAACATCGCCGCTAAGGGAGCCAAAGGTGGCCTGGCGTGGTGCTGGCCACCCACCCCCTCGTGTGCCGTGCTAAACTTCATAGGTGCTCGCTAACAGCACTTTCCCCAACAGTCTGAAGGCTATATGGGGATATTTGTCTGTCTAATTCCAAGTGTGTGGCCATGCCGCTTTGCGTGCGTTTTAGTTCCCTCTGTTAATGGCCATCGTCCATAATAGATCCACTGCTGGATGAAGTCCTCCCCAAAAGGCGTGAGTGAACTTTGCATCTCACCACGACTTTGAATCCCTGCATGTCGAGACCAACAGCCGTGTCCTGGGTTCAATCGTGAGTTTGCTTCCAAAATGGCGAGACCTTGTTCATCCAGCAGTGGATCTATCGCGGTTGATGCCGTTTTTCTTATTCAACATCGTCGTGCGTTTCGAAACGAAGTGTGAATGAATACTAGCATCTGAACAATATAAGTAGATTGCTATACGTGTAAGCATGGGCCAAGCATTAGAATGGAAAATTGTATTGTGGTGCTGTGATGAGTTCACTACGCTCAGGCTCGTGTCTACGAATGTGTTTGTGTACACGGCAACTTGGTTGCTTTCAACCCGAGTCGATTCATTTTTTGCGAGGCACGCGGCGCTTTAATGTCACAAATGTGTGTACCCACGGTGTGTTGGACTTCTTTCGCACCGCAAGTAGCCAACCGTGCTAACCGGAGGTGCGGGGGAAGGACAACAAACGCAACACAAAAAGCACTTCTAAAAAAATGTGTGCGTAATCTAGATGATTTAAAAGTGCATAGCTCCCAGTGGCTTTCTAATCTGGGAAGCAAGAACGTTCCAGACGGACTGCAGAAGCGCATCTGAAAGAGCGCGTCTTTGTTTGCCAAAAGGCGCCGCTGCTGCTGTGAGGATGATCGGAATGCGCGCGATGGTTATTCAACACATTTCTGCGGAGGGAGCTGGTAGGAACGTTGGGTTGCTCGGTCAATGGCCAGGGTCAACGGCGGCGTGGTGTATTCCGCAAATATGCTCGACTTGTGATGGCGGGCACAAGCCGGCGTGAGTAGGTTAAACGTTGAGTTTTATTAGGGCACCACGAGGTGACCAGCCCCTCCTCCCCCCCACCCAACCCCACCACTCCCATTTTTGGATGCACGACGGACGGACACAATAATCCCGTGTGGGCTGGTGGAACCAGGTGGTTCCTACCAGTATAACGAATTCGTTTCGACAACGGGAAGCCAATGCAGCTTGCCGAGCACCGGACGGACACGGTCGGATCTTGCAGTTCCCAAAAATCTGCCACCCAAAACGCCGTCGCGACACCGGTTAGCAACAACAATTAAAAGGTCGCCCGGTTGGATCTCCGGGCGCGGCGGCTTAAATGATTGGCAAGTTTCTTTGAATCCCACGCCTCTGGGCCCTGCTCCCAGCACTGGAGTATAAACGGCCACGCAACTCGTCTGGCAGGCCGCTGGAGGTGGGATGACATGTGGGCACATGCACTCCCACCGCTTCCGAGACGTCTGGCCATCGCGGAGGAGTAGGCCAAATACCATGCAGAGTCTAGAGGGACTCGAGCACGCTCTAGTGAAGCCCCACACCCCGCGGCTTTCCGCCAGCAGTGGCGTGAGCCAGCACGTTGCGGTACTGCGCCTTGATCTTTGTGTGCACCGGTACAATCGAACGCGTGCCGAGGGACGTGTCGTCTTGACGCTGGAATGTCACGTCTCCGCCACCAACCCCTCGCTGGCATGGCCCGCGGTCACGTTCTGGTTGTTTGCCAGAGCAATCATCACGCAGGAATCTCTGGCAATTGGGGGTGGGGGGTGAGTCGTGGTTGTATAGTTGGTGGTGACTGAAAATAAAGAACCCCCGTATAGCCTTTACAAAGCCCGTTGGGGCAAGTGCTGATTTGCTTACAAGCGTTTAACACGTCGGCTTTCGCGACCAATATCATCTGTAAGAGTTTTTTTTTTGGGGGGGGGGTTAGATCGCGTAAATTTATAAATGTGTCGTTAAACCCGCCACCACCCGACACAGCCAACTCGTAAGGGCTGTCACGTAAGCAGAACATGACAATTCGTCACTAGTCCAACACACGCAGGTGTGTTGGAGAGCCCAAGCCACAGCATTTACAATCTATTTTTAGGTCGGCACAAAGGGTAAGTGGCCAAGCGCCGCGCCTGGCCGCCTTTGTCTCCCCGGTGCCGATGTTTTACACCGCGTGGAAGTTGTAAATACCGTGACCCCCGTGACCCTCCACCCGGCGCGGCATAGTCACGGCGTGCGTCACTGCCGGGGCGCGTGGTGGTTACGCGTGGTGGATACGCGTGTTTGCTAAGAACACGGAGCTCATAAACACACGCGCACACACAAACAGAGATACAACAACAACCACCGCCATTCGCCACGAAGTGGCGATGACGTCACCACGACGCTTGTGCCAGGCCATGTGCACCTTGAGGCCACGTTAAGTGCCGAACGCCCGCTGGCAGGAGGTCACGGGGCAGACCCAGCAGGTGCCACGGGTCGACTGACCGAGATGACCGAGATGACTGGCTGATGCACCACCTGTGCCCCCTACTGTGCCAACTTGCTGTGCTTTAGCCACCCGAGAGAGATACACATACATTCACAGATACCCATTCTATAACACATAAACACAGATACAAAGACAAAGATCCCCCGTATAGCCTCAACAGACTGTAGGGGCAAATGCTGTTAGCGAGCACCTATGAAGGCCGGCACAGTACACGAGGGGGTGGGTGGCCAACACCACGCACGGCCGCCTTTGTCTCCCCAGTGACGATGATCTGAACCGGTTGCGTTGGGCCTCCCCTCGGTCGACTCGGCCTCAAATGAGTAGGTACAGTGGATACATTTCTGCCACTGCACAGACAAAAGCGGCCGGGCTTGGTGCTGGCCACCCACCCCCTCGTGTGTCGTGCCGGCCTTCATGGTTGCTACTCGCTAACAGCACTTGATGGCATTCGTGGCTTAGGTCGCGTTGACAAGCTTGGCCTTTGATAACGCTGCTGACGGTCAACACAATTGTATGCCAGGCTCGTGTGGGAACAACGCGCGGCGGCAGGCGCGGCCACTTGGCCCTGTGGTGAGTGATGAGCAAGGGCACTGATCGCGTGCCCATGATGCACTGCGCCCCCCATGATCCACAAGGCCCCCATGATGCACTGCGCCCCCCCCCCATGATGCACTGCGCCCCCCCCCCCATGATGCACTGCGCCCCCCATGATGCACTGCGCCCCCCCATGATCCACAGCGCCCCCATGATGCACTGCGCCCCCCCCATGATTCATTGCACCCCCCATGATCCATTGAGTCCCCCACGATCCACTGCGCCCCTCACGATGCACTGCGACCCCGATGATGCACTGCGCCCCCCATGATCCACAAGGCCCCCATGATTCACTGCGCGCCCCATGATGCACTGCGCCCCCCCCCCCCCTATGATGCACTGCGCCCCCCATGATTCACTGCGCGCTTGCACAGGGGGGCACGGACCCCCGCGGTAAGCGGCTCCCGATGGCGCCATCTCAATGTGTGTGCTGTCCTGTCGTGTGGAAGAGTAGACCAAATAACCTCGAGAAGAGCTCTCGTGCTGCCTCCAGTGGAAGCTCATCTTGCCGGTCGTGGCGTGAGCAACTAATAGCTGCACCTTCTTGTTTGTGACCGTCTACAATCACAGCACCTTGGCCCTTGTGTGTATGCCGAACTTCTTTCGTACCGTCCCTGTGGCCAGCCGCGCGAATCGGAGGAGTTGAATGGAAGAACAAACTCAACGCACGTGGAGCGATGTCACGCGGCGGCCTTCACGACCCGTCTCGTTATCCATGATTAGAGTCAGAATAACAGTCGTTGCTTGTGAGTTGGATCGTGTGGGAGGTAGAACGCCATCTGACAGAGCCATAACCATAACCAGCGAGCCATACGCCACCCATATAACTATAACCCTCCGCCATCCGACAGAGCCGATCATGTCAAGCTGCCACGTGGTGGAAAATATGCCAATTGATTTGGTTTATCACCGAAGGAGGAATGTTGCGAAGCTCAGACAATCTCACGCGAGATTGTCGCCTTGCATTCCTTCTCCGGTTCGATATGAAAAATATAAATAATTAACCCGTAAAAACTAAGTTTTTCACTCTAAATCCTTTATATGCGTGGCGGCTAGAGTCCTCTCGTCCTCTGGCTTGAGATGGCTGCCACCTATGGATCAGATGATTGTCTGCCAGCATTAAGCAATTGGTAATTAAATATTTAAATGTTTTTCCCTAAACAGTGTAAAATTTAGGAAAACATTTTTCACGAAAATTCATTGTCACGCACAACGAGTTTGTGTGCAAAATGTCAGCTCGATTGGATCACGAAAAGTGGGTTCAAAAACGACGGAAAGATTTGCACGGTCGTAAGCAAGCAAGCACGCAAGCACGCAAGCACGCAAGCAAGCAAGCGAACTTAATATAAAGGATTTAAAAATAGATTTGCTTCAGTTTTCTCCCACGCGGCAACTTCACCTGATTGGCTCTGTCGGGTGGCGGAGGGCCCAACAGTTTAACATCGACTCTCCACTCACCCAGTGCCGGATTATTCCAGTAGCACAAGTAGCTACACATGCTACGGGCCCCGCGCTTTCAAGGGCCCCGCGCTAAATGCCTTCAAGCTGTCAATTCCGGTTCCGTGATTCTGCACTTGCTCTATTACTATAGTACTATACCGCCTTCAACTTTTATGAACGACTGGTGTTTATGGTTAGCGATGTGTCGTAATATCTGGCTGTATAGCAAATGCAAAAATACAATTACTTTACTGTGCAACTTATGCTACAGGCCCCGCACTAGTTTAATCCGGCACTGCACCCAACCACTCGACGATTCGACCCAAAATAATAATGAACACGGGGTGCCACGTTTTGCCAGTTGTTTTTCAAATGCCGCGCGGGAGAAATACACGGAGAGTTCGCGCAAATATGTGCGTTGAACTTCTTTCGCGCCGTACGTATCCAACCCGTGCTAATCGGAGGTGCGGGTGAAGTAAACGAACTCGCCCCCCCCCCCCTCCACCGCGTCCCATTGCCCAGACTGAAACGTGACTGGCGAGCGGTGGCGATGGGGGGCCCTCCTCCTACGTTGAGCTCTGGGGTGCCGTGGCATTGCCCCCCCCCCCCACACTGCTTTCATGCTCATGGTGAAGTATGGGGGGCGGCGGGGTGTGGGAGATGAGGGGGTGGTGGGTCAGGAATCGGCGGATGCCTTAAAACACCGGTGCGGAACTGGCGTGTGAGCTTCTTCTACCCGATGATAATAATAATTGTCGACAAGTTATGTTTGCCGCAATCACGTTGTGTGTGGGGGGGGGTGTGTGGGTGGTAGGTGGGGAGCGGTAGTGCAGTGGTTAGCGCGCTGCACTACGAACCTGGCGACCCGGGTTCGATTACCGCTCACGGCAAACACCGCCAGTGACGATTATCTGAACCGGTCCTGGGCCTTCCCTAGGTCGACTCAGCCTCAAATGAGTACCTGGTGCGGTGTGTAAACATCGCTGCTAGGGAGACAAAGGCGGTCGGGCATGATGTTGGCCACCCACCCGCTCGTGTGCCGTGCCGGCCTTCATAGGTGCTCGCTAACAGCACTTGCCCCTACAGTCTGCTAAGGCTATATGGGGGATCTTTGTCTTTTTTTGTGGGTGGTACGAACCCGGCAACCATAGGTTCGATTCCCGCTCATGGTCGACACCAGTGACGATTATTGTGAACCGGTTCTGGGCCTCTCCTAGGTCGACTCAGCCTCAAATGTCGACTTGGTGTGGTGTGTAAACATCGCCACTGGGGAGACAACGGCGGCCGGTGGGCGAGATGCTGGCCACCCACCCCCTCGTGTGCCGTTCCGGCCTTCATAGGTGCTTCTCGCTAACAGCACTTGCCCCAAGTCTGTTGAAGGCTCGACGGGGGAATCTTTGTCTTTGTTGTGCGCTGTGTGTGTAGGAGAGCGGTGGTGCAGTGGTTAGCGCACTGCGCTAGGGTCAACACCAGTAACAATTATCTGAACCGGTCCTATCAGCAGTTGCCCCAATAGTTTGTTCAGGTTATAGGTGGTGGTGGTGGGGGGTAGGGGTCTTTGTGATGTGTGTGTTTGTGAAGAGTTCGATTCCCGGCCACAGTTATCAGTGGACAAGTGCTATCAGAAACAGTTCCGGACTTGTTGAGGCAAGATTAATTTATCAATTGACACGAACATCCATCCCAATGAACACCCCCATCAGGGGACTCTTTGTTCAGAGTCACGAGGCACGTGGGGGGGGGAGGCGAGGGGGGTGGCTCCCAAAAGGTGAGCAGAGTTCACCTGTGACACGCGAGGACGTGTTGTCTACAATAACAAGCGAGGTGTGTGTACGCGCCAGCTGTGTACAGGTATACAAGCTATGCGCGTGTCCAGTGTATCTGTGTGTACGGGCTCTCAAGGCCACACGTATACAATATATTTTCAGCCAGGTAAAACATATACCTGATGTGCAAGGTTCGCACGTGCTTACCTACAGACATAACCACTGTTTGCGTGTCATCTTGTCGTCCTTTCCTCCGATTAGCACGGTAGGCATACATGGTCACATTGAAACCTGTAGATGTAAATTCTACCTCTTATGCAAATTTTACGTTTACACATTAACTTTCTACCCGCATAGGGATACGATCTACCTGCGCTCGAGTTAAACACCCCACACCTGTATGCAAGTCAATGTCAGCTCTAGATTTAAAGCTTTCGTGACTGCAAGGATTCATATTCTTAGGTTGTTTTCGGTAAAGTCACGTAGGTAAAACATTAAAATTAATAAAAATAAAATAAAATAAAAATCACGACGTTTCGGAGGCAACACAAGCTGTGACGGTTCCACCTGAAGACGGAAGCTTGTGTTGCCTCCGAAACGTCGTGATTTTTATTTTATTTTACTTTTATTAATTTTAATGTTTTACCTACGTGACTTTACCGAAAAAACCTAAGAATATCAATGTCATCATCAGCCACGATCAATCCACTGCTGGCTGAAGGCCTGTACCGAATCGTCACTCTAGCGTTGTACGTAAAGTTCACCTGTGCACAGGTAATACAACATAGACTGTGTACCTGCCACGACAGGTACAAGTTGCGAGCACTGTTTACCTATGGATGAATATAAATGCGAGCTGCTATGTAAACGTTACCTGCACACAAGTGCGGCAAAAATCATGTTGGTCTGTTGACAGGGAAAAGCAAAACCGCGTGTCATGTTTATTTTGGACGCAGGGTAGGACACGTGTACTATTCACATGGACGATACATATACACGCTGGCTGCTATGTCAAGAAAGGTGACGTGTCGTTTGGCTGGATATTACGCCACCATCAATCCTCCCTCTCCCTGCTGCTCTGGGAGTTCATTTGCGCTCAGAGGTCACCCCAACCTTAGGCAAACAGAAATCCGGACTCAAACCGGATGGGCCAGGAAGGCCGGCAAGGCCACTCTGTTGCCTTTGAGTCCCTCTCACCTCCAAGCCAAACCTCCCACCCCCCGCTCCAACTCCGCCTCGGTAAACAACGGGTAACGGGGTGGCCTTTATTGAGGGTTTTTAACGACTCCTCTCCTCTCTCTGAACAAACGCCGACAATGTTCGTTGCGCTCGTGGGGTGAACCGTCTCATCGAGTCGCGGCGGTGGCGCGGGGGAGTTGCGCAACGAGCCCGGTGCGACGATCGGTTGCGCAACCCAAGTTGCTTGAATTCCCAGCGACTTCCCCGCGATTGGTCCCGCAGGGCGCGTGCCGTGCACGTCCCGGGCGAGCAGTCGGTGAACGCTCTTCCTTGTCAGATATTCGGAAGCTATGCGCACTTGTTTTAAGTCCGCGTTGGGGAAAAAAACTCACTTCTATAGAAGTGATTTTGTGATTTTGAGAAGAAAAAAACCTCACTTCTGTAGAAGTGATTTCTGTAGGTGTGATTTTGTTATTTTGAATAAAAAAAACCTCACTTCTGTAGAAGTGATTTCTGTAGGTGTGATTTTGTTATTTTGAATAAAAAAAACCTCACTTCTGTAGAAGTCATTTCTGTAGGTGTGATTTTGTTATTTTGAATTAAAAAAACCTCACTTCTGTAGAAGTGATTTCTGTAGGTGTGATTTTGTTATTTTGAATAAAAAAAAACCTCACTTCTGTAGAAGTCATTTCTGTAGGTGTGATTTTGTTATTTTGAATAAAAAAAACCTCACTTCTGTAGAAGTGATTTCTGTAGATGTGATTTTGTGATTTTGATACAAACTCACTTCTGCAGAAGTGATTTATGTAAAAAGTGATTTTGTGATTTTGTGTTCGTTCGGGTTTAGTCACTTGCCCTATCCCACCCCCGCGCAACAACATCCGATTGGCGCAGTTGGTCACGTGCGGTGGCGGTGCGAAAGAAGTTTAACCGTGCACACCACGAACCAATCCGGTGGCGGGAATTCAGGACTGCGAGGACCAAGTCACAGCCGCGCTAACGACATTTGTGTTGCTGCGATGCTGCTGGTCAATTAGCGACACTGCGTGTGGCCTTAGGGGCCGTCCATAAATGACGTCACGCGATTTTGGACGAATTTTGACCCCCCCCGTTTGTCACACGGCGTCACAAAAAGTCAGACCCCCCCCCCCTCAAATATGACGTCACAGCTCTGCCCCCCCCCCCCCCAAAAAAAAACATGCTTCAAATCGCTTTAAACTATTGTCATTGTAGTGCGTATTTAATGTGGCGCTGCACTCTGATTTTGCAGGAGAAAACATTTATTAAAACGTCTATTTAATTAAGTAGAACGTGTTGTCTATATTTATTACAAATATCTGACCCCCCCCCCCCAAGGTGCGTGACGTCATTTATGGACGGCCCCTGCCTCAGCAGTGCGCCTGCTGTATTTTTTCACCTGAAGACGATTGCTTGTGTTGCGATCATAACGTCGAGATTTATTTTATTATTTTTCTATCTACGCGACTTTACCGAAAGATCCAAAGATAATTAATATAATAGGCGACGTTTCGGACAATGACCCATTGTCGCACACGTGCATTGAGTTTCGTGTGTGTGTATGTGCGCACGTGTGTGTGTCTGTGCGCACGTGTGTGTGTCTGTGCGCACGTGTGTGTGTATGTGCGCACGTGTGTGTGTCTGTGCGCACGTGTGTGTGTCTGTGCGCACGTGTGTGTGTCTGTGCGCACGTGTGTGTGTATGTGCGCACGTGTGTGTGTATGTGCGCACGTGTGTGTGTATGTGCGCACGTGTGTGTGTCTGTGCGCACGTGTGTGTGTCTGTGCGCACGTGTGTGTGTATGTGCGCACGTGTGTGTGTATGTGCGCACGTGTGTGTGTCTGTGCGCACGTGTGTGTGTCTGTGCGCACGTGTGTGTGTCTGTGCGCACGTGTGTGTGTATGTGCGCACGTGTGTGTGTCTGTGCGCACGTGTGTGTGTCTGTGCGCACGTGTGTGTGTATGTGCGCACGTGTGTGTGTATGCACGTGTGTGTGTGCGCACGTGTGTGTGTCTGTGCGCACGTGTGTGTGTCTGTGCGCACGTGTGTGTGTCTGTGCGCACGTGTGTGTGTCTGTGCGCACGTGTGTGTGTCTGTGCGCACGTGTGCAGCACGTGGTGGATCGCGGGTAGCAGATCGATGCTAAAAGTTGCGGCGACCGGTTCAATGCAACCAATTGTGGAGCAGTTCCATGTGCTCGTTTCAGTTGCATGCAACCAATATGCGCATCTGGTCCAACACCATGTGAGACTGGGCTCTAAGAAAAGCTGTCTCGGGTGTGGACCAATCAATTTCAAAGACGGTGCAAACATTATCAGAGTTGTCTTTTTTGTTTGCATTCCGACCGCAGGTATTGTGGTCAATGCAAAAATAACTCCTTGTAAAAAAAGGTGTCAGTTTTGTTGCCAGATAAAAGGGTAAAAAAAACAATTATCAAGATAGATTTTGTTGTTCCTGCTAAATAAATGCGACGAGCTTCAACATCCGGGTCTAGCACAGAGAGCTCCGATTCATGAGAGAGAAAACCTCGTGACGTCATCACTTCTCTGTGGCCGAATGGAGCGCGCAACGGGCTGCGAAGCTCAGGGTCAGCTGTTCAAAACCAACATTGGATTCAGCTTTTATATTTATTGTATTACTGTACAGTACTTTAATGATGTGCCCCCCCCAACTCCCTGGTATTGCCAATAAGGGGCGCTGTTTCAATGTGAATTCCCATTAAAAACAAACTTTACTTGAAATAAATAACTTTAGCCTGGGATTCTCAAAATTTGAAGAAAAAAACTTTTTTTCCCCAGGTGAATTCGCGGTGAAATCCCAGCAGTAGCGTTCAAGAAGAGTTGTGAAAGAGCAGACATCGAATGGCATTGGAGCCCACACATTTGTTTTCCTCCTCCCGTAGACACACGACCAGAGCTGTCGGCAGGCGAACACGATGACTTTCAACGTATCGCCAGCTCGCGCAGTAAGTTCCAGCGCCCTCTCCCCTTGAGGGTGCGGCTGGAGCAGGCGATGATCGGCTCTGGTGACAGAACGGTGCTTCAGACAGTCGGGTTTTCAGCTCCTCAGAGGCCGACCTGCATTGTGGTGTCCATTGGGAAGCTCCGCTTATTTCCGAGGCGAGTTGGGTTCAAGTGGCCGGGTGACCCCAATGAACATTTCCACAAAGGGTCAGTAGGTCAGTCAGAATCCGATTTCTATCTATCCTGGAGTAATCCGATGAGCTATGAAGCTCTTTAACACAGCTATACCACGCCCCTCCCGACTATACCCCAGCCACTTGCGGTACAAGCCACGTGGGGTTATCACAGCTTCACTCCTTAATTTGGCGACTCACAACACATTCCTGCGGAGGGAGCTGGTAGAAACGTTGGGTTGCTCGGTCAATGGCCAGGGTCAACGGCGGCGTGGTGTATTCCGAAAATATGCCCGACTGTGAGGGCGGGCACAAGCCGGCGTGAGTAGGTTAAACGTTGAGTTTTATAAGGGCACCACGGGGTGACCAGCTACTCCCCACCCAGCCCCACCCCTCCCACCCCTCACCCAGCCCCTCCCTCCCCACCAAGCCCCTCCTCACCCAGCCCCTCCCCACCCTCCCCACCCCGCCCCTCCCCACCCTCCCCTCCCCACCCAGTCCCTCCCTGCACGACGGACACAATAATCCCTTGTGGGCTGGTGTAACCAGGAGGTTCCTACCAGTAAATTGAAACGTCAGTTGTCATTTTATTTTTTATTCTCCAATAGAGAACACAAGTTATACAATGTACATGTTTAGCATACTTATAAGGACAGACAGGTAGAGCAGTGGTTAGCGCGAGTTAGAATCGCGGTCGCGGTCCGACTCTGCCCCCATCATTTCTCTGGGGGTTGATGAAATGAGTACTGGATTGTGGTAAGACGATACCATACCGATTTTACGCGGGAGACTGCTTATTTCTAAACACTTATACTCGATAAAAAAAATATTCCAGCCATTCTCGATTCACCGATGGAGGCCTCTTCATGTCATTTCACAGGAATCTGGAGTTTTGACCATACTTCACCACCACTTGGGAGTTTGGGTTGGTGAAGGGGTAGGGGGTGAGGAATAATGTTAACTACTTTTGTTTTTTTTATATTGTACCAGGTAAGGCCCACGGAGCTATAAAATTATTTTTCAAAAGCGACCTGGTCACAAACGAAGTGGGCCATTACGTGGAAATTTATTGAAGCCAAATACTCTAAACGCGTGACGTTGATTCTTAATGTGGAGGGATAAACCGGAGGAGCCACAGAAAAATCCACGCGACCACAGAGAGAGAGAGCGACGTGGAAACTCCAAACATACAGCATGCGTCAGGGCCGGAATCGAACCCACAACCTCCTGTATACCGGGTGAGACAGTCAACATCTCCTAGCCACCTTGACGACTCCAATTCGTATCTCCTCGCCGAGCAGTGCCACCGTTGGGGTTTCGCGAATGGCCCACGGAAGCGGACATCTCAGAGCCACCTCCGGGAACCCTTCAAAGTGATTCTTTGGTGCACACAGTGGGGGACAGCAACCTCCCTCCTGCTCTGCGCGTGAGAGTAATGTTTGTTGGATGACAGCCAAAGGTGATGTTTTAATCCTCAGAACTAGAATTTAGTCAAATTTAATTCAAACTAAAATGGAATGTATTTTTTGTTGTTGTTGTGCAGTCATTTGTGACCGGGCTGAAGACCATCAACTAAATACACTTGAGAACCCGGGTTAAGAACAACAGTCTTTGGGTCTGTATGTGAGTCTGAGTGTCTATGTGAGTCTGTTGGTTGCTATGTGGGTCTGTGAGTCTTTATGTGAGTGAGTGTCTATGTGAGTCTCTATGCGAGTGAGTGTCTTTGTGAGTCTGTGAGTTTCTATGTGAGGCTGTGGGTCTTTATGTGAGTCTGTGGGTCGATGTGAGACTGAGTCTCTATGTGAGTCTGTGGGTCTATGCGAGTCTTTGAGTCTCTACGCGAGTGAGTGTCTATGTAAGTATGTGAGGCTCTACGTGAGTGAGTGTCTATGCGAGTCTGTGGGTCTCTATGCGAGTCCGTGGATATCTATGTGAGTCTGTGGGTCTCTATGCGAGCCCGTGGGTCTTTTGACCACTTGAGTACCGGGTGTAATCACAGGTGGCTGAAACCTGGAATTTTTGTTTTGTTAAAGGTCTCAAAAGTCTCACGCCGGCGGCTGGCATCTCGTGTCCCATACCCCCGCCTCCTCCTCCTCCCGCCCACCCTCGTGGGTTAACAATGTTTACTCAAGCGCCCGTTACCACCCCTTGAGAGGCGTCCCAGAGACCCCATCGCTCGGCGTGCTGGCCCCATTGTGAACCGGGCCACTCGGTCACGCGGGTCCACTGCACGCCCCAGTGCTCCTATACTACACCTAGAAATGTGCGCAGCCACGGCCATTATATGAAAATAAAACCCCAATCCACGCAGCACGGGAATCCCCCCCCCCAGAAGATTACGTGTGGCCCAAAGAGATAAGAAATTTGCGCAGCCACGCACATTTAAAAAAAGAATCTGCCGCAGCCATGAAAAAAAACCCCCAGCCGCGACCAAGAAGAAATCCGCGCAGTCATTGCCAATAACAAATCTGCGCAGCTACAAAACTGAAACACTGACGCAACCAAATTTTTAAAAGGAAATCTGCGCAGCCATGACAATGTAGCAGGTCCCTCCTGATTGTCTTCAGACTCAGTGAGGCTTTGGAGCATCGGTCGTGGTCAAGAGCGCTCGTTAGGCGGCGAATCCTCGCCCCCCCCCCCCCGTCTCCACCCGCTGCTCCAGGAAACGGTCACCCTTGGAGTCGGAGCGGTGGCACAGTGGTTAGCGCACTGCGCTATGAACCCGGCTCCCTAAAATTTGACTCCTGCCTATGTCCCCCATCAGTGGCGAGAAATATCTGGACAGGTCCTGCGTCCGCCCGCCCGCAACTCCACCCTTCGCCCAAGCTGCGGTGAAGTATGGTCAAACAACCGAGCATGACCAACAAGGTGTGGGGGAGGTCTTCATCCAGCAGTGGATTGTTTGGAAACACGAGGACCGGGTCACCTGGTCACCCACGTGCAGTGTTTGACGGAGGTCATCCCTTAAAATAAAAACACACGTGGGCTCCCTCGAGAAACGGAGAACGGCCCAAGCATTTGTGGAATTCTCTAAGTTCAGGTAGCTCCTTTGTAACAACGCGATCCTTTACACAAACAACAACAACAATAATACTGCCCCTTCGCCCTTTGTACCCATGATAATAAAGTTATTCGTGTCTACGGTACTGTATTTTAACCGCAGTATTCTACACTGTGGTGGGTCTGGCGGATTAGTGGCGCGGCGGTTAGCGCACGGTGGATTTTAGCGGCCGGTTCACAGACCGCTCACGTCGCTGCGATACGGTCCTCACCATACGACGGTCACGATGCCCGACATCAACTTTCACGGTTTCGATCATTTATCGCGATGTCGGTTTCCGTTACCTTCACTATTGTATCGCACATTGTTATAGACTAGATTTTGGAACAGCTATTAATAATACAAATTATTTCACCTGCATTATGTCTTATTAAGCTTACATTTTTTCTTACTTCATTGAACGTAACATTGGTCGGGGAGTAGAAGACGTTCTTCTTTGGAAGGATACAAAGAGGACTGATAATCACGACATTTAGCGGAATGGACGATACGATCGCTGCGACATCGTACGGACGATACGATACGGACGATCCGATCGCCGCAACATCGTACGGACATCTCTTGGCCATGTCACCGCCCCCCCCGCCCAATCAATGTGAACGCAGGGGGCGGCGTGGCCACCACGGCTGACATCGGTGGCTCAGAGCGACGTGCGAACCGATCCCGGCGCCCCCACCACTTCTTATTCGACCCGCACTAAATCAGCGTGGTGAAGTACAGTCAAACAATCCATCTCCTCCTCCCCCCAACCCCCCCCCCCGCCCCGTGACCATTTCAGAGTGGGGAGGGGAGAGAGGCCTTCATCCAGCGGTGGATTTGCAAAGATGTCTAATTTATTACTTAATTCCACACACTAACTACTAAAATATATACGAGTATAACTTTGTTAGAAGTTTGTTGTCCAGTCGATAGAAACTAGCCACTGACATAGGAATGTGGAATGTCCAGCAAGTGTCCATGAGTATCGAGAGGGAAAGTCTTCAGGTCCAATCAACGTGTTGGTGTTGTGTAGGATACATTTTTTTCCTCATATAATTTTTGGGGCAAATTCGCCAAAGATCTCTGATGTGTTCTGCCGTTGTGTGAAGGTAAACGTTTTAGGCATGGGTCCTCCTGTAGAATATACCGGCGTTCTCGTGGTGGAACTGGGTTGCGTGGGAGACCTAGAATCTTACGGAGGCAGCCGAGGTTCTGAAGGGACCCGGATCAATACTCGGTACTCTTGGGAGAGATCGAATCCGCGAGGGACCTTCTGTTTGGAGGTACCTGGTATCCGGGCCTCTTTGTGGATCTGGCATTCCTTAAGAACCCAGGGTTCCTTGGGGAGCCTGAAACAACACCCATAGTCCTCCTGGTTGATATGGGGAGACATCGAGTGACCCGAGATCTTTGAAGAAACCTGAGTTTTGAGATGGCATCTGGTCCTCGTGGTGGAGCTGAGATTATTGCAAAATGAGCTAAGAATGGCACAGCCCCTCGCTGCGGATGGTGACTCGAGGGATCTGGGACAACGTAGCCAGACAGAGGCCGGGGCAGTGCCCATCGCGCCGTGCCCAACAGGAGGCGTGGCACTGCCGGCGGGTTTAGCCGCCAGGACTGCGCAACGAGACGCGGTTGAGCAACTCGTGGGGGAAAGGCCAGGTGAGTTGTTAGTGGTCAGGAGATTGAAACTTCATGTTAACTTGAGTGGATTTTCAAGATAATATGTCGAGGCCATCCTCACGATACACGACATCGAATGTGTTGTTGTACTGCAGGTTTATTCAATTCAAAATTAATTTCTGTTTGTGCACCGTTTTTCGATTTCTTCCGCCACACCGTTGTTTTTGCGCTTAGTCGTTGCACTTTGACCTCGAAGTTGTGGCTTTTGTCAATTTTGGTGAA
Organism: Lampetra planeri; assembly: GCF_965212315.1. Lineage (NCBI taxonomy): Eukaryota > Metazoa > Chordata > Hyperoartia > Petromyzontiformes > Petromyzontidae > Lampetra > Lampetra planeri. The sequence goes on from NC_136150.1 coordinate 4,504,829, forward strand.
CACAGATCACCCTCGCAAGCGATACTCTTTCCCCCTCTCTCTTCAGAGTTCTCTCTACCCGGTTCAACAAAATCAACCGTTCATCAGGCGCTCCTGAACAGCGTTCGAAGGGTGGCGGTCGCGTGGAGGTCACGTGGAGGTCACGTGGAGGTCGCGTGGAGGTCGCGAGACGAGCAAACCGCCCGGCTCGCGGGTCTCCGAGCCGAAAGGACGAGTCACCAGCAGCCCGCGCGTGCCATCGTCGCGACGGTCATTTTAACTGACAACGGCCACTTTGTGCTTTCACTCCGCGCGGCGCGTGTCTATTACCTGCTGTTCAATGTTATTCTCCCAGTTCATTTGTAACCGCCTGGTCCGTGCCGGTTCTTACGAAATCAAGACCTCGGATTTGGCCGCGACATCACGGCGGGGAAGGCTCAGCGTCCCCCCGACACGGCCATCTGCGAACCTCCGTGCCGACTCAAATCTTGAAAAAATTCCGCTTCCACCGCGGGTCTTTGGTCGTGGGCTCCGAACCCCTCCGGTGCGGCGAGGACACCGCTCCGTTCGCGAGCCCTTGGGCCCCGCCGGGCGTCGAGCCGGGGTCCGACGACGGCGGTAGGCGGCCGGGGCTGAGGGGTCTCAGGGATGCCGGGCCACGCGGGGAGGGAAAACCGGAATCCCCGGTGAGCGGGCCCGGCTGCAGGGAGGCGCGCTGACTCCGGGACCTCGGCGCCGGGTTTGGGTCGCTTGGGTTCGCGGGGGGACCCGACCCCAACCCTGGGCCGGAGTCGTCGGCTTGGTTGTCTCCGTTGAGCAGCGCCAGCATGATGGAGCGCCTCTTCGTGACGTTCACTCCGGCTGCGTGGGGACGAGGAGGGATGGTCATCGGCGTCATCAGCAGCAGCATCATTATCCACAGCAGCGCCAGCAGTTTCATAATCATCATTTGAATGATGAGTAGCACAAGCAGCAGCATCAACAGTATCATCTTTTACAGCGGTAGTAGCAACGGCTTCATCATCATCATCCGTATCATCATTATCGCCCTCAGCAGCAATTACATCATTATTATTATCAGCAGCATTTGAGGCTGAATCGACCGAGAGGAGGCCCAGATAATGGTCACTGGTGTTGGTGACCGCTAGCGGGGATCGAACTCGTGCCGCCGGGTTCGTAGCACAGCGCGGCAATCGCTACGACGACCGCTCCCCAGCACCGCACGCACGCACGCCGGCCACAACCACGCGAGCAACTTGAACTGGTGTCGAACCCCAACGCCCGCAAGTGTGGAGGTACCTTTGATGATGGTGTTGAATTCTTTCCCGTGCGCGGGGGCGATGCGCAGCGGGGGTTTGGTGCCGGGCCGAGGTGTCTGCGGCGACGAGAGGGGCGAGTCGGGCCTCGGGGAAGGGGGCCCCGAGGAGGGGACCGATAGAGACAGGAACCCCGAACACTGCGATCCCGACGACGACGACGACGAGCCCGAAGAAATGGACCCCGGGGAAGGGGGCCCCGACGACTGCGACCCCGGCGAAGGGGGCCCCGAGTGCTGGGGTCCCGGAGAAGGGGGTCTTCTAGATTCGAGGGGCTCGGGCAGGACGAGCGCCCTGTTGGTCATCGCTCGGCGCGGCAGGGGCTGCGGTTGCTGTTGCTGCGGTTGCTGCTGCTGCGGTTGCTGCTGCGGTTGCTGCCCGGCTGCCCCGCGTTGGTGGCCGGGCGTCGCCTGGCCGCCCGCCGCGTGCGACGCGGCATCTCCCGCCACGTGGCAGGCGTCGTCCCCGTTGACCCTCCACGGGGTCGCGCCGCCCGCCGCGGCGCTGTCCCACTCGTCGCCCGGCGAACCGGGCTCCTCGAGATAGTCCGAGCCGCCCGCCGAGCTGATGGCGCTGTCCAAGAAACTCAGGCACTCGCGCTCCTCGCTGGACAGGTGGCTCAGGTCGTGGTCGGGCTGCTGCTGCTGCTGAAGGGGACCGCAGGTGCGGAGGGGGGGATGGTGATGATGATGTTGGGGTCATCAATGTGGGTTTCAGCAGAGAAGCAAGAGGAACAAGGAGGAGGAATCGTCGTCGTCGTTGTCATCATAATCATCAGACGAAGAATAGGAGAAGCGTGAGAAGGGGTCGTTAGAATAGGAGTAGGGGGAGGAATCATCAGCATAGGAGCAGCAATGAGGTCATCGTTCAATGAAACGTCATTGGAAAATCGTCAGCACCGTCGATCATCATCGCTATCAACATCACTGGTATCAGCCATCACCGATTGTCATCACCACTACCACCTTCTCCATCCCCACCATCACGTTTATTACAACCACTACGAGCACCCTCTCCACCACACCTCCTTTAATTATCACCGTCACTACCAAAGACAAATATCCCCTGTATAGCTTTAACAAACTGTTGGGGCAAGTGCTGTTAGCGAAGGCCGGCATGGCACACGAGGCTGGTCAATACCCCAGTGGCGATGTTTACACATCGCACGAGGTACAAATTTGAGGCCGAGACCGAGGCGACCTAGGGGAGGCCAGTTCAGATAATCGTCACCAGCGTTGGTGGCCATGAGCGGGAATCGAACTCGGGTCGCCGGGTCCGTAGCGCAGCGTAGCGCTAACCGCTACATCACCACTCCCCACCATCACCACAGTGAGATGTTAACTCCTCGCCTGGTATACAGGAGGTCGTGGGTTCGATCGCGACCCTGACGCTTGCTGCTGTATATTCGGAGTTTACGAGGCTCTCTTTCCCCGTGGTCGCGTGGATTTTTCTCCGGGTCCTCCCGTTGTTCCCCTCCACATTTAGAATCAACGTAGCGTTGAGACCGTTTGGCTGCTACAAATTTCCGTTGCGATAAGCCACTTAATCGAGCTGTCATCTGCGATAGGCAGGTAAGCTTCTGAAAAAAGAGCCACATAGCCCCGTGGGCCTTACCTGGTGAGAAAAAAAAAAGTACTTTAATTCTTTTTAGTCATCACCGTCAAATCCCGCTCACCTTGTGCCTCGTCCACGCAGCCCCCGTGCCTCCCGCCACCACCGCCGCGTCCATGACCCCCCCAACTCGCTCACGCAACGGGGGTCTCCAGCACGAACGAACCCCGAGTCCAGGCACCTGCGGACATCACATCGTCAGACTCGCCCCCCTGCCTCAAACCTCGCCCGCTGGTGTCTCCACGTCGGTACGAATGCGATTTTACCTCCGATTAGCACGGTGGGCAACGTACGGTGTGAAAGAAGTTCCACATGCGCGCGTAACATTTCGTCATCGGCCTACTCCTGGCTTTCCGGACCCAAATGTTATCCAGCAAGCAACCTGTGTTTAAAAGCACGAAAACCCTGGAGCGGCTTCGATCTTCTAAGTCTCATCAGCAGATTGAGGCTTGTTAAATAAATTATCTCGGGTTGGCAGGTGGCAAGAGCACTCTGTCTCCATGCTATTTATGTCGGTACCCATATCTTCTCCACAGGACGACATCATTGTTTTGTATACAATATTGTTTTTTTTTCGTTCGGATTAATTGCTTTTTGGGGTCCACTTTGTTCATTCACACCTCAATGCAGTCGGGGCAATCGGGGCAGATCTTGTTAAAAGTGCCAACCATGTGCTAACCCCCCACCCCAACCTTAATTTAGGGTACAACTTGTTAAAGCGCGCACTACCCCCCCCCCACAAACCTTTTTTTGGGTACAACTTGTTAAAGCGCACACTAACCCCCCCCCCCCCAAACCTTTTTTTGGGGTACATCTTGTTAAAGCGCGCACTACCCCCCCCCCCACAAACCTTTTTTTGGGGTACAACTTGTTAAAGCGCGCACTACCCCCCCCCCACAAACCTTTTTTTGGGGTACAACTTGTTAAAGCGCGCACTACCCCCCCCCCACACAAACCTTTTTTTGGGGTACATCTTGTTAAAGCGCGCACTACCCCCCCCCCCAAACCTTGTTTTGGGGTACATCTTGTTAAAGCGCGCACTAACCCCCCCCCCCCCCACAAACCTTTTTTTGGGGTACATCTTGTTAAAGCGCGCACCCCCCCCCCCCCCACAAACCTTGTTTTGGGGTACACCTTGAAAAAAATTAAAACACCACCAACCCCCTAAACCACCCACGCAGCTGTTCAGAGACGAAAGGAAAACATCACCTTGACACGACCACCCATAATTTCCGTCGCTCACTGTACGGAGAGTACACATCGCGGGGTGTGGGGTGCGGAGCAAGGGGGAAGCCCCCCGGCTCCCCGTGTTTGCCCACGGAGTTTATTTGTTTGCTCGTTGAGACGGGGGAGGGGCGGCGGCGGGTTTGAGGACGCCTTCATCTAGCAGTGGATGGAACATCGCCGATGATAATGTTGACGATGATGATGATGGTGATGATCCGGTGGCAGAGGTAGTGCTGGCTGGTTTGTGGATGCCTGTGATCCCAGCGGCTAGGGGCAGCAGTAAGTAGTAGCCGAAGGTAAATGTATCTCTAACCGTGTCTCGATGTCAATGCCGCGCACGAATTGACGCAGACGCGACAACGCCACCTTGACAGACAACCCACGGGAATTGTCCCGGCGCCACGGCGCGTGACCTCCCTTGTACAAAGAGTCTCGAGACGTGAGCTCGTCACAGACTCCGCTCCCCCCCACCCACCACCACCACCGCCTGGTGCGGCAACTCCTGCGTTGGTTGGCGTGACATCGGCACAAGGGGGTGTGGGAATATCCCAGATGCAGGGGGGGGCACGTGCCTTGCGAGGTTTTCTGGCGAAGGAAATTGCCAAAGCACCTGGAATCTTACAGCGGGACTCAGGGCCATGATGAAACTATATAAATTGTTTTATTTGACCAGGTAAGGGCCACTGAGCTACGTAGCTCTTTTTCAGAAAGAGACCTCGTCGCAAATGATATCTCGACGAAGTGGCTTATCGCGTGGAAATGTACACAAGCCAGATACTCTAAACGCGCGTTGATTCTAAAAATTTGGAGGGGAAAAAACCGGAGGACCCGGAGAAAAATCCACTGCAGCCACGTGGAGAGAGACACGCCAACTCCAAATATACAGCAGCAGCAGGCGTCAGGGTCGGGATCGAATCCACGACCTCCTGTATACCAGGCGAGGTCGTTAACATCTCCTAGCCACCGTGATGATGATGAGAGAGAGACACGCCAACTCCAAATATACAGCAGCAGGCGTCAGGGTCGGGATCGAATCCACGACCTCCTGTACACCAGGCGAGGTAGTTAACATCTCCTAGCCACCGTGATGATGATGAGAGACACGCAAACTCCAAATATACAGCAGCAGGCGTCAGGGTCAGAATCGAACCCACGACCTCCTGTACACCAGGCGAGGTCGTTAACATCTCCTAGCCACCGTGATGATGATGAGAGAGAGACACGCCAACTCCAAATATACAGCAGCAGGCGTCAGGGTCAGGATCGAATCCACGACCTCCTGTATACCAGGCGAGGTCGTTAACATCTCCTAGCCACCGTGATGACGATGAGAGAGACACGCCAAATCCAAATATACAGCAGCAGGCGTCAGGGTCGGGATCGAATCCACGACCTCCTGTACACCAGGCGAGGTCGTTAACATCTCCTAGCCACCGTGATGATGATGAGAGAAAGACACGCAAACTCCAAATATACAGCAGCAGGCGTCAGGGTCAGGATCGAACCCACGACCTCCTGTACACCAGGCGAGGTCGTTAACATCTCCTAGCCACCGTGATGATGACGAGAGAGAGACACGCCAACTCCAAATATACAGCAGCAGGCGTCAGGGTCAGGATCGAATCCACGACCTCCTGTATACCAGGCGAGGTCGTTAACATCTCCTAGCCACCGTGATGACGATGAGAGAGACACGCCAAATCCAAATATACAGCAGCAGGCGTCAGGGTCGGGATCGAATCCACGACCTCCTGTACACCAGGCGAGGTCGTTAACATCTCCTAGCCACCGTGATGATGATGAGAGAAAGACACGCAAACTCCAAATATACAGCAGCAGGCGTCAGGGTCAGGATCGAACCCACGACCTCCTGTACACCAGGCGAGGTCGTTAACATCTCCTAGCCACCGTGATGATGACGAGAGAGAGACACGCCAACTCCAAATATACAGCAGCAGGCGTCAGGGTCAGGATCGAATCCACGACCTCCTGTATACCAGGCGAGGTCGTTAACATCTCCTAGCCACCGTGATGACGATGAGAGAGACACGCCAAATCCAAATATACAGCAGCAGGCGTCAGGGTCGGGATCGAATCCACGACCTCCTGTACACCAGGCGAGGTCGTTAACATCTCCTAGCCACCGTGATGATGATGAGAGAGAGACACGCAAACTCCAAATATACAGCAGCAGGCGTCAGGGTCAGGATCGAACCCACGACCTCCTGTACACCAGGCGAGGTCGTTAACATCTCCTAGCCACCGTGATGATGACGAGAGAGACACGCCAAATCCAAATATACAGCAGCAGGCGTCAGGGTCAGGATCGAATCCACGACCTCCTGTATACCAGGCGAGGTCGTTAACATCTCCTAGCCACCGTGATGACGATGAGAGAGACACGCCAAATCCAAATATACAGCAGCAGGCGTCAGGGTCGGGATCGAATCCACGAGCTCCTGTACACCAGGCGAGGTCGTTAACATCTCCTAGCCACCGTGATGATGATGAGAGAGAGACACGCCAACTCCAAATATACAGCAGCAGGCGTCAGGGTCGGGATCGAACCCACGACCTCCTGTACACCAGGCGAGGTAGTTAACGTCTCCTAGCCCCCGCGGCTCCCCAATCGCCGCGCAGGCTGGGGGCGCGTGCGCCGGCAAGTGCACGACTAAAACTGGCTCGATCTTTGCGTGATCCACCAACCCAAGGCGGCGGCGGCGGCTCTGTGTGTCGCCGTCGCGAGGTGTAACGTGACGCCACAATAGCAGCGGTGCGCTCGGGGGGGGGGGCGCAGCGCAATAGGCGCCCCTATTGTATGTTTGTCTGCTATACATTTCTACACGATAAGCCAATTAACTGGGCTATCATTTGCGGCCAGATCGCTACTGAAAACAGAGCTATATAATCTCGGTGTGGCCTTACCTGGTGAAATATTTGTAAAAAATAAAAAAACAAGTGTCTCGAAACGCGTCGCTTGACCACGAAGCGCAGTCAATGGACGCGGCTGCGGGACCGGGAGGGAGAAGCTGCCGGTTGCGTGTTGGGTGTCACACTATTTGCATGAGCGAGGGGGTGGGTGGCTGGGGGGGGGGCTCGAGGTTTACTTCCCCCTTGGCAGAATCACAGCCCTCTTCATTTCCGATCCGGCGGGGAAGGCGGCGGTGGGCAGTGGATCAAGTCCGGCGCCGACTGATTGGGCTCTTCGGCGAGGTTATTGTCTCTCTGGTCTCGTGGGGTCCATGGCGATGTGACGATGACGACGGTGCTGCTGTTGATGAGGATGACGGTGGCGATGATGGTGACCGCTGACGATGACGAAAATTGTCACGATTCCGATGCTGCTGAACATAATTACTATCATTAGGGTCACGATGAACCTTTTTAATGACGATGACAAAACATTGCCACGATCATGCCATGGCTACTGCTGTTCGAGACGGCGACGATACAATGAGCAGACTATGATTATGTTGCGAACAAAGACTACGATGTTACCGTGGCTATGGTGATCATGAGATCATGACGAAGAACATGAAACTCAGACTTCCTCGTACGTAAAGTTTACCTGCCCCCCGCCCCCCCAACTGATTTCAATCTCTGTGCAAACGGCTCGCTCCACACACTCACTCACTCACGTGCCTCCCGCCGCAGCCGCGTCACTCGGTGACGTCCGCGATTGATTTTTCATGGGTCAACATTTGCCAGAGGTCACAGGGGTCAAGGGCTGGGGGTAGAAACCCCCTCCCCACCCCGCCCTCTCACCGCCCGCCCGCCCACCTATCCCAACCCAACGCCCCATCCCAGGGGTCACCCATGCTGACCCCCTCGCCCCATAACAGCCGGGACGGACACGCGTAGCGAGCGAGCGATGGTAAAATGTGAACAAACACCTACTAAGGATTTGGTTGATGGTGGTGGTGAAGGTCGCGGTGGTGGTGCATGTCACGTGACATCACCACACCTCGAAGTTGTGGTGATGCGCACAGCCTTGTTTTAAACCACCGACGCACAAGTCAACATTGTGGTCAAATGATTATTAGGGCGTCACGGTCGAGATATGCTATCTCCCTCGCCTGGTATGTCGGAGGGCGTGGGTTTGATCCCGACACCTGTATATTTGGAGTTTGCGTGTTTCTCTCTTCCCGTGGTTGTGTGGACTTTTTTCTCTGGGTCCTCCGTTTTTTTTCCCCTCCACATTTAGAATGAACACGCGTGCAGATTATTTGGCTGCTCTACATTTCCACACGACAAGCCACCTCGTTCAGCTGCCATTTGTGGCCAGGTCGCTTCTGAAAAAGAGCTATATACCTCGGTGGGCCTGTGCTGGTCAAATTAAAAAGTTTAGTTTATTATTGTTATATTGAGTAGGTGGGGGTCTCATCAGCAGATTCGAAGGTTGTTAAACATACGCAGCTGGATTATCATATGTTCTGGGCAAGAGTACTCCGTATAAACCATGCAATCCCCGTTCAACGCAAACGCCAACAGGGCTGTGCTGATGAAACCCAGAAGGTTGAAACCGGTTCCGAGTTGCTGGCAACTTAAACCAATCTAGCTGGATAATCCATAATACAGGTTTGTTTGGGTTAGATCGAGTAAATATAAATGTGTCGCTAAACCCGCCACCAACCGACACAGCCAATTAGTAAGGTTTGTCACGTAAACCGAACGTTCCAATTCGTTACTAGTACAGCAACACCGGTGTAATTGCTCGCGAAAGCCTACGTGTTTTCAGCTGGATAATATTGAACTGGAAAGCCAATGGGCTCATGGACTAAGAACGAGTTTTCTTTACGTGTGGAGACACGGAATGGAGTTCTGCTTGGATATTAAAAACCCACGGACCCATCTCCTCTCGCAAGACACAAAGTAATATGTATAATGTTATCTATGATATCGTTTGGCATCGAACCAGGACCCGTATACAACAGAGAGTGCCCTCGCCTATAAACATCTCCCAGTTCCCCAGCATCGGTTTCAGGCAGCCGGACTCTATTGATGAGACACTGTTGCTTGCGTTGAACAAATGCCGCTGAAATGATGCACACCCAGAGGGCCGTGTGTGTGTGGGTGTGTGGCTGAATGGATGTTTAAAAACAAACAAACAAACAAAAAGAGGTTAATATTTTAAGTGGAGGGACACGGGTATGGGAAGCGGGCAACGCACTTTTTCTGCCGAGTTATCTTGCACAGTGGAGCGCGCATCTCCCAGAGCGGGCTTTCCCTGCGCAGCGCGGGCAGAGGAGGTCGTGGCGATCTAACAAGTGTTGATTTGAAGCTTTCGTGACTGCAGGAATCCATACTCTTTGGTTCTTTCGTTAAAGTCACGTGGGTATAAAATAAAATAGATCACGACGTTTCGGGCGCAACACAAGCGTCCGTCATCAGGTGGGAAAACATGGTCTGCTGCTGATGCAGACTGTTTTAAAAGGTTTGAAATGAGTGTAGCCCAAGGGTCATAAAACTGTCTGCATCAGCAGCAGACCACGCTTTCCCACCTGATGACGGACGCTTGTGTTGCGCCCGAAACGTCGTGATCTATTTTATTTTATACCCACGTGACTTTACCGAAAGATCTAACAAGTGTCGGGGGCATCTGCGCAGAGTAGACCCCGGGCTCACCGCGCGCATCGTGCCGACCGCGCCGTGACGCGCTCTCCGACTCGGCATCGCGCGGCGCTTTCAGGTGCGCTTCTGCGACCGTCTGGAACGCTCTTCCTTCCGATGTTAGGAAACCGCTGGAGCTGTGCACTTTTAAATCGTCTTCTAGATTGAACAGCCATCGGTTTATAACCGCTTGTTGTTGCGTTGTAGTTTGTTGTCCTTCCCCCCGCACCTCCGATTGGCACGGTTGGCTACGTACGGTGCAAAAGAAGTTCAACGTACGTAAGTAGTGCTGCACCGCCAGCCCGGGAAACTGAGATGCAGGCCCTGCAGCAACACAACCACCGCTGCGACACCCCTGCCGTGTCAGAAAACAGAGTGCTCCTGGTTAGAGCTGGGTGACCCGATTAGTTAAGCAGTTGTCAATATTACCGTTAATGATCGATTGGATCACTCGACTATTCGCATAATATCCAGAATAAATACTGAATTCGAGACCCAAGCGTCATCGTGCCTCCTGGCTTTGACATTCCTGCTTCTCCTCGACGACGCTGGTGGTGGATCTATCAACTGCATCGGACCAGCAATAGCAGGCCGATGCGCACATCGCTTGCAGTGCGATTGTGGCCAGGCAACCCAAACTACAAGACCATGTAGTAAACCCATAGAGACGATCTTCTTGGTTCTTTCGGTAAAGTCACGTAGAAGGGAAGTAATAAAAATAATAAAAATAAAATATAATAAAACAATTCTCACGACGTTTCGGCCACAGCGCAAGCAGCCGTCCTCAGGTGAAAACCAGGTCTGTCGAGGCGACAGCGTCTGAATGAAACAGCACACGTGCTTGGAGCATATATATAAGCTGGGTTGTAAGGGGGGAAAAGAGCGCCTTGACAAAAGAATATGCATATCAAGAGGCATTTAGCATATTTATGGGAAATGCAGGTATGTGATTAGAACGTCGTGAGAATTGTTTTATTATGTTTTATTTTTATTATTTTATTACTTCCCTTCTACGTGACTTTACCGAAAGAACCAAGAAGATGAATCCCTGCAGTCACGAAAGCTTTAAATCGAAATCCAGAGACGAATAGAGATGCGCAGAGAATCAGAGACCGATAGAAATACAGTAAAGACAAGCCAGAGGAGCGCGATCGTAGCCATACAACTCAAACTAGGGACCACACAATAAGCCACTTCAACAGAAGAGGAGCGGCAAAACGACACGAACTCTCTGTCTGCTGACGCCCTCTCTCATCGTGGCCAGCAGTAGGACCTCTGCATTGGCTTCGAGCTCCTCAGGGACGTGTTTGCTGCCATCATGCTCAAGAATAGAATTGGGCAACGACAAAATATTTGAGAGTGGTGGGAGGGACAAAGTATCAACCCGCTTCCTGTACTGCCCGATGGAGGCATCAGCTTCCATAAAACTATAAACTTTTATTTTTATTTTACCAGGTAAGGCCCACTGAGTTATATAGCTCTTTTTTTATAAGCAGGACCTGGCCACAATTGATAATTCAAGGAAATGGCTTATCGTGTGGGTATTTATAGCAGCCAAAGACTCTAAACGCACGTCGATTGCAAAAGTGTGGAGGGAAAAAGCCGAAGGACCCAGAGAAAAAAATCCACGGCGACCACAGGGAGAGAGACACGCAAACTCCAAATATACAGCAGTAGGCGTCAGGGTCGGGATCGAACCCACGACCTCCTTGGCACCAGGCGAGGTAGTTAACATCTCCTAGCAACCGTGATGATAATGAGAGACACAAACTCCAAATATACAGCAGCAGGCGTCAGGGTCGGGATCGAACCCACGACCTCCTGTATACCAGGCGAGGTAGTTAACATCTCCTAGCCACCGTGATGATGATGAGAGAGAGGCACACAAACTCCAAATATACAGCAGCAGGCGTCAGGGTCGGGATCGATCCCACGACCTCCTGTACACCAGGCGAGGTAGTTAACATCTCCTAGCCACCGCGGTTCCTCAATCGCCGCGCAGGCTGGGGGCGCGTGCACGAATAAAACTCTCTCGATCTTTGCGTGATCCACCAACCCAAGGCGGCGGCTGCGGCGGCTCGGCGTGTCGTCGATGGGCACGACGCCGTCGCGAGGTGTAACGTGACGCCACAATAGCAGCAGCAGCGGCAGCAGCGGCAGCAGCAGCAGCAGCGGCGCGCTCGGAGGACGGGGGGGGGCAGTGCAGCCGGGCCAACATCGCCGCTCGGCGCCACCCGCCCAGCTGCTGCTACGCGGGCCCGGAGCTGTCCGTCGGTGCACGTGCAGCACGGGACACGGGGCGGGGCCAGAACCAACGGGGGGGGGGCGAGGGGCCGCCACCTCAGTCCGTCGCGATTGAAAACCAACGTATCGGGTGGTGCTACTGCTGCTGCTGATAATCGTTAACATTGATAACTGCATTTACACCATTGGAACCTTATTTGCCGGTAAAAATATGCTTACCCCGAGCTCTCATACTCTGATGGTGCATTGTCTTTGAGTTGTGCGCCTTTTGGCGTCATGTGGTCCAACACCACGTGAGACTAGGCTCTAAGAAAGCTGTCTCGGGTGTGGACCAATCAACTTCAAGGACAGTGCATACATTATCAGAGTTATGTTTTTTGTTTGCATTATGACCGCAGGTATTGTGGTCTATGTAAACATGACTCCTTGTAAAAAAAAGGTGTCAGTTTTGTTGCCAGATAGAAGGGTAAAAAAAACTATTATCATTGATAACTGCTTCACTAATCAGGTCACCCAGATCTGGCAAGCAGGACCGCTCTCCGTGTTCTGACACGGCGACGGTGTCACCGTGGTGGTCGTGTCGCGGCTGGGCCCCTGCGCATCGGTTTCCCCTAGCTGGCAGTGCGGCACTACGTACGGATCTGTACGTTGAACTTCGTTTGCACCGTACGTAGCCCCAACCGTGTTAATCGAAGCTGTGCACACGAGCCGTAATAAAAAAAACACATTTAAAACACCCACCTCGTTCGTCAATAATTGTGGTCTTTAAATGGAATATCTAGGCGACGTTTTGGCCAGTGGCCCTGTTTAATTGTAGTGATATCGACAGGCTTCTGTCTTGTGTGTATACGTCTCTCAAGGCGGTGTTTTGATTAATTCTCGTTGAGTTTGTCCGCAGCGCTCAGTTCCAGCCGGAAGAGTCCGGAACGCCGTTCTGGGTTTAGTTTTGGCCACACCGCGTCCAATCCACCTCGCCTCGGTTTGTCCTGAGAATTGTTTTTTATTAACCTGTTCGCAGGTTTATTCAAATGCAGGGGACACTAATATACGATTATAATGGCTAGGAAAACTTAGTACTCTTAGTGGCAGTGCATTACGCCAATAATCCTTGCTGAGAGCCAGCACAAGCAGCGTTCCAGAACATACGGAGTGAGAAATCATCCCTGCCTCACGCTTTCGAGTTTCTGATACCATGCACCCTTTTTTTTTTAATACCTACGTGACTTTACCGAAAGAACCAAAGAGTATGGATCCCTGCAGTCACGAACACTTCAATCTATATTCAGCAGACCACGCTTTCCCACCTGATGACGGACGCTTGTGTTGCGCCCGAAACGTCGTGATTTATTTTATTTTCTACCTACGTGACTTTACCGAAAGAGCCAAAGAGTGTGGCTTCCTGCAGTCACGAAAGCTTCAAATCAGTATGAATACTCCCACACGTGTGTGAGCGGGGGTGACACTGTAGGGAGCGGTGGTGTCGCGGTTAGCGCCACGCTGCGCTACGAACCCGGCGACCCGAATTCGATTCCCGCTCACGGCCAACACCGGTGACGATTATCTGAACGGGTCCTGGGCCTCCCCTAGGTCGACTCTTCCTCAAATGAGTACCTTTTGTGGTGTGTGAACATCGCCACTGGGAGAGACAAAGGCGGCCGGGCGTGGTGCCGGCCACCCACTCCCTTGTGTACCCATTCCGGCCTTCATAGGCGCTCGCTAACAGCACTTGCCCCAACAGTCTGTTAAGGCTACACGGGTGGGAGGTGGATCTTAGTCTTTGACACTGCACTATAACACGTGTGTGAGTTACACTACCGTAGGAAATACACCCAGTGCATCATCTCTGTTGAGTGGGCATAGGGCTGAGATTAGGGCCAGTGTTTGGGCTCATGTTGGGACCAAGATTGATGTTAGTGATATTGTTAGGATCACGGTGATGTGTAATATTGGTGTTAGGATTAGGGCGTGGCTTAGGAGTTGAGACTCGGTTTCAGAATGAGGCCCGGATTAAGGTTCTGGCTTAGGTTAGGGTTACAGCCAAGATAAGGGCTATAGCCAGGATGAGGTTCCCGGAATAGGGTTACGGGTTTATTTTAATTTCAAGTTTATTTTGTCAAGCAGGTGATAACTCAAGGGACGGGGCAATTTTATGGCAAGGGCTGTGTTTAGGGTTATGGATGAGGGTGTCGTTGAGGTTTAGCGTTTAGGGTTACAAGCTCAGGGCGTAAGATATCTTTTGAGTTAAGTCTAAGGCTGGGGTTAAGGCTGGGGTTATGGCTGGTGTTTAATCTAAGGCTGGGTTAAGATTAACGCTGGGGCTAAGGTTAAGGCTGTGGTTAAGGCTGAGGGTGTGGCTGGGGCCTAAGGCTGGTGGCTAAGGCTGGGGTTAATTCTGCGTGGCTAAGGCTGGGGTTAAGGCAGGGGTTAGGCTGGGGGTATGGCTGTGGTTAAGCCTAAGACTGGTATTAAGGCTGGTGGCTAAGGCTGGGGTTAATTCTGTGTGGTGAAGGCTGGGGTTAAGGCAGGGGTTAGGCTGGGGGTATGGCTTTGGTTAAGCCTAAGGCTGGTATTAAGGCTGGTGGCTAAGGCTGGGTTACTTCTGTGTGGTGAAGCCTGGGGTTAAGGCAGGGGTTAGGCTGGGGGTATGGCTGGGGTTAAGCCTAAGGCTGGTGTTGAGGCTGGTGCTAAGGCTGTGTGGTTAAGGCTAGTGTCAATGTTGGGGCTAAGGTTGTGGTTAAGGCTAAAGCTGGGGTTAAGACTGTGGTTAAGGCTAAGGCTGTGGTTCAGGCTGTGGTTAAGGCTGTGGTTAAGGCTGTGGTTCAGGCTTTGGTTCAGGCTGTGGTTCAGGCTGTAGTTAAGGTTGTGGTTAAGGCTCTGGTTCAGGCTCTGGTTCAGGCTCTGGTTCAGGCTGTGGTTCAGGCTTGGGTTCAGGCTGTGGTTCAGGCTTTGGTTCAGGCTGTGGTTCAGGTTGTGGTTCAGGCTGTGGTTCAGGCAGTGGTTCAGGCTGTGGTTCAGGCTGTGGTTCAGGCTGTGGTTCAGGCTATGGTTCAGGCTGTGGTTCAGGCTGTGGTTAAGGCTGTTGTTAAGGTTAAGGCTGTGGTTAAGACTAAGGCTGTGTTTAAGACTAAGGCTGTGGTTAAGGTTGTGGTTAAGGCTCTGGTCAAGGCTAAGGCTGTGTTTAAGGCTAAGGCTGTCTAAGGCTAAGGCTGTGGTTAAGACTAAGTCTGGGGTGAACTCTGGTCGGAGGCAGACGAGGTGTCCCGTCTCTTCCCCGTGCACCGGCGTCATCGCCGTGGCGGTGGCCGCGACCCGGAACGGCGCCGCGTGCCGCGGGCCCCGCGCGCGCGCTCACTCGGCGCGGTTCGCATCTCGGCTCATCACTAATTCACGATCACAGCGCCTCCCGTTAAAGCGCTGCCCCCCCCCACTCCTCTCCTACCCCCCCCCACACCGCGCTCCTCACTGCTGCCAACGCTAAGACCCCCACCCCCCCATCGTCACAAAAAGTCAGACCCCCCTCAAATATAACGTCACAAAGCTTTGCCCCTCCCCCCAAAAAAAATATATAAAACATGTTTCAAATCGCTTTAAACTATTGTCATTGTAGTGCGTATTCAATGTGCCGCTGCACTCTGATGTTGTAGGAGAAAACATTTATTAAAAAGTCTATTTAATTAAATAGAACGTGTTGTCTATATTTATTACAAATATCTGACCCCCCCCCCCCTAGGTGCGTGACGTCATTTATGGACGGCCCCTAAGCCACACGGACGAACTCTCCTGAAGCCGCTGCCACCATTCGCGAGAAAAGAAAAAAAAATCGAACTCTCACGCGTCCTTGTGTTTAGCACCGCTGCTATTGCTGCTGTGATACGTTGACGTCTGTTTACAAACCCATTTGAATTATAATAATACATCGGCTTATTTTAAACCATTGCGCGCGATTAACTCCTTGGAAGGCATTTGGAGATGTTCACGTGACACGATAAAAGCGACCGCGTCTCCAAACGCTGTGTAGAAACAGCGGCATTGACTCGTTGTATAGAGAGGCAGCTGAGTTCATTGGAGTTATGTGATTCTTCGGGTCTCCGAGTCTGTGGGTCTCCGCGCGAGTCTGTGCAATACGTCTTCATGTGACAGGCATCTCAAGACGCTCGCAGCGAATGTTGTCAGCCGTTTCCACGTGGTAGGCGTCACGCGGCCGGCCCGCAGACCGTACGAACCCCACCCGTGATACACCGGGCTGAGTCGGTGGTAACGGAATTAGAAGGCGGCAGTGTAATCGCCCTCCAGGTTAACATCACTCTACCGGCTCGTGTCATTCCGTGACCGCGGACTCGCCCGTATCCAATGCACAGCGCTGGTCTCGAGTGACGGATGTGAAGTGTGATGATGTTCTGGTCGGGCTAACGAGCCGGAGGTTGCTTAAAATTCGAAAAAAAAAAGTTAATGCGAAAATCTAAAGCAACGTTGAATTATTTTATTATCGAACCATATAGGAAAGGTTTCTTCTGGAGGATTTGAAAGGCCGTCATTAGTCATCATAAGCCGCGATCAATCCACTGCTAGATAAACAAAGACAAAGATACCCCGCAAAGCCTTAACATACTGGAGGAGCAAGTGCTGTTAGCGAGCACCTATGAAGGACGGAACGGCACACGAGGGAGTGGGTGACCAGCACCACCCCCGGCCGCCTTTGTCTCCCGAGTGAGTGGCGATGTTTACACACCGCACCAGGTATTATTTTTTGAGGCTGAGTCGACCTAGCACCCGCGCACCTCCAGCCGAGCCGATTTCATCGCTCCGTTTCTCTCGGCAAAAAAAGAGGGGGCACGGACCCCCAACGTTCTAAAGAGTGTGATCGATCAAAGCAGCGGATCGATGTCCAGAAAGAAGAGCGTGTTTAATTGCCACGCACTCCCTACTCTCACACGCGGTTCAGACACACGTGGGGCCATGAGCGAGAATTGCGGAACAATTTAAAAGCGCGCCAAGAAGCGTGGAGAGATTCCCTCCAAACATTGCATTGAGAGGAACGTGTGGATTAGAGATTGTACGCCCGTGAAAAGGTTGGCTACGTACGGTGCGAAAGAAGTTCAACATACATACACTTAGGCCGTTATATATATGTTTTATTTTACCAGGTAAAGCTCTTTTTCAGAAGCGACCTGACAGCCAATGATAGCCTAACGAAGTGTCCTATCATGTGGACATTTATAGCAGCCAAATAGTCTAAACCCATGCTGATTCTCAATGTAGAGGGGGAAAACCGGAGGACCCGGAGAAAAATCCACGGGGAAAAAGACGTGCAAACGCCAAATATACAGGCGTTAGAGCTGGGATTGAACCCACGATCCTCCTGTATGCCAGACGAGGGAGTTAACATCTCGCCACCGCGGCGCCAGCTAAACAAAAGTCAGTGAGGCTTGGACTGGGACGCGCCCCGGCTAGAGAGGCTAACGGGTCAAAACGAACGACCGAGTTGATAGCCAATGAATGGAGCCCGTCCGAGAGACGGTAGCGGATGGAAGAGGCCTCCATCAGCTCAGCTCGTGGTGCTGACGGCGCTGGCTCATTGTGAGACCCCGAAATACAATTCAAATTAGCCCCCCGCCCCCACCCCATTTTGATGTATAAACTTCCTCGCGAGAAGCAGAGAGAGAGAGATTTAGTGCGATGAGTGAGCCGTGGGTGAGTGTAAACAAAAGAGAGAGCTGTCGTGAGATTGAACAAATGCAAAGACAGAAGCGGTGAAATGGGAGATCCGGACGAACGTGCAGCGACGTGCGAGTGGACATTCAGATGCGATCGGAATGCGAGATGAATTATCTTTCTTAAACGCAAATGCGCTTGTTACCTTTATTATGTTTTTAACTATAGGTTAACTTTTGCTTCACCCATATACTGTATATTATTGTTTTGTACAAATCCCGGGAGGACACCTTGAGCCGATTTTGGCCATTAAGTATTTTGCTTAAAATACAAAATTGATTTTTTTTTGCCAGACCGCCGCATAAATGCAATGTGTGCCGCAAACCCTCCTCCACCCGGCACAGCCAATTAATAAAGCTGTCATGTTATTAACACACATGACCAATGTATGACTGCTTCAGCAGCGCATCGGTAGTGTCGTTGGAGAGCGATCTCGCCACGTTTAAATAGTTTCGACGTTTCGCTAACAGAGTCAACAACCAGCATCGCCAGGCGAGTTTCCCGAATAAAATTTCATTTACGCAATCTGACCCCCCAAAAACCCCATCAATTATGAATCATAATACCGGTCGCGAGAGCCGACTAAGTGTTACATTAATTTCGCTTAGCTCAGCCTGTCTTGCGCCTAGCAACACCACGGCATCCAGCAGTGGAATGAACATAACTAAAGAAGATGATGATGATGATAATGATTGCTGGACTCCCCACCCCCCGCCCCGCGCCCAGCCCAGGGGCTACACGTGGTCACAAAAGCGAGGAGGGTCGCGGACGCGCAGCCGTGTGGCAGAGCGCGGATCATATTTTACATCAATAAGTAACTCGAACGCGCCCCGCCCGCCCGCGGCCACCTCACCTGCTGAGCGCCAACCACCACACCCACCGCCCGCGCAGTTCAGCGGCGCAAGGTGGGTGAGCCGCGTTCGCAGGGGGGCCGAGCTCGTGCTGGTTCAGCTTGCACAACCGAGAAACTCCGTAGGCGAGCCTCCGTCCGCAGGTGAGGTCGCGCAGTTGAGCTTCTGCGGAGTGCGAGCTCGTACGAAGGTGAGATCCCCCCCCCTCACCCAAAGGTGAAGCTCCACGGGTGAGCTTGTACAAGGTGAGGTTCTCCAGGTGAGATGTAAATGTGAGTCTCCACAGGTGAGCTTGTAGAGATGAGATTCTGCTGGTGAGCTTGTACAGGTGAGATCCCGCAGGTGGGTTTGTAGAGGTGACACTTCGCAGGTGATGTTGTACAGGCAGGTGAATGAGTCTCTGAAGTGAGGTTGTACAGGCGAGCTGTCCGTGCGATTCCGTAGATGAAGACTCCACCTGCCCGTCTGCCCACTCTTACCCACCGACTCACCTAAGGGTCCTAAACAACAGACCGACAGACTTGGCTTAAATCCAAGAGCCCCATTTAAAACTGGGAAAACAATGTAGAGAATTGGTTGTAGAAGTTCTTGAGCCCCTGGTTCTACCGTAGTTACAAACAGAGCACACCTGTGTGTGTGTGTGCGTGAAGCACCCGTGCGAGTGGCGTATAATGTACCTGTATAACGTGGACGTAAATGTACGCTGTGCGTATCACGGCGGAGCGGGTTGCCTACAAGCGGAGAGACTGCGTGAGTTCTCCCCTTAAGTAGGCAAGGCCAGGTGGGGGTGGGGCCTGTGAGCTCCTGGGGGCGGGCCAAGTTAACGTGTAGGCGTGGCCAAGATGAACTTGGCGGTTCCCAGGTGAGAATGGACGTGACCCAGGTGATTATGGGCGTGGCCCAGGTGACGGTGGGCGTGGCCCGGGTGAATCACGTGGGCGGGTACGGGTAATGTTTAAACAAGACACGTGCCAAAGTTGTAAGCGCAATCCGTTGTGAATACGAAAATTATTTGGTAAACAATGATGCTGCTACTGCTGCATTGGCGGTGGTGCACAAATACCAACTCAACACCTTCCTTCTCAATATCACTGTGGCCCTAAAATGAAACACATATATAATAGGCGACGTTTCGGGAATTGACCCTTATTCAAATCATATAGCCAGACAGGAAGAGTGTCATAAATAATCAAATATTTGTGTCTTGGTTTTTTTTACCGTGTCGTTTATGTTTTATAAAATCGTTTGTCTTGGTTTCTTTTGTTCAGCTCTGCTGGAGACGTCAGGCTGAGTGAGTCATTAGCAGTTATTTGCAGCTAGTTTGCATAAGCTCGAAAGAGTTTTAGTGGCGTCGGGCAGGATACGTCATGACTCAGAGGCCCCACGGCCGCTGGTCAGTGGTCAAGACTCGTGAAGGAGTGGCAGCCAAGGGATGGAATGCGTCAGAGAGATAGAGAGAAAGACAATACGTACACCGAGGAGATGCAGCGATGAAATCACCTTTTTGTGAATGGTGTTAGCTTAGGGAGATCTTCATCTAACAGTGGTGGGTGGTGGTGGGATCTTGGTGAGAACCGCCGCCTAAATATTCAATATGTGCAGGAAATAACCATTTGACTTTGTTCAACATAACGGACTTTAATCGATGATAAATCGTCGACGAGTCTCCTGAATACTGTTTCCATTGGCGGTGCCTCGCGAGTGTGGGTCTACTGTGATGAGTAAATGTGAAAAGAGATGAAGCGATTAGCCGCGCGCGGGTTACGGCACCGAACAGGAATGTCTCGCGCGCTGACAAAAGCCGAATCGACGAACCCTTTCATGATTTTGAAGCTTTCGTGACTGCAGGAATCCATACTCTTTGGTTCTGTCGGTAAAGTAACGTAGGTAGAAAATAAAATAAATCACGACGTTTCAGGCGCAACACAAGCGTCCGTCATCAGGTGGGGAAGCGTGGTCTGCTCATGCTTTCCGAAGCAAAGATTATGGACCCTTTCATGCTTCCATCTGCTGCGTGGTAACCGCCCGCAACTCCGCACCGATGGATTCAAGAATCCACCGCTTTGTTGTCACCACCACCACCCACCCCCTAGCCACTTCGTATCCCAGGCCTACAACACCTGCAGGCACTTCGCAAGAGGTCTCCCAGCCAAGCGCCTAACAGGCGCAGTCAGGCTCCATCCGACGTCCGATCGAGAAGGCAACACGCGCACTCACACCTCATAAGACAAAGGTCCCCCGTGTAGTCTCTAACAGGCTGCTTGGGGCACGTTGCTGTTCGCGAGTGGCACCTATGAAGGCCGGGGACGAGGCACCTCGCATGGCCACTTTTGACTCCCCCAGCGCTGCTGTTTTTGTTTTAATACACCGCACCCGATACTACGACTCATTTAAGGCTGATTCGACCTAGGAGAGGCCCAGGCCCGGTTCAGATAATTGTCACCGGTGTTGGCTGTGAGCGGGAATCGAACTCGGTTGGCTGCGCTACTGCGCCACCGCTCCCTCATGACACACAAAGGTCCCCCGTATAGCCTTAACAGACTGTTGGGGCAAGTGCTGTTAGCGCGTAGCACGTAATGAAGGCCGGGACGGCAGACGAGGGGGGTGGGTGGCCAGCACCACGCCCGACCGCCTTTGTCTCCCTCGTGACGACGTTTACACATCGCACCAGGCACTCATTCGAGGCTGTGTAGACCTAGGGGAGGAGGCCCAGGACCGGTTCAGACAATCGTCACCGGTGTTGGCCGTGAGCGGGAATCGAGCCCCGGGTCACCAGGTTCGTAGCGCGGCGTAGCGCTAACCGCTGCACTACCGCTCCCCCACTGCACATAGACCAATTGCACATACACACACGCAGGCACACATGCGCACACTGGACACGCGACGCCTCGTGACATTTTCTACGAGGTGGGGCTGTTGTGAGTGACCTCTGAAAAGATGGTGTTCTCGTTAAGAAAAAAAACCCCCGTCGTCACATTACTCACCCCCTGTCTCCCTGTCCAGGCCTTGTTCCGAGATGGAAGCGTGACAAAGATGACGAGGGAAACAGAAAAAGTTCATTCTGCTTTGCACATCCGCATAGGCAGGCTTTTACAGCATACCAGCTCTGGCTAAATGTCCCCAGTGTATAATTCTAGATTTGAAGCTTTCGTGACTGACAAGATTCATACTCTTAGTTCTTTCGGTAAAGTCACGTAGGTAAAAAATGAAATTAAAATTCATAATAATAAAATTAACAATATATATTTTTTAATTTTATTTTTTACCTACGTGACTTTACCGAAAGAACTAAGAGTATGAATCCCCAGGGTATGCTTTTCCCCTGTCGCCTGAGGGCTGGTTGATGTCGATTTTCGGTTGATCGGCACCCAGTTGCTTAACACTCAACTTCTCCTGCATAGCGATCCTCTCAAATGGGATATTTAGGAGTGAATCCCACGCTGTTCATTGCCAAGTCGTCGTTTGCTGCTCCTGCTGCCATCGCTGTTGCTGTTGCTTCCTCCCAGAGCGCGTAGGTCGCGTGGACCTGCTACATTTACACGGTGCCACCTCGCGTCGTGACATCGTCTCACGACAGCCACGGTGCGACTTTTTCACCGTCCTGAATGGGTTTCAAACGGCGTGGCTAAAAATGCGAAGCTCATCGCAACGAATGAAGGGAAATCTCTCACTCGGACGCCTTCACAGACCGCCCCGAGACCTTCCCGAGGCACAAATCAGGCTGTGGTGTCGCAGCGGTTTCTAATACGAACAAACTTAAAATTTTAGGCAATTCACGTTGAAAGAATCATAAAAAAATGTTAACACGACAAAACGATTTATAGAAAAGTTGTTTTTATTACAAAAAACACATTCCTGCGGAGGGAGCTGGTAGGAACGTTGGGTTGCTCGGTCAATGGCCAGGGTCAATGGCGGCGTGGTGTATTCCGCAAATATGCCCGACCGTGAGGGCGGGCACAAGCCGGCGTGAGTAGGTTAAACGTTGAGTTTCATAAGGGCACCACGGGGTGACCAGCCCCTCCCCACCCAGCCCCACCCCTCCCACCCCCCCACCCAGCCCCACCCTCCCCACCCAGCCCCACCCTCCCCACCCAGCCCCTCCCCACCCAGCCCCTCCCTCCCCATCCAGCCCCTCCCTGCACGACGGACGGACACAATAATCCCCTGTGGGCTGGTGTAACCAGGAGGTTCCTACCAGTATCATTTCTCATCTCCAGCTGCTTGGCGGGGCACCGGCCTAACGCCCCTAGTGGACGAACCGCGCCTGCCGACGACGCAGACAAGAGGCACCCTTCTGTGAATAATTAACACTGCGTCTGAAAGCAACAAGGGCACACAGAAGCCCTAAATACCCAAATACGGCGAACAAAAGTTCAAACATAAGGGACACACGTTACGACACACGTACACGCAGACTCATGCAGCTTCACAACAAAGCAAGACAAATATTCCCCGTACAACCATACGGACTGTTGGGGCAAGTGCTGCTAGCGATTAGCACCTATTACTGGAAGGAACCTCTTGGTTACACCAGCCCACAGGGGATTATTGTGTCCGTCCGTCCGTCGTGCATCCTAAAATGGGAGGGGTGGGGCTGGGTGAGAGGGAAAGGTGGGCAGGGGCTGGGTGGGGAGGGGAGGGTGGGGAGGGGCTGGGTGGGGAGGGGCTGGGTGGGGAGCGGAGGGTGGGGAGGGCCTGGGTGGGGAGGGTGGGGCTGGGTGAGGAGGGGAGGGTGGGGAGGGGGAGGGTGGGGAGGGGCTGGGTGGGGAGCGGAGGGTGGGGAGGGGCTGGGTGGGGAGGGGCTGGGTGGAGAGGGTGGGGCTGGGTGGGGGGTGGGAGGAGTGGGGCTGGGTGGGGAGGGGCTGGTCACCCCGTGGTGCCCTTATACAACTCAACGTTTAATCTACTCACGCCGGCTTGTGCCCGCCCTCACAGTCGGGCATATTTGCGGAATACACCACGCCGCCGTTGACCCTGGCCATTGACCGAGCAACCCAACGTTCCTACCAGCTCCCTCCGCAGGACAATGTGTTGAGAAGGCTGGCACGGCACGCGAGGGGGTGGTTGGTCAGGACCACGCAAGGCCGCCTTTATTTTCCCAATGTTGATGTTTACACAACCGCACCAGATACTCATTTTGACTTAAAGCTTTCGTGACAGCAGGAATTCATATTCTTGGGTCTGTCGGTAAAGTCGCGTATTCTCTTTGAAACTATCTACGTGACTTTACCGAAAGACCCATGAATAAAGATACTCATTTTAAGGCCGAGTCGACGTAGGGGAGGACCGGTGCCGGTTCAGATAATCGTCGCTGACATTCGGTCGTGAACGGAAATTGAACTCGAGTCGTCGGGTTTGTTTCGCAACGCGCTAATCACTTACACGACCGCCCACCCCACGGACCTTCATACGTGCACACATACCACACGGACACATCATGCACGCACGCCCATAAACGTGCACACGCACACAGCTATAAGTTCTAACCTTTTGACTCCACGGTGACGTAAACAAAAAAAATATTAATCTACAAATAAACTCCACGACACCGCCACGTGCAGCAATGTGAGTCAGGGCTGCCGCGTCGGGTCAAGAGGTCAGGTCAATGATTCGGCGTTACGGTCAACGTCTCACGGCACCGGTTGCAGGGGTCAGAGGATCCCTCATTCACAGAGCTCGCTGCAAACTCCGGGAACCCATGCGGGCCTATTTGTTCATTTAATTATATTTGCCTCGCAAAGGCAAAACAACCATAACGAGTGGATGTACAATAGATACGAGTTAATCTTTGTCTTGGATTGAGTAAGATTATATTATTTTATGAACCTGGGGGCAAAGAGAAATGTTGTGCCCTGCAGCGTGGTGAGTGGATGGGCGAGAAGCTATGGTGGTTGAACGCAGTGCGGTTGAGACTGAACTGGTCAATCTGATAGACCGAGTCCTCAGAATCAAGGAGGCAGGGTCACGTGGCCATGCGAGTTGCGATGGAGGAGTGACAGGGAGCTCGCTGTAGGGACCCCTAAAGTCGTGGTTTCATTCCTCACCGGATATCGTTTCGGGTCGCCGATCGACCACAGGAGGTGGCGGTTGACCAGTGACGATCACGGCCACAGCAAGATGGTGGATACTGGATGTGGTGTGTCGGTGCGGGAAATGCGTTTTTTTTTATGGTCACAGACCCGTAATAGAGTTTTTTATGGTTAGATCGCGTAAATATATAAATGTGTCGTTAAAACGCGCCACCACCCGACACAGCCAACTAGTAAGGGTTGTCACGTAAACAGAACGTGGCCAATTCGTCACGAGTACAGCACTAACCGGTGTGTTGGAGAGCCAAGCCACAACATTTACAATCGGAGTACGACGTTTCGTCAGTAATTACCACCAGCTTCATCGCAGACCCGGCTGGAATGAAGCCCTGGGTACATCCATCGGGAACCCTACAGCCAGGGCCCGGTGGAGTAGGCCTCGGCAAGGTAAGGTAATTGTACCCTTTTTACCGGGTAAAAGGGTAAAGGTGTCGACATGCCAAGGGGTAAGGGTAAAGGGTAGGGTAAAAGGTAGGCTCGTTGCTTTTTACCTTTTACCTTACCTGCTAAAGGGTAAAAGGTAGGGTAGAGTGATTGTATTGTGGTAAGGTAAAAGGTAGGGTAAAGGTAGGCTCGTTGTTTTTACACTTTTACCTTACCTTGCCGAGGCCTACGGTGGAGTGAGGGCTCTCGTCACGGCTGTTAAATGTTCATTTCCTTACCAATCCAGTTTTACCGCCACCCCACGCCCAATGCCAAACTACCACCCAGCGGTCATCGCCTTGGTTATTTCGGTTCTGTTTTTTTCTACTTGACGCAAACCAAAACACTCGCACGTCCCTTGGACGTTACCACCCGTCCCTCCCTCTAGCCAGCCACATAGCGGAACGGGTTTATCCTGCGTATAGAACGACACCAAATATGGACCGTGTAACCGAGATTTAGTGGCCGAGGTGACGGGATGACGAGCTAGATGTCCCGGTGTACTTGAACGGCCGTCGGCTTCTTGGCGTCGGATGGCTCCACTCTGCCCTTTGAGGCCTGGACCTCGTGCCATCGATGACATCGTTCGCTCAAGATGTCTCCGCCTGTGTGGCCACATTGTAAAGCCGGAGAACTCTTCCGCACACCGTGCCCTGCTTCCGTCCACCTGGGTGAAGAACGGATTCTCCAACGGCTCCATCACGGCACCGTCCGGTCCGGCAGTCCGAGGGACGCGTTGGGGGGGGGGTCTCGTCAGATCTGTTGGTGCCACGACCTTTTGTCGCCTCCGGGTGGGACAGTGAGTGGCTCGATTGAGGGAGTGGAGGAGTGAGTAGGTGGTTGGGTGGGCGAGTGGTTGAGGGAGTGGGCGAGATAGTGGATGAGTAGGTGTCTATATATTTATACTGGTAGGAACCGCCAGGTTACACCAGCCCACAGGGGATTGTGTTCGTCCGTCGTGCAGGGAGGGGCTGGGTGGGGACGGTGGGGCTGGGTGGGGAGGGGCTGGGTGGGGGTGGGAGGGGTGGGGCTGGGTGGGGAGGGGCTGGTTACCCCGTGGTGCCCTTATAAAACGCAACGTTTAACCTACTCACGCCGGCTTGTGCCCACCCTCACAGTCGGCCATATTTGCGGAATACACCACGCCGCCGTTGACCCTGGCCATTGACCAAGCAACCCAACGTTCCTACCAGCTCCCTCCGCAGGAATGTGTTAATTTGAAAACGAATTTCTTTAGAACTGCTTTGTGTTTAGTTCGTTTTCCTTCCACCACGCCTCCGATTAGTGCGGTTTGTCGAGGATGTGGCCGTGCCGAGTGCATGCAGACTTCGCCAGTGGACTGGAGCAGGTGGAACCCATCACGGAGGAGCCACTGAAAACAAGATGCCATCGTGGGCAAAGCCGTCGATGCCACCCAGCCACGGTCAAAGTGAGAGGCATTACTGGAAGTGTGGGTGTGCCGGGTGTGAGCATTGCTCCGGCTGAAATCAAGCACCGATTGCCCAAAAAAAGTGGCAACACATACAAGTGACGCAAACGCAGTTGTTAGTATCGGCATCAGACGACCTTTGCTTATCTAATCTTATTAGAATTTATAGACCAATAAATAGTCTTTGCCCTTTGACGTTTAAATTACTTCACTGCCGATGGACGCACACAACACTCGCGTGCAGACCGGTGAATGGGGAGTTGCTGCTGCTGCACGTCTTATTGTTCGGGCTGCCAAACGCTCGAGTATCCCGAAGCAATGTGTCCCGGCTCAATGCATCTCTAGATTCGTGAGATAGGGGGGCAAGGGGGTTGTGGAAAGGGGGGGGGGGCCATCATCGGGAAGAGTGAAGCCCGCTATGGGCGAGATTAGCGGTCGAGTGAGCGTGCCTACGTAGGAGTGGCTATCTAGGAGTGACGTGGTTGACGGAGACGAAGAGGGGGGCTGGCAGCTCACCCACGTGTCACGGTTGAGTCGGCCAGAAATGTGGTAACTTTTAGCTATTGTCGGCCCAGGCAAGTGACTACGCGGTCGAGTGGCCCCACGTGCAAAACCAGGCAGCGATTCAGGTATATGGGCCACGCGACGCCATCCGCCTTATCATGGGTTCCACAAACAACGCAAGAATAACACGAGCAAGTCGAGACAGGAAAACGGCCTCTGTGGGGGGTGGAGGGAGGATAGGGTGACGAGCGGTGACGGTGGTGAAATGTCGTGGCCCGTGGTGATGGCGAGTGGCGGTTGTGATGGAGCTGAAGGTGGTGTTATTGATGCTGGTGATCATGGTGTTTGATAGCTTTCGTGGTGTTGAGTGCTCATGGTGTAGTTAAGAAGTTGACGATGATGGTGGCGGTAGTGATGCTGCTGCTGGTGACGATGGTGTTGGTGTTTGTGGTCATGGTAGCGGTAACGACGGTGCAGTTAAATCACGCCGGTTGCACAAAAACTCACTGCATTTGTCAGACAAATATTTAAAAGAAAATATATTGCAGGACGATTTGAACAACGCCTCTCCTCTGTGACAGGCGGACGGTCTCGCCATTCGGACACCGCACTTTACACCGTGGCGTCTTGAAAAAACACCGGTATAAACGTAAAGAAACCTGGACGCGCGGACAAGTCCCGAATCGACGTAAGATCAAAAGCTTTCCCCACTCGTAAACACCGAGCAACTTACAAACCCTTTCGAACAGTGAAAAAAAAACCAAGACGCGTACGCTCGTTTAAATAAAAAAATAAACGCATCAACCGGGAGACCGTGACACTGCAGCAGTTGCCGAGTGACCTCGCTCCTCTCACGCACGACCGTTTTGCACAGAGGAGAATTTGCAAACGGAGTTGTTTTTTTTTTTTACAAAAACGCGGCTTTCCGTAGCTGTGGCCGTTTTTCTGCGACCAGTTGACATTTGTGTTTGTGCACGCACGCACGCGTTAACTGTACACAAGGTCAACGACGTTACGTCTCTCTCACAAACGCACGCACGCAGGGAAATCACGTGGGCGTGGATAACGCGCGGCATGACCGCTCTCGTCCGTCGCGACCCAGGGATTTAATGCCGTGCCAGTGGTCGAGAGTAACAACGGAGTGGCAGGTGAAGGAGGGAACCTGCCCGAGAGGATGTGCATTGCGGAAATAAAGCGACAACGTTGGCTCGCGTGCAGGAGCTACACGGATTGTTACATTGCATGATCATGAAAAATGGTAAGAGTGTGGGGAAGCCTTTACCCAGCAGCGGTTAGCTTATGGCTGCTGAAGATGTAGTGTGTGATGAGCCCATATCACCCTTGCAGCCGCTAAAAGGTGCTGCCGTTTATTGCAATGTCAATAAAAATGAAGTTATCCGAGGAACGGATCGCGCCTCTGAGTGACGACATCTAATCGAATCACCCAGGTAGTGGTGGAGAAGTGTGGGTTGGGGGTGAATTGTGTCGACATTGTGGCCCCGTATATCCGTTTTTTCATTGGCACATCCGAGCTAAACCAGCACAAGTGATTTTCCATGGTTTTCCATCCTGAGCCGGAAAAAAACTTTGACACGCCGGCCTCGATTAGATATCCCAATCTGGCTCGTGGCCAAGCAGGGCCAGTGGCTGGAGCTAATGATGAGTTAATTGCATGAGACGTTCGTCAGTATGCTGTCAGGAAAGGGCATCACCACATCTACATCTGTCTCGACCAGTTTCACTGCTTGCTACATCAGTGGCAGAGCTCAGCTTCTGCACTCGGCTGGGACACAGCCCTGGCGTGGCTCGGTTGTGCAGTGGAAAAACGGTATGAGAACAACTTCCCTTGCGCGAGTGCGTGCGTGGGAGCGTGTGTGAGCGATTGTCTCCCGAGTCGAGAGAGCGTGGGGTCACACCGAGGTGGCCAGGTCGAGACGGCGAAACTTGTCGAGGTTGTAGAAGCCGGCTTTAACGATGCGACCGCCAAAGTAGCGTCCGTTCAGGTCAACGACAGCTGTCGGGGGTGGTGGGGGGGGGGGAAATGCAAGAATTTTGGGGGAAGCAGTCGGAGGAGGGGAAGTGTTAAACCGTTGCAAAATTACAAATGAGCAACTTGATCCACAACCTCCACAGAGATCCTAGCCAAGCAATGTGGTGAAATGTTATGATCCGATTTGAGAATGTGGCCAATTTATTTTTGTTGCTTTCTTCAATCCCGATTGTGAGAGGGCATGGTGTCACGAGAAAGAGTAGTCACGTGGCTCACAGAGCAGTGAGACCACCTCTCGCGCGCCAGAGAACGTCCGAAATCTCTTTCAAGCGACCTCTGATCCACACCGTGGGGGGGGGGGGGCAAACACCTTCCCACCCACCCTTCCACAGACCGTAATATTTGTCACACAACAGCCTAACCGATATCTTTAATTCTTAGAGCTGGAATTTAGCCAGAATAAGTGCAAAAATGATTTTAATGTGATCGGCTTTTTTTGTGTGTGTGCAGTCATTTGGCGACCAGGCCAAGAGCATCGACTTGCTACACTTAAGAACCCAGTTAAATTGTAGGTGGCCGGCACCTGAATTCAACCCTCAAGACCTCGGCAGCATTGGGTCAGTGCTCGGAAAATATTTATCAGCCCACCGAGCCACGCGGCCGCTAATCAGCGTTTTTTAATAAGAACGCACCAGCGGAGCAAAGGAGAAATGCGCGGGAAAGTTTCCTACAATGTCATTTATTGGCCTACAACAAATTATTCGTCAGCAACAATTTAACCGTGTCCACTGGACCACGTACGACCTGTCTGCTTGAGATGTTTGGGAAAACTTTATTGCACATTTCGCTGCCGTGGTGCTGCTGGTGGACGTGTGGAGGAGGAGGAGGCTGATGACGTCATCGGCCCACGAAGCTTACCTTTGATCGCCGACTCCATCCGCTCAAACTCGAGGAAAATCCGCACCGCGTCATCCTCGGGGGCCCCCGGCATCTTTAGGGAGGCAGAGCAATTTCACGGTGAGAAGGCGCGGGAACTCCAGGAGAACGCGACGGTACTTCCAGAAACACTCACAAAGCAACGAAACGCTCTCCCGAGTCACAGCACAAACACAGCAACACCGGCAGTGCCATGGCCGCTCTCCCGGATAGGAGCACTCGCGCAAGCAATACGCTCCCAACAACGCTCGGAAATAACCGCTCCGAGTCACAACACCCTCCTGAATGATACTCTCCTGGGTCATGAGACATAATACTCACCGGACAAAACTCACGACGCAGTGAGATATTGAAAGCGGAAAAGAATCTGACGAGTCACAACACTTGAGTCACAACACCCTGACGCGTCACAACACTCTTGACGAGACGTGACGTGACGTGACGACACACCCCCCTCCCGTACGTACGGAGCTGGAGCTGGGGTTCACCCCGCGGCGCTCACCTCGAAGATGACGCACTTGATCACCTTGCCGTACTTCTCGCACTCCTCCTTGGTCTCGCTCTCTAGGTCCTCGTCCACCTCGCCGGGCCCAACCATGTTCTGCTCACGAGAAGACGCAGCAGGGAGGTGGGGCTCACGCGGGTTCGAGTGGGTTGCCGCCGCTCCCCAAGGGTAAATACAGGTTCAGAGTTGCGAACCCAGCGACCACGAGCGAGTTTCCCGGCCACGGCCAACATCAATGGCGAGCGAGATCTGAACCAATCTTGGGCCCCTAACCGCCCCCCCCCACCACCACTTTGCCAACCCCAGTGGCTGACAGTGTGGAGGGAGGCCATCATCCAGCCGTGGATTGTACATGGCTGTCCCTGATGAGACCGACGTACCCGCAGCAGCACCACTTTGGTCGGGTTCTTCAGAATCTCCGTCAGGGGGTTTGGCTCCTGTTTTTTGACCGATGCTGGCGATGGCGACGCCGATGCCGCCGCTGCCGACGCCGCCGCAGCAGCCACCGCTGCCGCCGCTGCAGCTTCGGCTGTGGTGAAAGCCGGGGTGCGGAGGGGCGGTAGGAACGCACGGGACAAACGGAACGGGGAGCAGCGAGGAGAGAAGTCAGTTGCCGCACTCAAGAGGTCATTGGTGCCTGATCTCACATACGGCTACCACCCCTAGCCAAGCCTCCCTTGCTGAAGCCAGATCCCACAGTTATTGCACCGATGACACCCATCCCTCTGACGTTTCATCAAGACCACATTTTGTTTTTTGTCCTTCAAGGACCACTCTTCCAGGCTCATCACTGTCACCACCTGGCTTCAGGTCTTCCCCTTGGGTTGTCGACCTCTGGGTGCCACTGCAGTGCCCGTCTCGGTAACCTGCCCTCCTCCACCCTGCAAAAGCGTCCCACCCATCACAACCTCCTCCCCTCTTCCGCGATTATCAGAGCTTGAATTTTGCCGGTATTAAGTTTAGTCATTGGTGACCGAGCTAATCCCATCAACTCTCGGTATACTTCGTGTTGGTGGTCTACCATATGTGTAGTGATTTACAAACCAATATTTTCCCGACTCTAGTCATAACCGAACTCTAAATATAACCATAATATATCAACGACAGATAAGCAAAGACAAAAATAGCCAACTCGCGAGACTTGAGAAACCGGTTTCAATCACCGGATGCCTGAAACCTGAGTTCAAACCTAGTATCTCAACATCTCTGGAAGGTACGAGCTCCTCGCCATAAGCCATTGCTGTTAGGAAGAAACCACATCCCTCAATAGCACGATAATCCCCGTTTACAAGCTTATGAAAACAGCTGTTGACCACACTGCAATGCACAGGGTAAGGGGGGGGCAGGCAGGCACTTGCACAATCACGTGCAAGCCAAACACGCGGGGGGGCACGGGCGACAAAGGTGCAGCACGCTCGGCAAATACACGCTCGTTTCTAGGCAGGGGTGGTGTACGTGATCGGCTGGTTCATTTAATTGTTTGAGAGGAGAACTGATGACAGGCAAGAGAGATGATCGAAGTCACGATCCACGGCGGTGGTGATAGCAGCAGCTGTGTTGCCTTTTTCAATCCGGTTGGACTGCTTAGAATGGCTAGAGCCTGTGCCGATTTTTCCATTGCTACAGACTGGAGAGTATGCAAATGTATTTGCACGTGCACATGCAAGTGTGTATGTGTGCAAAAGTGTGTGTGTATGAGCGGTAGTGTAGCGGTTAGCGCGCTGCGCTATGAACCTAGCGATCCGGGTTCGATTCCCGCTCACGGCCAACACCAGTGACGATTATCTGAACCGGTCCTGGGCCTCCCCTAGGTCGACTCAGCCTGAAATGAGTACCTAGTGTGGTGTGTAAACATCGCCACTGGGGAGATAAAGGCGGTCGGGCGTGGTGCTGGCCACCCACCCCCTCGTGTACCGTTCCGGCCTTCATAGGTGCTCGCTAACAGCACTTGCCCCTACAGTCTGTTAAGGCTATACGGGGGATCTTTATCTTTATTTATCTTTATGCAGGGCATTGGGGTGGCCCATACTCCTCCCTGTGTACCGTGCCAGCCTTCATAGATGCTTGATAACAGCACTTGCCCCAACAGTCTGTTCAGGATATATGGGGGCTCTATCTTTGTATGTATTTGTATATGCCTGTCTGTGGGTATGTTTGCATGCAAGCTAGTACATGCGTGCGAGGAGTAGTGTTGTAGTGGTTAGCACTGCATTGCACTACAAACCCAACTACTGGAGTCTGTTAACCGGCCATGGCTGACATCAGTGGTGAAGATCTGAACCTGTCCCAAGCCCCCCCCCCCCCCCCCTAGGTTGACTCGGCTTTAAATGAGTACCTGGGACGGTGCGTAAACAAACATTAGCACTGTACCTCAACAGGTGCTCGCTAACAGCACTTCCCCCAACGGTCTGCTAAGGATATATGGGGGGCTCTGTCTTTGTATGTGTTTGTATACGCATGTCTGTGGATAACGCTACTCCCCGCACGCATGTACTAGCTTAAATGCAGACAAAGATCCCCCATATAGCCTTAACAGACTGTAGGGGCAAGTGCTGTTAGCGAGCATCTATGAAGGCCGGGACGGTACACGAGGGGGTGGGTGGCCAGCACCACGCCCGACCGCCTTTGTCTCCCTAGTGGCGATGTTTACACACACAGTTACATGCGCACATGCAAACACACTCTCTAGTATGTATCAATGGAAATAACGATCCATATGGTGGATCGTTGTTTTCTGCGTTTTTGTGGTGTAAATGATCAAATGGAATGTTTTAAGAGTTGTTTAAATTTAAGAGCACCGGGCAAACACACTTTGCCTGCTTTAACAAATGCTGCTCGATATTATTGGTTTGGAAAGCCAACATGCGTTCTAAATAATATTTGCATTCATATGTGGGGAGAAAGAATGGAGTTCTGCTTATATTTACTATCTCCAGGAAGCAGATGTTCATATAAAGATTCCATCCAATGTCCTTTAGGTCATTATTTATTTTACCCCGGTTAGCCTAAGTGCCCCCAGGGTATTTACATAGACAGAGTCGTTAACTTGTTTACATTTTAGTAAATTTGAATAATTGGGTTCTGGTCTGTTGACTGGATACAGTACCGAGCGATGTAAATTTAGAACACGGTCTAAATGTGACTGCATCTGGAGACGCTGCAAGTGAAGCAAGACTCTGGCATTATGGAAATTTGATTACTCAGCCCTGCCCTTAATTTAAAGTACACAGCACTCTCTCCAAAATGATCACTAGATGTACACAGTGTCCATAAATGTATCATCCATTATTAAACAATTATAATGACGCAGGCCGTTATGACAGACACAACCAGCAAACTCGCCCTGTCCACACACATACACCCACTACCAAGAGAATACACACAGATCCCTCATATCGCCTTTAACACACTGCTGGGGCAAGCGCTATTCGCGAGCACTTTCCCGCACATACGCACACAACACATCCATGACACACACACCTACCACCTTCTCGCGTCCCAAAGACAAAGATCCCCGCCTGTAGCCTTAACAGACTGTTGGGTCAAGTGCTGTTGAGCGAGCACCTATGAAGGCCGGCACAGCGCACGAGGGGGTGGGTGGCCAGCCCCTTGTACAGACACACGCGAGTGCGCGTGTGTCGCATCCTCAGTGAGCTACGTCCTTGTCGTGTCCCCTGCAAGTGCCCGGCCATGTCAACCATGTCTGGGGAAACCAAAGCTGCAGCCAGCTGGCCGAATCGTCATCCCGGTCAACACGTGATGACAGTTACACCTCCTGCCCAGGCCTGAGCTGGTGCTCTAACTGTGTAAAAGTCTCGTGTTTGCCGAATAATAAAAGCGAGCTCCTCACCCTCCTTGGGCACGTTGTCTCCGATGACGATCTTGCCGCCGCGCTTGCTGGTCTTCTCGACGGACAGCGCCGTGCTCAGGCCCTGCTCGTGCTTGCCCAGGCCCTGCCCCTCGCGGAAGCCGTACTTCTGCATGATCTTGTGCGCCACCGTGCCTCTGCAATGCACGCACGCACGTTCGTTCACACACGCACGCACACCCACGCACGCACGGACACAAGCACACACGCATGCACGTACACCCACAAACACACCGAGACACATGAACGTAAGAAAACACAGATTTGCACACACGCCGTCTAGCCTCTGTATGTGCTATGCGGCAGGGACATTGCCCACAATGTCACGTAATAAATAAATACAATATTTTAACGGCGCAGTGTTTTTGAAGAACGTGTTGAGTTTTTTTCTTTTACACGTGCACAAACAGGTGTAAAGTGGGCATGTGACGAATCATCAACGAGTTAACGCTTTGCAACTAACGATGAGGCCAATTATGCATTCGCTCTGTTCATCTGTTCGTAAGTGGGGGGGGGGGCAGCATAATTCTCATATATATGATCCAACAGGAACACAACTTTAGTACAGAGCCGTGTTGCATTTAAAGCGGAGGAAAATTCATCACATGCTGGTGTGACGTCAGTAAAAAGGGACTTGGTGGGTTCAAGTAGGAAGGGGAGAGGGTATGTCGGAGGGAGAGATGGACCATATTGTATTTGTGTATGTTGAACTTCTTTCGCACCATACTAATCGGAGGTGCGGGGGAAGGAGAGGTTGGAGAGGGAGTCCAAAGGATTGCAGGGGTAAGAGGAAGTGCGGGACATTCGGGTAAAGCAGTTGCCAGCAACCAGAAGGACCAGAAAAATCAGGAGCGGGAGGATCAGGAGGACCAGGTGTAGGAAGACCAGGAGGAGGACTAGGAAGAGGATCAGGAGGAC
The DNA here is from genome assembly GCF_965212315.1 of Lampetra planeri. NCBI lineage: Eukaryota > Metazoa > Chordata > Hyperoartia > Petromyzontiformes > Petromyzontidae > Lampetra > Lampetra planeri. The sequence continues at coordinate 4,540,041 of NC_136150.1, forward strand.
GAGAATGAGAACATAGGACGAGGAGGATGAGGAGGTAGAGGGTCAGGAGGCCGACCAGGAGGAGGACGAGGTGTGGGAGAGCTCACCCCATGTTGGAGATGAAGGAGCTGGAGCCGCCGGGTGGGGAGCGCGGCCTCTCGCCCGAGTCCTCGTAGTTGGGGGGAGGGATGGCCGCTTTGCCCGACATCCGCCCGCGTTTGATCTCATCGTCAGGAGCCACTGTGCATGAGTCGGGGGGGGGGGCGAAGACACACAGGTCAGGTGTGCATTCACACGAACAGAAAGAAACTCGCCATAATAGCGAGCACCTATAACGGCGTGTGTGGGGCTGTCACGTTTAAGTGTATATGCAAAAGTGGCTCCCAGCTCAAACAAGCATTGATCAGATCGAACAGTGCGTGTAGAAATGGATTATTTACCATTCATGTATGCAAATTAATACAACTAATCTGAAACTATACGATTCAAATTATACGATTGAGATGAACAAAAAAAGGCATTGATTCTTAAAGTGAATAGTCACCCATAATCGTACGACATTCATCAGATCGCTCGCGAGTCTTTACACTCACACGCACAACCCAGCGCACGCATCACCCTCGGGATAATCTATTTCTACTGTGGAGATGATGCATCAATATCCAACCGCAGTACTGTCCAGATTATTAGATGCTCCGGAATGTAAAAAACTTGTGCCAGGTGTCAATAAAGTTACACAAATCTGGTCACACGCACAAACGGACACACTCCTGGATTGTAAGACATACCGCCAACTATCGTTGCATCAGGATAATACGGCAATTTATCTTATCCACTGGAAATTAATATGGTTTAATACCATGGTGCATTAAATTTCCCCATCTGCCAAATAATCATCAGCCATTCTCAATCCACTGCTTGATAGAATGATGATGCTCATAACACAGCGGTGTCACGTTGCACGGCAGCACGCACACACACACGCACGTACACCTACACGCCCGGTGGACCCCGGCCCCAAGGCCTCGGACGCAATGTGATAGCACAACATTAATAATACATGCGGCTCGCGGCACCTCCTCGTGTGCGGGCTCTAAAAATACGACGCATTGTCAACTATTACGGAGATGAAATTCGATCCACCGGTGTCGGGGGGAGGACTCGGGAGAGCTGGGTCTTCTCAGCCAGAGCGCTCTGTCGTCTGGCGACGTTTGTGCGTCTGCGTTCGCTAACAGCGGAGCAGTACCAGCTGGAGTAGTCCCTTCCCCGCTGCGCCGGGGGTCGCCTTACCACGCAGGGTCAGCGGGTCGCGCGGCGACAAAACGTCCTTGCGTGCGTGAACGTTACGCTGGCGGGCAGAGAGCCCATCGCGTAAAGATTTATCGCGACCTGATGAGGACGTGGGGGCTTGCGTTTCCTGACGGAATGAGTGTGGCAAGATGGATGGGGTAGGCTGATGGGAGGTACGATACTACTGATGGTGTGACCACACCACGGCTGTGTCCATAAGATTATATGACATTATCCTAGCCCTTCAGCTGTGGGGCCCTAGGTTCGATTGGAACGAGCAAAGCTATAAACGCAAGAAAACACGCTGTCACGTGGAGAAATAGCAACATTTTTACTTTGAGTTTTTCGATATCCAATGCCCCGATGTAGTTCATGATTATCATCCACTGTTGCGGGGGAGTTTGAAGCCAGGAAGGGCAAACGTTGGGTCGGCTGAGGCTCTAATAATGGCAACCTATATGTCGGCCTCCCTTGTAAACATTTATATTTTCACAATTTAAGCAAAAGGAACCATCATACTTCATATGAGGTGCATTATTGTGACGTTACTGTTTGAATTATCCAAAATGTCCTTTGGGGGAGGATTTCCCAGTCTAATCTGAAAATTGGGAAGATCCCCAATCCACGAGGTTGTAGTCGAACTCACGGGCCATAAGCACAGTCGAATCCTCATGCGAGGCATTTGCAGGAGACAAAGCGAGCAGTTAAATAACGGCACACAATGGCATTGGACTCACAGTCTTTGTCCCTCTCCATGAGCGATGATGGTGGCGCGATGGCAGCTCCCATTGTGCCTGGAACCACATTTCCGATAAATTGCATCAGTGCTGGATGTGGATATAATTGTGGCTGCAGTGATATGAACCCATCACATACAAATAATTTTAAATCGATTATAAAAACATTATTACACAGGTGGTACCTACGCGTGCATTACGTGAGGTTAGTAATCGATATTAATCGATATATCAATGCCTCGTACCCCATCGTTCACACACCACGAGCCTGTGTGACAGCAGTGTATGACCAATTTCCACTGCAGTATACCCCACGCTATATATATAGGAGTGACTGATTGTTACTAAAAGTCACCATAACACCGTCGCACAATATCATTGGTCGACCGATGTTGTTAAACATCCACGAGCAACGACGCGAGGCATCACCTCGTTTGCGTTTCTCCGCCTCGTACTCCTCTTCGTCGTCCGACTCGGGTCGCCGTGACATGCCGCTCGCCTCGTGACGCTCCTTCCGCCTCCTGCCATGTGAACGCAAACAGTTAGACAGTTACACACCTTGTCGTACATACCAAACGTACCTACTGGTACGTACCAAACGTACCTACTGGTACGTACCAAACGTACCTAGTCGTACGTACCAAACGTACTTACTGGTACGTACCAAACGTACCTACTGGTACGTACCAAACGTACCTAGTCGTACGTACCAAACGTACCTAGTGGTACGTACCAAACGTACCTAGTGGTACGTACCAAACGTACCTACTGGTACGTACCAAACGTACCTAGTCGTACGTACCAAACGTACAATCACATACAAATAATAAGTGCGAGGATGACCGGAGTTCGCGTGATGGTTTATGCTCCTTGATGAGATCAGCAAGACATTGAGGTTCATTTGTGGCAAGCACTTTGTGTGCAATCATCGCGACCTTATAACGTATTCGTTCGGCAACCAGAAGCCTATGCAGCTCGGCAATCACTGGACGAACATGCTCGGAAAACTTATTGGCAAGTGCTGTTAGCGAGTACCTACGATGGCCCACATGGCACACAAGCAGGTGGTGTCGCCATCACAATGCCAGGACGTCTTTAACTCTTCAGTGCCGATGCTCACCCACACCAAGTACTAATTTAAGGCGGAGTAGGGGAGACCCAGCATCAGTTTCAGATATGTCATTGATTTTGCCCACGAGCGGGAATCAAACTCGGGTAGCCACGGCTTGTAGCGCAGTGTATCTACTACTACAACACGACTCCTTCCCACACACACTTGGCGCGTCACTGGCACTCACTTCTCCCTGTCGTCTATCTCCTTCTGCCGCTCGTGCTCACGCTGGCGTTGTCGGTCCTCCCGCTGCCGCTTCACCACCTTGTCGTAATCGTTGGGGTACATAGGGTCGTACTCATCCGCCACGGGGATCAGCATCTCCCCCATGAAGGCCATCTGTGCGGCACCGGACTCCTGCTCAACCCAGAGAAGAGCGCAGATATTAGCGCAGCGTTGAGGAACCTACAGCCAGTGGGTCAGATACGACCCGCTACATCATTTCGTAGACGGCCCACAATTTAATTTCATATGACCCTCGATTATTTCTATTTCCCGCCGCGAACAGTGGGGGTAAACGGTTCACAGGCGGCACCACCTTGGGTGTGGTGGCGACTGGCGGAGGCGGCGGTGGCTCAGGGAAACTCGTCCGCTCGTCTGAACCCGAGTTGCGCTTGAGGTCAACCACAGGTGCCAGCACTGTGCTCTGCTTGCCCCTCTGGTTCTGCCGAGAAAACAAAAAAAACAAAGCAGTTACATGAAAGTGTTATTGGCATTCCAATAATTATCATCACAGCCATGATCAAGCCATCCATCAATCTATAATTGTGTTAAGCTCTAGAATATATTGTCCCGAGCGTGTAAAATCCAGAGTGGTGTTAAAATATACGTGGAGTGAATGAGCTCATGGGCACGATAGGTGGATTATTATATCAAAAGATCATGAGAGATGGCAGCGGTTTGGGGACGCCTTCATCCGGCAGTGGAACGACCATGACTAATTATGATGACGAGTTTGTTCAAGTGTTAGACCGTAACAAACTTGAGGGTTGGGGTGGAGTAAGGGGTTGTTACCTTGGCCTGTGTGAGCGCCGCCTTCTTAACCTGCAGCTGCGACTGCAGGAGCTTGAAGTTCTTGGACCATCCCTCTGTCTTGGAGTCGCTCCTCTCCACGCGAAGATCATCGTACAGCGACATCGTCGCGCCCTCCTCGCTGCAGCGACACAAGTTGGGGGGGGGGGGTGGGAGTCGTTTTCAGACAACTGGCACAGAGACTCAGAATAGTTTATGATTCGAGGTGCAAACGCTCGCTCAGAGTAAAGCGGCTCAGGAAGGCACGGGTCCAATGATAAGGGTGCGTTATGCATGTCCGTTGAACCTCTTTCGCAACCGTATGTAGCCACCCGTGCTAATCGGAGATACAGGGGAAGGACAACTAAACACAAAAAACATGTATAGGGCGCTTGGTTAAACGCCTCAGCATCTCAAATCGCCTGACATCAATTCTCATTTCAACCATTCTAATGCCTTGCGGGAGCAACTGTCCCTACGTGGCACAAGGAGTATAACAACACGGGCCTGAAAATGCTCTAAACACGTTTCACTGAAGAATTATCAAGGCTTAAATCGTTGACACGTAACAATCGCCATGACGTAGCGACGCTTATGCCAGGCTAGGTGTGTGAGAAGGTTGACTGCAGGGTGTCAGGGGACTGAGAAGACTGGCCGATGCACCACCTGTGCCAGTGTGTACACACACGCGCGCTAACACACACACACGTGTATCACAACCCGCCACTCGCCACTAAGTGACCGTGACATCACCACGGCGCCTGTGCCAGGCCAGGTGCACTTTGAGGCCACGTGAAGTGTCCAAGTGCTCGCTGCTGACAGGAGGTCTCGGGGCAGACCCAGCAGGTGCCATGGGTAGACCGACTGAGATGACTGATGCACCAGCTGTACCCCCTACTGTACACACACAATCGTCCTAACGGTGGCCACTCACCACTGAATAGCGGTGGCGGCAGTGCCAGGCTAGGTGTACTTCGTACAATTACTTTGCACGGGCACGTCAAGGTGTCAAGTACTTGTACGCACACACTCACGCGTGAACACTCACGCGTGAACACTCACGCGTGAACACTCACGCGTGAACACTCACGCGTGAACACTCACGCGTGAACACTCACGCGTGAACACTCACGCGTGAACACTCACGCGTGAACACTCACGCGTGAACACTCACGCGTGAACACTCACGCGTGAACACTCACGCGTGAACACTCACGCGTGAACACTCACGCGTGAACACTCACGCGTGAACACTCACGCGTGAACACTCACGCGTGAACACTCACGCGTGAACACTCACGCACGCACACACCACGCAACCCCCCTCATCGTTCGTTTCAATGAGACTCGGCACTCGCCTGGGCGAAGCCTGGCCTAGGCCCCGGGCGAATCCTCGCTTCGCTCCAAGCCCGCGCGCTTCGCTCGGCGCCTCCCCGTGCCGCTTCCCGCTCGCCCGGGGGCGGTAAGCCGCGCCGCTGTTGCTGCTGCTGCTGCCGCGCGCGTTGCGTCCCACCGCGGCGCTGAGATTGTCAACTCGAGTCGACTGTTAGCGAGCGAAACCCCCCACACACTTAAACTGGCGCGGACGAGGCGTGGATTTCATACAACGCACAAGTGATCGCGTGGAGACGAAGCCGCGCGATTGGTCGGCGCGGTTGCCCACGTGACCGACGCCAGCCAATCCAGCCGGCGAGCTCGCCGACCGTCGCCAATGCGCAGTGGGGGTTTGCAACGCGAACGAATCTTACGGAAAGTGACGAGGCACGTGCGCGCGCGCTGAGCGAAACGCGATTTATAAATGATCCAAACACCAATGAGAAAATCTGAAAAGCTTTCTTGAGTGTAGGAATTCATATTCTTTGGGTCTTTCGGTAAAGTCACGTAGGTAGAAAAATAATATCTACGTGACTTTACCGAAAGACCCAAAGAATATGAATTCCTGCAGTCACGAAAGCTTTAAGTCAATATTTAACCGCATCTCAGGGGAGGGTTTCCACACAACCATTCGTTCTTTGAACAAACTCCGAGACAAGAATGATCGATTCGCTCACTTCTCTGAAGAGATGCCGCGACACCGAGGTAATACCGATCGCCTTTATTTTATTGCATTCTGACCACAAGTATTGTGGTGAATGCAGACGTAATTAGTCGAGGTATTCCGAGCTCTGCGATCTTACATTTATAGTACTTGCAAATTCCAGCTCTAGCCCCGCCCACTTACCCTTGGGTTGTACCCATCTCAAACATATTTAACCTTTGGCTGCAGTTGCTCTCTCGCAACATTTATTCCTGCCTCAGCAGTCCTCCTGCTGTATTTTTCAACGGTTTTACTTAACTTGATTGCTTGTATTCTTAGTTTTTTTCGGTAAAGTCACGTAGGTAAACATTAAAATTAATAAAAGTAATATAAAATAAAAACCACGACGTTTCGGAGGCAACACAAGCTTCCGTCTTCAGGTGTTGCCTCCGAAACGTCGTGATTTTTATTTTATTTTACTTTTATTAATTTTAATGTTTTTCCTACGTGACTTTACCGAAAAAACCTAAGAATATGAATCCTTGCAGTCACGAAAGCTTCAAATCTAGAATTGATTGCTTGTGTTGCAATCGAAACGTCGTGATTTAATTTATTTTATTTTTTACCCACGTGACTTTACCGAAAAAACCTAAGAGTATTGATTCCTGTGTCGTGGTCAAATCTTGTAATCAAAAGTTAGTCAACTTCCTGTTGTCCAATGAATTCAAAATTTTGCGCACGTACTCAGATCCGGTGACAATGCATGTCTGGATCAAAATCTGTATCAATTGATAATTTTATTCGCTACTTTAAAGCAATTTATATTTTGTATGGACGCCCGATTATTTATTTATATATTTGTGTAGGTTAAAAAAACGCCGCGGTCCCTAAACTCTCCAATCGCCTCGCCCAAGAAGCAGGCGCCACGTGTCCTAGGCGTGCCTTGCTCCGTGTGAACGAGTTACGGGCACCCTCCACACAAACAACACATTCCTGCGGAGGGAGCTGGTAGGAACGTTGGGTTGCTCGGTCAATGGCCAGGGTCAACGGCGGCGTGGTTTATTCCGCAAATATGCCCGACTGTGAGGGCGGGCACAAGCCGGCGTGAGTAGGTTAAACGTTGAGTTTTATAAGGGCACCACGGGGTGACCAGCCCCTCCACACCCAGCCCCACCCCACCCAGCCCCATAACTTCCCCACCCAGCCCCTCCCCACCCTCCCATCCCAGCCCCTACCCACCCAGCCCCTCCCTGCACGACGGACACAATAATCCCCTGTGGGCTGGTGTAACCAGGAAGTTCCTACCGCTAAAAGTTCTACATTGAAGATTAATTGATCAAATAATCAATTAATTCAAGTAAGCGTTGATGTGGGAGCAGGCACCGCATCATTGACGTTCTCCTCGACCGTGGAGTTAAACGAAGTTGTGTTAATAAAAACCGTTGTATTTAAAAAAAAACTTTTTTAAAGGATATTTTTCACCTGAAGACGATTGCTTGCGTTGCGATCGAAACGTCGTGATTTTGTATTACTTTATTATTTTTCTTCTATCCACGTGACTTTACCGAAAGACCCAAAAAATATGAATATCAATGAGAAACCTTTTGCAATTAACGGTAGTTGTGGTGAACACACAAACAGACGTGCTCTGATAAATATGATGATGTATTGTCTTTAAAATTGGTTGGCCTACACCAGATACAGCAACAGCCTTCTTTAGGGCCTCGTCTTTCACCAGTGTCAGACCAGAGAACAACGCCAAAGGGGCCGTCCATAAATGACGTCACGCACCTAGAGAGGGGGGGGGTCAGACATTTGTGACGATGTTGACGAGGGGGGGGGGGGTGAGAAATGTGACGTCACATCAAAATGCGCAACTTTGAATAAATATAGACAACACGTTCTACTTAATTAAATAGACTTTTTAATAAATGTTTTCTCCTACAACATCAGAGTGCAGCGCCACATTAAATACGCACTACAATGACAATAGTTTAAAGCGATTTGAAGCATGTTTTATTTTGGGGTGGGGGGGGCAGAGCTTTGTGACGTCATATTTTAGGGGGGGGGGGGTCTGACTTGTTGTGACGACGCGTGACGAGGGGGGGGGGTAAAAAATCGTCCAAAATCGCGTGACGTCATTTATGGACGGCCCCAAAAGTCGAATTGGCAGAAAAAAAACCTATTCTTATTTTTTTCATACTTTGATACTGGCAAGGAGGTCCCAAGAGCAGGACAATGTATCCTTCGTTTATCGGGCTATCCACATAAAAGTCTTCCTTCAACACATCGGCCACCCGGCCTTCTGGGAGTGCATACTTTCAGAAGCATTGAAAGTCAGCACTCCGACTAGCACGGTTGGCTACGTATGGTGCGAAAGAAGTTAAAAATTTATTGATTTAAGACAAAAGCCGTTTCGACGTTCACATACCTTTTCTTGGTTCTTTCGGTAAAGTCACGTAGAAGGGAAATAATAAAATAATGCATGACTTTACCAAAAGAACCAAGAATATGAATCCCTGCAGTCACGAAAGCTTTAAATCAAAAGTTCACATACCTGTCAACCCATACGGTTTACCCGTATTGTTGTACATGGAAATTAAGTAATTAAGTCCATACAGCGTTTCGCCATTTCAATACGGGAAAACACTTTTTTTGTCCGTTTTTCCCTTGTGATAGGAGTTTGTAGGATGAACGTTAAGATTTATAAGGGCACGGGGTGACCCATACGGTCTGAATTGTTCTGTAATAAGACAAGGGCACTGGTAAGGGGTTGACAGGTATATAGTGTTCTTGTTTTTTTTCGGTAAAGTCACGTAGAAGGGAAGTAATAAAATAATAAAAATAAAACATAATAAAATTATTCTCACGACGTTTCGGCCACAACGCAAGCAGCCGTCCTCAGGTGAAGACCAGGTCTGTCGGGGAGACAGCGTCTTGAGAATTATTTTATTATGTTTTATTTTTATTATTTTATTACTTCCCTTCTACGTGACTTTACCGAAAGAACCAAGAAGATGAATCCCTGCAGTCACGAAAGCTTTAAATCGAAAAAGGTATATAGTGGTGAGCAGAGGTGGGACAAAGTCATTGTTATGCAAGTCCAAGTCGAGTCGCAAGTCATCAAATTCATGACTCGAGTCCAAGTCACATGACTCGAGTCCACATCTCATAGGTGGGACAAAGTCATTGTTATGCAAGTCCAAGTCGAGTCGCAAGTCATCAAATTCATGACTCGAGTCTGACTCGAGTCCAAGTCACATGACTCGAGTCCACACCTCTGGTGGTGAGTGTACACTAGTGGTGAGTGTACTAGTGGCGAGTGTCTGTTTGTGTTTCTCCCTTGTGATGGGACTTTGTAGGATGAACGTTGAGATTTATAAGATCACAGGATGCTGACCAAGATCTGAATTAGTCTGTGATAAGAAGACACTGGACAAGGGCTGGACAGGCGTGAATTCAGTATCATCAGAATGATCGAAACCAGTGCAGAGTTTGCTCGACTTGAACCAGTGCTGCTGAAATGATGCACTCCCAGAAAGGCGAATGTGGCTTGTATAAGCGGACTTGTGTTGTGAAAATCCGGATATAGAGACATTGTGTGTGCTGATGGTATTTATATTCTCCACAACGCAGTTTATGATTTAGTTACACAAAATTTAATGATTTGTTCGTAATATAGCAAATTACGATTGGTCGATTGACACCACATTGGACACGACCTTTCTTTTATCCAGAGCCCAACTTTACGGGCGTATTTGTCAAGTTTCTGACATCGTTTCTTGTAGTTTTCAAACACGAGGAACACAACAACGACCACAAGATGATGAACAATGAACATATTTATTTTTTTGTGTTGTTTCCATTACCATTGTCCTTCGTGGTATTATTTTTGTATACAAATTTCCCATAAAATGCAAACAAAAAAACGCTCATGGTTAATACACGCTGACACACACGCAATAACAATAAACACACGCACACGTTACCTTAAACACAACCGCAGGTATTGGTCCAAACACGAGGTCACACATACGAGGATACGATTCAGCAGGTACACGTGTATGGACCACACAAAGATAAATATCCCCCGTATAGCCGCCAAATACTGCTGGGGAAAGAGCTGTTAGCGAGCATTCTATTAAGGGTGGTACAGCGCAGGGGGGAGTTGATCAACAACCACGCCCGGTCGTCTTTGTCTCCCCCGCTACTTTGAGGCTGAGTCGACCTAGGGGAGGCCGAGGGTCGGTTCAAATATTCGCCAATGTAGTTTGGTGGCGAGCGGGAATTGAACTCATGTGGCCCGGTTCGGAGCGGAGTGCGCTAACCCAATGTCCCGCCACTCTGTTTGTTATGCACCACACGCACTCACACAGGCGGAGTACGGTCCCTTCAAATATGAACACAACGACAACTCCCCGGCACGGTACGGCAGTGGAACATTTACCGCGAGAACAGGTAGGAGCATTCAAATTACCACGCACACCCAGAAGGCATGATGACCACATGTGACCCACGCAACTGCCTGCGCCTGTATACGCCTGACGCAGGCACACCTGGACCGCGCACAAATACGAAGATTAATCTCCCGAACAGTCACTGTCGGGGCGAGTGATGTTAGCGAGCACCTATTACGATTGACACGGAGCACGAGTCGGTGGTGTGGCCATAGGGTTGCCACCCCCCCCCCTCCCAACTTGCAGACACAACCTGGACATATTTATCAGTCAGCCAGCGTGTACTAAAACCGTGCAGTTCACTGTTATAAAGTTCAACACAATACCAACAGATCTGGGTACAAATCAATCTGTCACCCGAAGGATGCCAATTTTCGGGACTGTTAAACGCAGACAGCTGGTAAACCCGACGTGGCCAACAGATCCATCATGCCCATAATACAGATCCATGCCCGCCCACCTGTTGTCTCCCCAGTGCCACTTTGTATATGGCCAATGCACACAATCCGTGGCAAGTGCTATCCAGTCTCGGACTGGCTCTGCCTTAAATGGGTCCATGGTGCAGTGTGTAAACATCATCTTTGGGGAAACAAAGATGACCGGGCATGGCGACTGCTACCCCCGACCACACCATGCCAGTCTCTGTGTCTTACTCAATGATGCCATGCAACACTACACACCCAACACCACACACAACCCAACACGCAGCGCGTGCATTTGGCAAGGAATGTCTAAAAATACACGGCTGTTGATGTTTGAATTGACCGTAGTAAATGTTGATCGATTTTTATCTGTTTTTCCACATTATCATTGGTTTGTTTTTCTTACAAATATGCCCCCGGTGCTGGCCTGGCAGGAACACCTGTCCGAATATGAAGAACTACGGCTGCCGTGTCGTCACCTCTAGCCCGAGGATAGGAAATGCGATCGGAGACGGAGATAGGTGGCTTTTTTCGACCTAGTTAACATCTCGCCGGGGTGGCAAGATGTTAACAACTTCGCCTGGTATACAGGAGATTGTGCGTTTGATCTCGACCCTGACGCCTGTATATTTGGAGTTTTCACGTCTTATTTCCCCGTGGTCGCGTGGATTTTTCTACGGGTCCTCCAGTTTCTCCTTCCACATTTATAAACATGTATTTAGAATATTTGGCTGCGATTAATTTACACACAAGCCACGTCGTTGAGCTATCATTCGTGATAGCCAGGTCGCTTCTGAAAAAGAGTTACATAGCTCAGTGGGGCTTACCTGGTAAATAAAAAGTTTAGTTTTAGATGACGCAAGGGAACTGGCAAGACCCCGGTGAGATTCATATTCACTCCATCACATTGCGGTTGAACTCTGCGGTGGACTCTTAAAACTCAGCCTTGAACGGCTCGTCGAGTAAAAAAAAATACAACCGTAGGTTTTCGCACGACATAAATTTTCACCATACGATATCAAATATTACGATATCGGGTTTTAAAAGACTTTGTAACTGTATTATTAATGTATCGTTTTTTGTGATTTTGTCACTTTCAGAACAAATAAAAATAGTATTTCCATCACCGCAAGCCAGCCATAATTGTGTACAACCTAAAACGCTTACAATGCACACACGCTTTTAAAATGTTACGTATTATTGTCATTTGCCAAGTTTTTGCAGTAGGGGGCAATGATTGCTAAACTGAATATAGTATTTCAATTGAGTAACGTGCAGTAATTTTTGCAAATTTGGACCCACGATGCGAGTACACAACGGCCCCCTGTTGCCAACGACATCACGAGGTCTTCAATGTCCACTGTGAAGCAGACAGCGCGCGCAGGGTGTTATTACGGTTCATGCACCCGCTGCAATAACCAGGGCGGGCTGCTGCGTTAGAACCGTGAAACTCTGCAAACAAGCGGGGGGGGGGGGGGGGGGGGGCGCATGCTCAACCACGACCCAAAATCAAAGCAACACGCCATCAGCCGCTCGGAAACAGTCTCGTGAAGAACTACCTAGATTTGTAATTGCTATTTACTCTGAAACGTTTCTTCAAATTTTGTCTGCCACAATCACCTTGATGTTCTCAATGGGGATGGTAGGATTACCATGGACCTTGTATCATGCACTATGTCGTAGCATTGCCATATCGCGGCAGCCCTAGATAAAATAGACATTAAGGGACCGTGTTGGCAGAAGAGCGTTCACCAGGGGCAATATTACCTCGCCCTTCTTTTCATTAACAACCATGCCAAATAGTTTAAATAAAAAAAAGTATACAAAACAAGCTCACGTTTGGGGAAGCGGTCCTTTCTTCTTGGCAGTGAGAAAGAACTGGCAGAATATTGTGCCAGTCAGATATTTTTTAAATTATAGTGAAACCTTGTTCTTCCAAAGTCAACATTTTCACGGTCTAAACCCCCTGTTGATACAATGTCTCATTTTCCACACGAACGCTGACCCTATTGATTTTCCAACGAACCCTAAACCTGTTCAGTCTCACAATGAACGATACAAAGTGGTTCAACCTCTCCATACAGACAGGACCTGGAGCCAAGAAACACCGCATGCTTGATCCTCAACGACGCCAACAACAGCTGGCACCGGGGCCGCTGGCGCCACAGCCAGACATAGGTGGCGCTGAGGTCCGGCCGTCTGTGTCAACAATCGTTGCAAGCGTTACTCCTGCCATTCCTGCTGCATTTGCGCCGGACGCAGAAGCGACTTGCGACGTGATCGTTCTCGTGCTGCCACCATGTTGTCAAAGACGGCAACATCGCTGCCAAACTCAGCGCCATGAGCAACCAGAATGATGGAGATGGCTGAATGATGACGATGGCAGCGATGTCCAGGCAGCAGCGCCAGCTACATCGACCCCGGAACAGATCCGAGCACCCGCCGACCCGATGGTCCCTCTCGCCAGATCCTGTGCAGTGGTGGCAGCGGTAGTGGCAGCGAGAATGATGGTGGCGACGAGGATGGCGGTGGGAGGCGTGGTGGTGGTGCCAGCAGTGGAATGGTGGTAAGTGGTCGTGGAGGGAGATTGGGTAGTGGTAGAGGGGAGGTGGCAGCAAGCACCAGCGACAATGGCGATGGCAGCAAGGACGGTGGTGGTGGTAGTAGTAGCGGAGGGGGATAGGGTCAGAGAGGATAGATATTGTGAGAGGTAGAGGTGGCGGTGGGTGGAAAGAGAGAGGTGTGATGGTGGCGGAAGTGGTAGCGACAATGGCAGTGGTGACGAGGACGGTGGTGGTGGCGCTGGAGAGAGAAAGTGTTGGAGGGGACAGATGAGGCGGCGACGGTGACAGCGGTGGTGGCAGTGTGGGACGGCGATCGGAGGGGATTCACTTGGAGGGGGGGGGGGGGCGGCGTTAGTGTGCATTAGTCGCAGTCGAGCGAGTGCGCCTGCCGGATGTTGAGGGCGTCGCGCAGCATGATGTCGCGCAGGCGCCAGAGCGCGTGCGCCAGGCTGTTGTGCGCCCCCTTGCCCTGCAGCCAGTGCGTGGGCAGGCGCGCTTCCTGCTCGCGGCTCAGGGGGACATCCTCCCGTCGCGCTGCACCGGCAACGAGGGGTGCCGGATGAAGGTCGGGGGTCAAGAGTCACGGGGAGTCAGCGGCAAGCAAAGGGCAAGGGGCGGACGGAGAGGTCAAGGGGCGCGCCCACCAGCAAGGGAGGGCAGGAAGTAGAGGTCGTAGGGGTGGAAGTTATTCAGAAGCAAGACAGGGGAAGAGGAATGTGGGAGGAAGGGGGGGGGTGGGGAAACCAAAATATTGAAATAAGGTTATGAATGCCAACGTTGGCAGAATTAAATTATAAAAATTAAAATAGGCATGTCTTACAACTGTAATTAAATCAAAGTAAATATACAATGCAATAACAAAAAGTTACATTTAAAATAGGAATGAAAAAAATTCTTGAAAAAACTATTTGCAACAAAAAAACCCACCTACTTAATTGGAAAATTAAATGAATGCAAATTACACAATAAAAAAAGCCAAATTGGACAAAAACAAGTCCATACATGAAGCCACTGCTGCTACGGCAGAGAGACCGGCAAAACATCGCCATCATCGCGGTGGTGTGTTCACCTAACCAACTGATAAAATCCAGAGAAAATCGGTGTAGTTGACTGATGCTTCTAAACGCAGAATCACTCCAGTTGCTCTCTCACTGCTGTTCAGTCACTGCTTCGTCACTCTTTTACCTGCTACTACCACGTTCAGTGTTCCCATGAACCTCAAGCCCTGCCAGCTTCATCAATGTCAAGCACTCGTTCTGTCAGAATGACTGTTTATATGAGGCCCCTCAGCCACCCCAAAATCTCAAAAGCCCCCCACATACCGGCAAGCGTCTACTCCCACCGGCTGACGGTGGGGGCACTCATTGAGGTTCTCGTTGAAGGATTATCCTTTTAGCGCTGGCTTTTTACCGCCAGTATAGGAAATCCTTTCATCCATATGGCTGCTTTCATATAGGGTGAGTCCCTAATAGCCACACAACTTTACTCTAAAGTTTCACTCGTATTGGAACATATTTATGAGAGTCATCATGTAGAGCAGTCACATCGACAGAGATCGATCAACTGACAGAAGTAGCTGATGCATTTACGCTTTCAACCCGGGTTGGACCATGCGCGGGCCTGCGCCCACGATTGTTTATCCTTGATCTAAGATGGTAAAAGGACACGAGAATGAATGAGAACATTGGGCCACTGAGGCCCCACTCCTCAACCACAAACCTCCAACCCCGAAAGCCCCCCCCATACATACCGGTGACCGTCTGCTCCCACTTGCTGACGGTGGGGCACTCGTTGTTGAGGTTCTCGATGTAGCGGAGGTACGCCTCCGAGTGCAGCAGGCGCTGGGGCCGGGGCGGCGCCGCCACGAACATGGGCGCCGGCGGCAGTGACGACACAGCCGCCACCGCCACCTGGGGCGCCGGGTACGGGGGGGGCGGCTGCTGAGACTGTGCACACAGTTTGGGGGGGTCGTTATTAATTAAAGAAATTTGCGGGGGGAAGGGAGTAGTTAAAAATTAACCCGTAAAAACAACGTTTTTCACTATAAATCCTTTATATGTGTGGCGGCTAGAGTCCTCTCGTCCTCTGGCTTGAGATGGCTGCCACCTATGGGTCAGATAATTACCTGCCACCATTAAGCAATTGGTAATTAAATATAATTTATTTTTTCCTAAAAAGTGTAAAATTTAGGAAAAAAATTTTCACGTAAATAAATTGTCACGCACAACGAGTCTGTTTGCAAAATGTCAGCTCGATTGGATCACGGGAAGTGGGTTAAAAAACGACCGAAAGATTTGCACGGTCGTAAGCGCGCAAGCAAGCAAGCAAGTGAACTTAATATAAAGGATTTAAATATACGTCGGACGGACGCGTGCGTGCGCGGCGGCGGCGGAGGGATGCGCGCTCGTCAAACTTGATCGGCCGCCTTGCGGCGACGTTGAAAAAGCTACGCGAGTGACCGTTTCCCGTCGTGGACGCGCAAAAACAAAGAGCGAAAAAACCTTGAAAAGGCTACAACCGCCACGTCATTCTCGCGACTGCGGCGTCACTTTTGCTACGTTGGCAGGTGACCCCTCTCGGCCCAAGGGGAGAAAGGAGATTGCCAATGCGGGTCACACTCTAAAAAGGTGGCATACCCGTTGGGAACGGTAGCCAATCAGATACTAACGAAATGCTTATGCCTAATCCTACTAGCCACCCGGGCCATAGGGCTACATCTAACCCTGACCACACTCGCAAACCAGACTTTGGCACCAGCTCTAACCATAACCACACTAGCCAACCAGTGTGGTTATGTTCGCGTGCATGTGTATGTATATGCATACCTGTTGGAAGCCAGCTCCTGGTGTCTGGCCTGCCCCCACTGCCCCCACTTGCTGCCCCATGACACGTCCACCTGCTCACGGCAAACAACCACAGCCACAATGATGACACCCGGCCTTTTCAAAACACACACCACGCCGCTAACCACGCAACGCCAAATCTGCAGCCAATAAGCCTGCTGCTCTCGACTGCGTAAGTACATGCCAAATCCGCAAGCTCTGGTGGGTGCCTTGCTAGGAATTGTGCGCTTTCCCCATGAAGTCAAGTGGCCTAAATATATTTCAACATAGCCATGATCACCACCAGTCACGGTCAATCCACTGCTGGATGAAGGCTTCTCCAAGCCACCGCTGTCTCTCCCGGTCCTGCGATGTAATAATCCACCTGGCATCTGTACAGGAGCTCCTTTCACCGCTCTATCTCCTCGGTGGACATAATGAAATTGTGAAGCTCCTGCTAATTTCACGTTTTGTCACAAGGCACTGAGCACACTTTGGCACCCTCCACCCATTCAACTGAGTAAGACAAATGGCAAAACACTTGTTTTGATGTGAAAGTAAATTTCCAACATCTTACACGATTTGCGTGTAAATGAGCGATGGCCTCGAGATAGAGCACAGCTAATCCTGTGAGATTCATTCATTAACGAGCACCATCATCGTTAGCCACTACCAATCCACTGGTGGACGAAGGCCTCCCCATGCCATCCCCATCCTTCCTTGTCCAGTGTTGATATTATCCATCTCGCTCCTGCACACAAACCAAACTCCTCGCGCTCTAAATCTGGGAACAACACGGATAGGCAACTCCCGGCATCCGCGCTTTTAGATGCGCTTCTGCTGCCGTCTGGAACGCTCTTCCTTCTGATATTAGGAAACCACTGGAACTATGGACTTTTAAATATAAATTCTACCTATGTGACTTTACAGAAAGAACCAAAGAGTATGGATTTCTTGAAGTCACGAAAGCTTCAAATCAAGATAAATTGAAAACTCATTTCTTAAGAACTGCTTTTTGTGTTTAGTTTGTTGTCCTTAACCCGCACCTCCGATTAGCACGGTTGGCTACGTACGGTGCGAAATAAGTTCAACGTACAGACGCACATCTGGATTGAAGCATTCCGCTCCGGTAAAAACACAGAACGTGACGTGGACACAGCAGCCTTACCCGAAGTGATGGCGATGGGCTGGGGGTAAAACGGCAGCATGGGGGCTGGCGGAGCAATGAGGGGAGGGGCCCCCAGCCCCTCTATGGAGCCCTGTAGGCTGACCAGCGAGGGAGGGAAGCCCCCTATGAATCCTTCCCATCGACATGGGGTGGATGGGATGGGGGGGATGAGGCGGATGTTGTTTGGTCGGGTGTGAGATGTGGGGATGCAAATGGGGAGGAAGGAGGAACAGAGAAGGGGGAGAACAGGGAAATGGGGGAAGGGCGAGGAGTGGCAGATGAGAGATGGCCTGCGCATGCACAGTGAGAGCGTTTGAGGTGGATAATGATGATGCTGCCCAAGCGATGTTGTCAAGGCCCCAACAGCGGCGGTGTACAACCAATTAGTACCGCTGGGGCTGTGGCTTCTGGTTCACAGCCTGACGAAACGGCTGGAACATACAGAACCACTCTGATGGTACAAGCAAAAATGTACCCAAAATGTAATTAGGAGGGCCATTGTCCTATACGGAGTGCAACTTGTCTGCTCCGTTAACTCAAAAGAGGTTCTGGGGGTTATTCTCTACACTTGGGCAGCATCATAAATGCTCGATGTTACAAGTTTACAATTCCTTCCTTTCAATGATTAATGGTCTCTGCTCACGCTTACAATGTTTTATGTACGGCTGTTTTTACGTACTTACGTATGCATGTTCGTACTCTATATGTACAGACACGTGAGGGGCGATAGGCACGACTAAAATTGAACACTGAGAGTATTTATAGCATGTGTGTATGCACTCGCAATTAATGCTACGATATTCAATACAGCCACCAAAAGGCCATGGGCACTGAAGCGATTAGTTTACAAATTATAATGGGGCGGTAGCATAGCCCAGTGGTCAGCGAGTTCGCCACTCGTTGCAGAGGTTCACGGTTTGAATCTAGCGGTCGCCCTGATTGTTGCTGCGGGTAGATTAATCACGTGAATAAAAACCACGAGCCACTTGCTTCAAGGTGGATGTTAAAGATCCAGTGATGTAAATCGCAAGAGCAGGCCACTGTGTGCCAGCGTCATTTTACCGAAAGAACCAAAGAGAGTATCATAAAAGCTGTGATAAAGCAATTATTATTTGAAAAGCGAATTTAACGATTTGCCAAGTCATCATCGGAGGTGACTGAGTCCATCAACTCCCTACGCACGAGAACCCGGTTCGAATCATGATTGGGCAGCCAAAACTCGAATTCAAACCCAGGTTCTCAACGGCACTGGCTCAGTGTTTTGGACCTTCCGATCGCTCCCCACGTGCGTTAACCCGTACGTATACAATGTACACAGCCACACGTGTTATACACACACACACAAACACACACATGCGTGGCAGCACAGGGCACTGCCGTTTGTTGCAGGTGGCTCAGCAGCGGACCATTAACTCGTCATGCAAAAGCCTCACGGTCCACACCACACACGATGGGATGCGGTTACGTCGCGAAGGAGTGGCGACCGTGCGGCACCACTGTGCCACAGCCGATGTTTCATGCAACCGCCAAGAGTCGAGGGAAGTTCGTGCACAGCAATGGGGTGGTGGTGGTAGTGGTGGTAGTGGTGGTGGGGGAGATGGGGGGGGTGGCGGGCGAGCAGGGGGGCTGGTCCTGGTCACTTATAGTAAGGGGGAGAAAATCAGAGGTCGCAACCGGGTACCCGATACCCGTACCCTACCCGATACCCGGCTACCCGTACTCCGCCGGGTACGGGTACGGGTACCCGTTTGCGACCCTGGTGTGGCCGGGTACGGGTACGGGTAGACCGTGAGTCACTGGTGGGTAGACCGTGAGTCACTGGTGAGTAACCGTTTGTCACTCATTTTCCAACGTCTTGTCTCTTCTCACAATTCAAGTTCCTAGAATCAACCCACCCGCGCCTGCAACATGGCTTCATCCCAGAGGTCGCAATCAGGTACCCGATACCCGTACCCGGCTGGGTACGGGTGTAGGGTATGGGTACACCCGGGTACGGGTACCCGTTTGCGACCCTGGTGCGGCCGGGTACGGGTAAGGAATCAAAACCCGTTTGCGACCTCTGGAGCAAATGTCACGTGGAGGGGAAAGTTCTCTTCCAGTGACACTATTTACCCAGCAAGTGGCGCAGCCTCACTCATTTGCTGCTCGATTGGGTTGGTTTGTGTCGATCCCATCTGTTGTTGTCCATGTTTTTGCTTACTCGCTCATCGTTTAAATGCTTGCACTTTCGCGTGGTAGTTCGCAAGTTAATTTGTTCGCAATTTAATTTGTTTACTTTCTCAATCACTCTTATGTTCGCTCACTCTCTCGTTTGTTCTATCCCAAGCACTATTGTTCACTAGTTCATTTATTTTCTAACTCGTACTTTCGATTATAATTAATTTGCTTGTTCATTCATCCATTCCATATTTCATCTGCTCGTTTTCTTCTCAATTTCATTAATTTGTTCTCTTGCTCAATTGCTTGTTCACTCACTCACACAATTATTCACTCAGTCATTCACCCCATCGTCCATTCGTCTGACTGCGCGTCCATTCACCCATCTGTCCGTCCGTCTGTCCGTCTGTCCGTCCATCCGTGCGTCCATTCGTCCATTCGTCCAACCGTTCATACCAGCGGCGGTGGGCAGCTGCTGTTGCAGCGCTCCCATAGGCGTCGGGGGCGGCACGACTCCCATGATGGCGCCCCCCGAGGGCGTGCCAGCGCGCGGCGACGCCGACGCCTGCTGCTGCTGGGCTGCGCGCTCCCTCTCCTGCAGCTCCGCCTGCTTAGCCGCGCGGTCTGCACACGCGCCACGCGGGGGGGGGGGGGCGGTGCATGCGGGGAGGCCATGCGCGATCACGCACCACGCCAAATGGCGCGGTTACACGCGCTTCGCATGTCGCATGGACGCATCTCGCAAACTCAAGTGCCACGCGAAAACTACGGGCACACGTGGTGCCGCTCTTGGCGGAAGGGCATTTGTGGCTGTGGTTTGGGAAAGTGGTTGCAGAGCTGCACCTTTACCTTTTTGTTACCAACCTTGTAGTAGGCATAGCAACATACGTGGGAGGTGGGGGCAGTGATGTAGCTATCAAGTCTCAAGACCCATTGAGGATTTCTTGGGTTGATAAAAGGCATTAGTGTGTGCATAATTTTTTATTAAAATCATGCTGGCCAGATGTCTTATAAGAGGTACCCCCACTTTACCCCGCCACACATGACCTGCCGATCGACTAACCACAGCGTACCCATTCATACTGCTGGATGGGCCGAGGTTGGGGTGATTTCAAGAACACTGCCCTCATTGTTTCCATTGCTGCCGCTCTTCCTCTCACCAACGGCCACCTCCCCTAATCACCAGCGCAGCCGGCGCCACCTGCAGACGCAACCCCATGGGGCGCCATGGTGACGAAACGTTAACTACCTCGCCTGGTATGCATGAGGTCGTGGGTTTGATCCCAACCCTGACACCTGTATAGACGGAGTTTGCATGTCTCCTCTCCCTGAAAGTCGCACAGATTTTTCTCCGGGTCCTTCGGTTTTGCCTTCCACATTTAGAATCAACATCACGTGTTTAGAGTATTTTGCTGCTATAAATTCCCACGTGATAAGCTACTTCGTTGAGCCATCATTTGTGGCCAGGTCGCTTCTCAAAAGCAGCTATAAAGCTTAGTAGGCCTTACCCGGTAAAATAAAGTAGTTTATTTTTTGCTCTACAGCGCCGCGCTCTTCTCTTGCTCACTCACCCTCGTACTCGGCCTTCTTGACGGCGTCCAGGTTGCGCCACTCCGTGCCGACGATGCGGCTCAGCTCGCCGAAGGTGTACTCGGGGTTCTTGGCCTTCACCACGGCGCGCATCTCGCTGCTGAACAGGATGTAGCCGCTCGGGTTCGTCTTACGCTTGCCGTCCTTCGCCTTGCCCCGCACCGCCTTCGGAGTCGTCTGTGCCACGGGGATGAGGGGTGATGGGGAGGGGGGGGGGTTACCCCGAAAATTCGGCGATAAAAAAAAACAGCGCAAAAAAAAGTATCTGCCTTGGCATCCGAGGTGGTGACGACATAACTTTCTGACCCGCCACTACTGGACATCTGTGAAAGAGAGCTTCATCGCTCATCAGATTTCTCCAGCATAAAGATTCCGATTCTGTCATTACTTGTGACGTCACGCAGAGGGGGATCGCAACGTTCTAAAGCTATCCAATCAAGGCCTAGAGTATTATTGATTCTTGTCTGTCTGGAACGAGAGGACCATGATAACTCTTGTAAAGATAATACAATAAAAAGCGAGTTTCAGTGTTGGTGGGGGAGGGGTGCCTGGTCTGCACCTGTGGGGTGAGGTACGCGGACGAGTCGAGGTCGCCCGCTAGCGGCGCGTGGAGCTGCGAGAGCGCCGCGTGATCCGCCAGGTCGCCCTCCTCCTCCATGCCCTCATCGTCCTCCTCTCCGCCGGCGCAGCCGGCACCACCGACGCCGCCGTCCTGCTCCGCGAAGCGCGCCTCCAACTCGGCGATCTTGCGGTCGAGCAGCGGCGACGGCTCCTTAGCCGGCGTGATGGGCTTGCTGCACGGGGCACACAGAGACGCAGGGCCGCCAGTCGTTACTCTCTCTGAGGCGGCGCCCGTCGAAGCGGACCGCGGCGTTCATTCGGGACGGTGTCGGACGTTTCACTCCACGTGCCCTTTTTCTAAATACAGTCAACAACAATAACTATCTTCTTGGTTCTTTCGGTAAATTCACGTAGAATGGAAGTAAAAAAATAATAAAAATAAAACATATTTTATTTTTATTATTTCCATTCTACGTGACTTTACCGAAAGAACCAAGAAGATGAATCCCTGCAGTCACGAAAGCTTTAAATCGAAACAATACCTATTTTCTGCCACTATTTTCGTTGTATGTGTTGAACTTTTTTCGCACCGTACGTAGCCAACCGTGCTAATTGGAGGTGCTAATCGTTATCCATGTGTTTGGGTTTATCTGGGCCACCCCTCTCCCATTATGAATCGAGGACCGAAGCAACAAGGGAATTTCTACCGGAGCTTCTTCTCTATAAATATATGGTTCATAGGTCATCACAGTCATTGATTTCACAACACATAGTCATCGCCTCGTCCCTTCTTCCAGATCCTACGGTTGTCACAAAGAAAGCCGACACCGGCAAGACAGGGAATATGATAGTGACGATGATTTTGTTTGGCCAATGAACAGCAACGATTAGAAATTCAGTTCAAAATGATTCGGTCATTTAATTGCTTTGTCTGAATACAGATACACTTGCCTTGAAACCTATATTTGGGGCAGACAATACAATCGAGAGAGGGGACACAATCGACAAAGACAACACAATGGACATGGTACAAATGAGATAATCATAACTGACTCAACGACTATTCTAACTAGACTTTTTATTATATCAGGTAAGGCCCACTGAACCAATTTAGCTCTTTTTCAGAGGCGACCTGGTCACAAATGATAGCTCAAAGACCTGGCTTATCACGTGGAAATGCATAGCAGCCAAATACTCTATACGCACTTTTATAAATGCGGAGGGAAAAACCGGAGGATCGGGAGAAAAAAAAACCACGACTCACTGAGCAGCGGGGGGGGGAAGGGTTAGGACAGGAGGGTGGTGAATGGTCATGAGTCCCAGCGTTTGCAAATCCATCGCGGGGGGGGGGGGGGGGGGGAGTTCCCCTCACTCACCGGAAGTAGTATATCTCGTCGTCGAGGACCTTGGCCGACAGCGAGAATCGCCGCAGGCCCTTGAAGCGCTTCATGTGGCGCTCGGCCTCGTTGTAGCGGCTCTCGCACACGTACACGTCGCGCTCCGCCACCTCGGTGGCGCGGCACACCAGGTAGTCCTTGAAGGCGAGGACGCAGCACTTGCCTGCGACGGTGCAACAAAAACAACGACGACAACGCACACGCTGAGCCGTGGCGGGAGCCCGAGGGGGGCATGGGGGCGCAGACAAAGATCCCCCCCCTACAGCCTCAGCAGACTGCAGGGGCAAGTGCGATCAACGAGTAGCACCTTTGAAGGCCGGCACGGCACACAATTGGGTGCTTGGCAAGCAGCAGGTCCGGCCGGCTTTGTCTCCCGGGTAGCGATGTTGACGCATTATACCAGATACTCATTTGAGGTTGAGTCAACCTAGGGGAGGCCCAGGACCAGTTCAGATAATCGCCACAGTAATTGGTGGCTGTGAGCAGCAATCGAACTCGGGTCGCCGGGTTCGTAGCACCGCGTGCTAACCTCCACATCACCACTCCCGCGCACGCACACACACCTACACGCACACACACACCTACACGCACACACATCTACACGCACACACACCTACACACCTACACACACACACACCTACACACACACCTACACGCACACACACACGTTTACGCACGCGCACACCGACATGCACGATGACACGCACGCACCTACACACGCACACCTACAAACACACAAACACGCACACACGCCGCACCGATGACGGTGTCCATGGTGCAGGTCTCCTCCACGGTGCTCAGGAACACCTCCTTCTTGTAGAACATCTTGGTCGGTTCGTGCTCCGTGTCCTCGGGAGGGATGAAGAACGGCCCGAAGAACCACACCCGCCCATCTTTGTCTCTCCACAGTTTCTCCACCCTGCAGCAGACACAACGGCCCTCTGTGCTCATCGCGAACACTCACCGCCATCAGCCTGGATCCATCCACTGCTGTACGAAGACCTGCCCAAGCCACCGTCATTCCCTGACAATTTTCCAGGGTAAGAATCCACTTGGCTTCTACATCCGAGCAGATTTCATCGCTCCATCTCCCCAACGTTCGTTGCGGACGCGTTGCGTTCCTTGGCTACAACACTGTCATTCCTCTTGATCATAAGCCATCATGCCTTATAGGTCCGACGTGTCCCACGCAAACCTACTTGATTCTCTAAACAGCCAAGACGATTTCTTTAACCTGCGTGCGTCCTCTGATCAACGCGTTCCTGTTTCCGTCTATCACTGTAATTTCAAAACGACGATGCGTCATCTCTCCATGCATCTCTGCGCACATTGTCCGCTATCTATCAGCTTTAACCGCCGCCATCCAGGGGGAGTCGGAGTGTGTGAAACGGGGGACGGCCCCAAGGAAGGGGACAGTAACAAAGGGGGCGCACAGTGGGGATCGAGGGATGAGCGAGGGTCGGGGGGAAATGCTGACCTGCCAATGCGCGGCCGCTCGCGACCCTCAACCCGCGTGTACACGAAGTCCCCGATCTTGTGGTAGCGGCCGCTCATGCCCAGCTGCTCAAAGTACTGGCAGCCGGGCTCTCCGTTGGGCATCTCCACCGGCACGTCCTCCCGCTCCTGCCAACAGCGGGCACGGCACGTGCGCGCACGCACCAGTTACGCGTGTGTGTGTGCGCAAACATCCTGCCAAGACGGTTCGCTCCCGTTGGTGTGTGCGCGTGTTTGTGTGTGAACACCCCCCCTGCCTGCGGGGGTAGCGGTTGCGTTGTGGTTCGTGCACTGAGATACAAACCCGGTGAGACCCAAGCTCAATTCCCGCTCACGACAAATATCAGCGACAAATATCTAAACTAGCCTCGGGCTACTCCTGGGTCGACTCAACCTAGTGCCTGGTACGGTGTGTAAACATCGGCACTGGGGAAACACATGCGGCCGGGCGTGGTGCTGACCACCCACCCCCTTCTATGCTACGCTGGCTTTAACAGGTGCTCGCTAACAGCACTTGCCCCACCAGTCTATTAAAGGCAATATGGGGGATCTTTGTTTTTAAACACCCTGTCAAGACTGTTCACTCTGGGTGTGAACCCTGTCCAGGCAGTTCACGCTGCGTGAACGTTGGGCCTCACACAGCCCCCCGGCGACCACCGATCGTCGCTCCTCTCCGCACCTTGTCGATGATATCGTCGTTGCTCTCCTCCATCATCCCGGCGGCCGCCGCCGCCGCAGCTGCCGCGGCCACCTTGGCCTCGTCGAGTCCTGCGGTGATGGGCCCCACGAGCATCGCCGCCGTCATCCCGTCCCGCGGGCGCTCCCTCTCGCGTTGCTCCCTCTCGCGCTGCTCCCTGTCGCGCTCTCGCGACGCAAACACGGAGGCGACGCGCACCACGGGCAGCGGCTCGTCGCGCGCCACAAGCCGCGCCGTGCTGGGCGGCATGGACCACAGCTTGATCTTCTTGAAGGCCTTCACCTTGGTGGAGTAGCGCGACTCGCACACGTACACGTCTTCCGCGCGCAACCCGTCCGGGCGCGACTTAAAGTAGTCCTGGTGGAGAGGAGGTGGAAAAGTGCTTCCACGTCACGCACAACGACATCGTCGCCTGGCTGGCAAGACAAAATTCTTTGAGCGCTGGTTTTTAACTTTTTGGCAACCCTTTGATAAATCTAGTCAGTTTTCTATAAGTGACTAAGATCAACATAACTGTTTGTGCCTTTTGTTTTGGTGCCATCTTTTGTTTGTAAATTTTAGAATTTGCTTGGTAGTCAAGTATCAATTTGCTTGCTTATGGCTGCATGTGGGATTTGGTCCTCATATAACATTAATGTACAGCGTTATGGGATGCTATTAGCATGAATGACGCTATATAAAATGAAAATATCATTCTGTTAAAGTTTTGTTCATATTGGATAATCTTAACAATAATTATCATGCCCCCTCCCCCCACCCCCCACCCTTTGTCACAGACAGACGCACGGAGCTAAAGTATTCACACTTTAAACCTCAGTTATAAATATAGCTGGGATATCCGATAACAAATTCATTATTTTCTCTACCGATTCTCGGTGAGATTATTTATTTCATGGGATCGCCACAGAAGAGTTGGAAACTATTCGGCAGGATGTCGGGACTGGCCACCGTTTGCAAATGGGGACCAGAGTCCTCGACCACAAAAGTAGATTTTACAACTTTTGGTCGATTGATAAATCAACTTAATGAACCGCGTGTGTGAGACGGGGCGGGGGCTGGTACCTTGACGAACATGACGACGCACTTGCCCAGGATTTTGGAGACGGGCACCGTGTTGTAGTAGTCGCTCTTGAAGACCTCCTTCTCGAGGAACTTGCGTGTGGCCAAGTGGAAGGTCTCCGTGGGCCGGTAGAACCAGCAGCCATACAGCCACTTCTCTCCTGCGGAAGGGGGGGGGGATACGGACACGCAAACACATACACACACACACACAATCAGATCCTATAAATATAACACACATTTGAACGAGATCCACCGTTTTCATGAGATCCAGAGGCATGGGAAATCACAGATGAGCGGGATGTCAGCCAGAACTACAGTCAACAATTGCCCAAGCTCTGGGATCCTATATTGTCATGTTAGGCCCACTCTATGAACGAGTGTTCATAAAAGTGGAAGGAAAACGGAGTGCCCGGAGAAAACTCACCCATGCGAGGGGGTAACAACTCTCAATCGCCGTGGAGATGGACAAAACAAAGATCTGAACAGACTGTAGGGGCAAGGGCTGTTAGCGAGCACCTATGAAGGTTGGTACGGCACATCAGGGGGTGGGTGGTCAGCACCACGCCCGGCTGATTATCTACCGAGTGGTGATGTTTACACGCCGCACCAGGTACTCATTTTGAGGCTGAGTCGGCCTTAGGGTAGGCCAAAGACGGATTCAGATAATCGTCACTGATGGTGGCCGTGAGCAAGAATCGAACCCAGGTCGCTGGGTTCGAAGTGCAGTGCAGCAACCGCGACACTCGGGCTCCCCATACATCCACTCACACACCCACGCACGCACCCACCAGTATTATCGTCCACCCAAAGCTTCTCAATGCAGGCGATGTGGGGCTGGAGGTCCGAGGAGCTCGGCTCCACGTAGACAAAGTCGCCCACGCGGTACATGTTATCCTCGAAGCTGCAGTCCTGGCTGTACGTTCGTTGCCCTCCCGCCCGCGTGTCTGACCCCTCGCTCTTCTTGAAGTCTGTGCGGGGACACAGGCACACAGCCGACACGCATACACAGCCAACACGAACAAGCTCATGATGATGACAATAGGAAAACGCAAACCAAAATACAAACATCTACTTCTCACACATAGTATTTACAAATTTATCTTCAATGAGCAGCAGCATCTATGTGTGGCAACATTAATCAAAAACCACATTGAAGACGAAGAAAGCTCAAACTCACGTGGAACAGGCCCGGGACACAAGAGACTGTGTGTGTGCAGCAACAAGGTAAGAGCACGCTGGGTTCCATCTCTCAGTGAAATGTTTTTAGAGAAATCTTTGAAGAAGACCGAGCGGGCTGAGCGAAGACACGAGGGGGGGACTGGGGGGTGCCGGGAGAAGACTGGGGACTCACCGGACGGGTCCTTGCCGTCCTCGTCGCGCTTGACGCGATCTTCCGCTGCCTCGGCGGGAACCTTCTCCTTGCGCTCCTTCTCCAGGTCGTGCTGAAGGTGCTTGGCCGTGTAGCTGAGCGCCGGCGACAGCAGCATCTCTCCGTTCTTGCACAGCTCATCGCGGATCTTGATGAAGAACTGCTGCAGCTCCACGGCGTCCTCGTAGATCTCCGAGTCCGTGCTGTCCCGGGCGAGGGAGAGAGCGACGATGCACGCGGCGGTCTGGCAACGCCACACGGCTCTGCATGATGTGCGCGGGTGTGTGTACGCGTGCTCGCTAACTGCGTGGGGAGCGGTAGCGTAGTGGTTAGCGCGATACTAATGCGATGCTAACCACTGCTCGTAATCGTATATATGTTGTTTGTCTCTTAACTGTGACTCTGAACTGCGGAGCAGCACAGAAAGTCTGTGCTGCTCCCCATTTGTCTGGGTGAAAACTGGGCGAAGTTTTGCCAAACTCTGGCCAGTTGGCTCAACAACTTCAACAACATCGCTACGAACACGGCCACCAGAGTTCGATTCCCGCTCACGGTCAAACACTAGCGACGATTATTTGATCCGGTTCTGGGCCTCCTCTAGGTCGTCTCAGCCTCAAAAGAGTAGATGGTGCGATGTGTAAACACCGCCACTGGGGAGATAAAGGCAGCCGAGCGTGGCACGAGCCACACCATCCCCTCAAACTAAACTATATTTTATTTTACCAGATAAGGCCCACTGAGCTATATAGCTCTTTTTCGGGAGCAACTTGCCCACAAATTATAACTCATCAAAGTGGCGTATCATGTGGAAAGTTATAGCAGCAAAATACTCTAAACAAATGTTTCTAAAAGTGGCGGGGAAAAAGCGGAAGTCCCGGAGAAAAATCCACGCAACCATGAGCAGAACATTAGCTCTGCTAACGCAACCGCCTCTCACCGGTTCATCTTGCGCGCTCTGTCCAGCACTTCGAACATGTGCTCCTGGAACACGTCCAAACGACGGTAGCGCCCCCTCTCGATGTTCCTCCGGATCGTCTCGAATGTCAGCAGCCGGTCCTGGGTCTCGGCGGCCACCGGCGCCACCACCACGGGGGTGATGGTGGCGGCGGTGGCGGGAAGTTCGGCGCCGGCTTCGACGGCCAGCGGGCAGGACACCACGTCGGCGAGTGAGTCGCTGTAGCAGCGCCCCTCCTCGTCCTGGTGGCTCAGGACCGACACGAAGAGGTTGTTAATGAGCTCGCGCACGAGCAGGCCCACCTTGGGCGCGCCGCCGCCGCCGCCGCCCCCGGTTATCGCGTCGATCTCGTCGTCTTCGTTGTCGCACAGCTGGCGCCTGGCGCGGAGGAGCACGCGATGCAGCACCAGCGCGTCCTTGTAGATGAGCGAGTCCGGGTCGTTGTAGGTGCACGCGTTGTTGAACATGAGCGTGAAGTCCTCCACGAGTGACTCCACGTCCTGGTACTTGCCCGCCACCATGTGGGCGCGCATCTTCTCCATGTCCACGGGCTTCTTGATGGTCACGTAGTAGTCGGGCAGCTCGGAGCGCGACGGCAGCCGCAGGAAGATGGTGCACAGCTTGCGCCCGCGGCGGTCCGTGTGGCTGCGCACGGCCTCGTACAGGTCGCTCAGCTTCTGCTGCAGAGGCGTCAGGCTTCGGATCTTCTTCGGAGACAGCCCGCTCTTGCGGCCTGCGTGGGGGGGGGGGTGGGAGGCGCGTGGGGGTCCGAGGAATGGTGGCAGCGAGTTCATGGGGTGAGTGCGGAGAGCCAAGGCGTGATAGGGGAAAGTGCGGGAAGACAAAAATCATTATGCAGGCGGATCATATGAATGTATATGGATCTTTGTCGTTGCGTGTGAGAAGCGGTGGTGTA
This sequence comes from Lampetra planeri, assembly GCF_965212315.1. Lineage (NCBI taxonomy): Eukaryota > Metazoa > Chordata > Hyperoartia > Petromyzontiformes > Petromyzontidae > Lampetra > Lampetra planeri. The sequence goes on from NC_136150.1 coordinate 4,569,817, forward strand.
GGGTTTGAGCGCGCTGCGTTACGAATCCGGAGGCCCGGGTCAATTTGAAGATTTAGCGCATGACAAGAAAGGAATAGTTTGTACTGCTTCACAACACCACGTTTCTAATTCAAACTAAACAATTTAAACTATTTTTATTTTACCAGGTAAAGCCCACTGAGCTATATCACTCTTTTTAGAAGTGACCTGGCCACAAATGATAGCTCAACTACGTGGCTTATCACGTGCAAATCTATAGCATTCCAAAATCTGTAAATGCATGTTTATAAATGTGGATGGAAAAACTGGAGGACCTAGACAAAAATCCACACCACCACAAGAAGAACATGCAAACTCAAAATATACAGGCATTAGGATAGGAATCGAACCCATGAATAGGCGAGGTAGTTAACATCTTGCCACCTTAACAATAGTGGAGCGCCGGGCGGCTAAAACACAGCAAGGTGGCACAGTAGACAGCACAGGTGGCACATCTGCCAGCCATCTCAGTCAGTCTGTCCCATGACTTCTCGTCAGCGAGATTTTGACACTGCAAGTGGCCTCAAAGTGCCCCTAGCCTGGTACAAGCGCTACAGTGTTGAACGGCGGCTGCTGCTGTGTTGTTGTTGTGTGGGACTGGTATGAGCTGAGCCCCCCCGTGGCTCGCGCGTGCTAGCGAGGGCGACGCGGGGACTGGAATCCTCACCGAGCTTGAGCTTGGGCGAGGGGGACTCATCCTCCTCCGTCAGGGGCCCCATCTCCTTGAGCTTCTCACGGATCAGCCCCTCCAGCGTCACGGCGTCGTTGTACACCTGCGACCCCTCCTCGTTGTAGTGCCGCGCGTTGCGGAACATGAGCTGGAAGTCATCCATGAGCGCCTCCTGGCTGGTGTACTTGTCGGCGCGGATGTTCTGCTCGATGTTGCGCATGTCGATGGGCTCCAGGATGATCTTGTAGTAGTCGGGGTAGTCCTTGCGCGACGGCCGCACCATGAACAGGTCGACGAGGCGGCGCCCCGACGCGGGGTCGCGCGCCTCCACCGCGGCCGCGTACAGGGCCCGCAGCCGACGCTTCAGCGCCGAGTCGGCGTCTCGCCGCTTGTGCGTCTTGTACACTTTCTTGCCTGAGGAGCCCGTGAGCAGGATGCGGCTGATTATCCTGCGAGCCGGAACATACGGGCGAGCGAGCGAGCGACGGGGTTTAAGGATTTTACATTTATTCAGAATCAGAATATTTTTACTGGCGGAATCAAATGCACTATAAAGCTCTTTTTCACACATGTCCACGAGAGGGCGCTTGTTTAAAATATTCGGCAAACTCAAATTGCACTTGGGTCACACCTCATCTCGACCATTCCAATGGCCCTGTTGCGGTCTAGCCAAAAGGATACCTCATGGCAGCTGTCCCTATGCGGCACAAGGTGGAAGCAGCATCGACCTGCAAGTGGTCATAAGTCCACAAATAATAAATGTATATATACATGGAGAGGTGAAGCAATCAGCCTTGTAGTATAGCTGATGTCCGACCCCCTTCGCTCTCAGCAAGAGAGCAAGCATGCAGAGAGCCAGGACAAAAAGTTGATTAAGAGGTTTAACTAACTGGAGATTGCAATCGTGCACGTCACTGCTTAGGTGCGGCAGTGGAAAAACAACCTGGCGCCTCGTGATCTGCGTCAGGCTTGGCTCGGCACGGCCCCGGCATGGCTCGGTTGTACAGTGGAAAAAGAGGGAAGTGATTTAAACCAATGATTAACCCCTTCTCTCTCGGTAAAACAAATATGCCCACTGTTTCTTTACGAAGCCAAGAGTGCAGTCTGGGTCGAGAAGCGATTGTGGAGGTCTAACTATGGCCTCCATGGTACAGGACCACGGGCACAACGGTGCCTGCATCAAACCAGCTCCGCACCAGCCAAGGCCATCACCGTGCGCGGAATGGGAGTGCGCGTGCGGGTGTGCGTGCGTGCGGGTGTGCGGGGGTTGGGCGCCACCTCTTGCGCTTGCCGCTGGCAGTGTCGGGCGTGGAGGCCGTGCTGCTCTCCGGGTCGTCGCCCAAGTCCCGCGAAATGTCCGCAGAGCGCAACAGCAAGCGCTTCTTAATCTGCGCCGCACACGTCAAAGTCACAGACCACCGCGTCAACCACCACAGTGATATAAACCACCACCACCACCACCCCACAAAAACCACCTTCAATCACTACTCCACAAACCACCGTGTCAACAATGGTGATATATTCCACTACCCACACCACCACCACAATCATACAAAACCACCTTTGAACACCACACAAACCACCGCCTCAGCCATGACGATGATATATACCACCACTACCATCTATGGTGAAACAAACCACCTTTGACCACAACACAATTTAACTTAAAACACTACGCAAATCACCATGGAGACAGAGGAGTGGTGATGGAGTAGACAGACAGTGGGGAGACATCAGACAGACAGAAGAGACAGAAAAAAAGGGCAGCAGCAGGCGGGGTGCGGCCAGGAAAGCTTCGGAGGAGCGTGTGGCAGCGGGGCCGACCTGCAGCAGGTGCTGGAGCTTGACCGCGCGCTTGTAGATGGAGGACGTCGGCATGTTGAAGCGCTTGGCGTTTTCGAACATGAGCGTGAGATCGGACTCCAGCTGGTCGGCGCTCGTGTACTCGCCTGCGCGCAGCTTGCTCCTGCCACCGCCGACAAGCACGAGAGACACGACATCAAGAAGCGGCGGCGGGGGCAGCAGCAGCAGACACGGGACTCTCCAGACACGGGACAGTGATTCCATCGATTCTGGAAACTATGAATTGTTTGCATTAGTGTTCGCGATTTGATTTAAGAACCCATTATTTATTGTCTTCATTCAAGACTGCACTCGCATTCTTCAAGCTCCTCTGCCTCCTGCCTACCTCTACCCTCTCGTGCCACTCTACTCCCCTCCATGTACTCTCCTACCTCTACCCATCATCCTCAAGAAACTCCCCCTCCACGCACTCTCCCACACTTGAATCGAAAGCATGAATTAAAAGCATGCGTCAGGTGCAGTCAGCATTTTGTGACCGCAAAACTTAAGCAAAACCCCTGCCTGTACATTCCTCCAGCCATGCCACCAGGCAGCCATACCACCCCTCCAGCCAGACCACCCTTCCAGCCATGCCACCCTGCAGCCTCCAGCCTGCAGCCATGCCACTCTTCAGCCTTGCCACCCTCTAGCAAGAGCACCCTGCAGCCAGACCGCCCATCCACCACCCACACATGCCCACCTGATGTGCAGCAGCGCGATGGGCTGCTTGATGAGCACGTAGTACTCGGGGTACTCCTTGCGGGAGGGCAGCCGCAGGAAGGGGTCGGCGAGCAGCTGACCCTGGGCGCCGCGCGCGTTCTGCACCGAGTCGAGCAGCCGCTGCAGGAGGCTCCCGCCGGACTCGGAGCTCCCGCCGGGACTCACGGCGGCCGTGCCCCCCCCGGCGGCGCCGCCGACGCTGCTGCCGCCGCCGTCGGCGTCGTCATCCTCGTCGGAGTTCGGCGCGTCCTCGTACTGCATGCTGTCGTCGCCTTGGTGGGAAACAAATCGAATCGCGAGTACGTTTTGGTATCCGCCGGGCGTTCTCGCGGCGGACAAATTAAAGCAATCAAATTATTCGTAGATTCGGCGTTCGCGCCGTTCTGACTTGCCAAGACCCTCCTGAAAATAGTCTTCAGACTAAGTGAGAATATCTGAGGTAAACAAAAGCCTAATAATAATAAATTCATGAGAATAATAGGATTAACATCAACAAGATGATGCTTGTGCCAGGATAGGTTCACAAATATGCACCTTTGCAATATTTGTGAACCTGTCCTGGGACCCTCGAACGCGTTTGGCGTGTGGGAGGGTGGCGTATTGACCATTCGCCGTGACCATCATCTATCCACTGCTGGATAAAAGACTCCTAATCCCCCCACCCCCCCAACCAAGCCATCACCAACTTGCATAGTGTCACAATGCACAAGTCCATGCAGTACCTGCGCACGAGCTGATCTCATCGCTCCGTCTCCGCGGCGGACGTCCTCTGGGGCGCGTTCCCTCCTTTGGCTGCCAGTCCGCCGGTAGTCTCGACCGTCGGACGGTGGCGTTGAGACTCTCTATAAAAAGCCACAGCGCGTTGTGAATTACCGCAAGATCCACGCACCACGGCAAGGCTGTAGAAGTACATTTGTTAAATATACGCATCGGAGACAACAAATCGTGCACACGCAACGGCATCTGCGTGCAACACTTTCCAACAGACGTTTGTCCTCCGATGCGTTTAATCAGCGATAATTGTATACGCAGGATTTCACGACCGACACAATGATTTGTAATCGGTTTCTATTCTGTTCGGTCGCGTAGAAGTAAAGCCAATTTTTTACGTAACCCTCAACCACACCTTACGATGAGGAATGCAACCTCCAGCAAAACGTCGAATAAAAAAATGTCAAAAATATTGCTTGATTTTCAATATTTCCTCCTCTTCCAGATCTGTTGAAAAACCAAATCAATTGGGACTTTTGCGCATGGCGTGACAACTTGATTGGATTGGCTCTGTCAGGGAGTGGAGGGTTGTTATCGTTACAGATTGGCATTATACCGTCACGATGATTGAACCCCAAAAGAAACAACGAATGAATGAGCAATAATTCAATTTGGGACCGATGCGCGACAAACGTGACGTCACACGGTGTGCATATGGCATGACGTCATCTCGCGACGGCACACGTTACGATGTCATCACGTTGACCAGCAACCCAGATATTTTGTTGTTCTGGTTTTTTTGTGCGACCCCATTAAACTAAACTATTGAACTAAACAATTTTTTTTATTTTACCAGGTAAAGCCCACTGAACTATACAGCTATTTTTCAGAAGAAACCTGGCCACAAATGATAGATCAATGAAGTGGCTTATCATGTGGAAATGTATCACATCCAAATACTCTAAACTTGATCAAGTTGGCCGGTTTCCTTTCGGGTAAGTTCCTAAGAGCAACACAACTTTAAACATTTTTTTTTTATTAATATTGGCCCATCGTTACTAAAGTTATCGGGCCTCCCTATCCCCATTACCGACAGCCAGAGAAGCGGACAGAGTGAATGCATTCACGCTTTCAATCTTAGTTCTCGTTAAAAATGAATGAATGAATGAACGACCGAACCGTTTGGCGGTTGCTGCTGCTCCTCGTCTTCGCTCTCGGAGCCGTACTGCAGCGTCATGGTGATGGCCGACAGGCGGTCGCCCTGTGCCGAGCGCCGGTTCCTGCCACATCGACGAATCCACGGGCGTACAAAAGACAAAGATCCCCCGTATATCCTTACTGGACTATTGGGGCAAGTGCTGTTAGCGAGCACCTATGAAGGGCGGCATGGCGCACGTATATCAGGGAGTGATGTTTCCAGCACCACGCCCAGGAACAGCTCAGAGTCACCACCGGTGTTGCCCATGAGACTGGCAGGTTCGTAGCACATTGTGATAACTGCAACGCTACCGCTTCCCGCATACGCGCCCACTCGCTCACTCGCGCACGCACACAATCACTGCACTCCTAAATATCCCCACCAGCCGCGGCACCGGTGCACACCACGCTCGCCCACCTTATCCTGAGGCTGGTCTTCACGGGCTCCAGCGAGTGCTCCAGTTCCGTCTTCTTCTGGTTGAAGATCTTCTTGATCGTGTGCGCATCCTGCCGTCACAAAACGACGACAGAAGCGTCTCTCGCGGATGACGGCGAGAACGACGTTCGTGGTCGCGCGGCGTGCGGGTAACCCCACCGTGCACTGCCCCTCGATGAACGCTTAACGTTCCCGGGTGAAGCCGGGCAAATGTTCTAAACTATGGCCGACAGATGGCTCTGTTAATAAACCGCTGTTGGTTCGAGATCCCACTATCCACCAGGTGGGGGTGAGCAGGTGAGGGGCAGCGGGAGATGGCAAGCAGGTGACTGCAAGCGGATGATGGCCTGAAGGGTGGTGAACAGACGCTGGCACGCAGATGTTGGCAGGTCTCACCTTGAAGACCTGAGATCCCGGCTCGTTGTAGTTGCGTGCGTTCTTCACCAGAGTCTCCACGTCGCGAGCCATCTCCGTTATGCTCTTGTAGAAGCCGGTCTGCTGGGCAATCAAAGACAAAGATCTCCCATGTAGCCAAGTGCTGTTAGCGAGCACCTATTAGGGCGTATTGCACACGTACCTTATAAGAACTGTTTGTTTGTTGACTTGCGAACACCTTGAACTTGCGCTCACCATTAATGCACGGTTGGCTATGTACGCTGCGAAAGAATTTCAACATACAATGCCCAAGATTAACTCACCTGGATCCTCTGAGCGATCGTCTTCAGGTCGATGGGATCCTTGATGACGTCATAGTAGTCGGGGTAGTGCTGGAAGGAAAATGAGAGGTTATTCAATGTTGGACGCATGCGACACGGATCCGCACGTAAAACAATCATCCACCTGCCAGACGAGGGCCTCCCCATGCCGCGAGTGGTTCGATAAATACTTCACCCACGCTGGGCAGGCACCCGTTGTAGGTAGGGGATTGAATGGGGCTAGAAGTTAGGCTTACTGTGCGTCAGGCTCGAGCGTTACTGGAGCTACGTACTTTTCAAATCTAGATTGAAAACGAATATCTTTAGAAATAATGTTTTCGTTTAGTTTGTCGTCCTTCCGCTGTGCCCCCGATTAGCACGGTTGGCTCCGTACGGCGCGAAATAAGCTCAACATTAATTGTACATCAGGAGTCTGAGTAAAGTGAGGGCTAAATCTATTGTTATAGTGAGCACGAGGTGAAGGGCTCAAGACAGGAAGGGTTAGAGTCAGGGTTAGGAGTAGGGCTAAGCTAGGCTTTAGTTAGTGTTGGGATGAGTGAGCTAGGGTTTGAGTGAGGGATGAGACTAAGATCACTCTTGCTAGGGCTCGGGCTCAACTGAGGCGGCCTCGCTACTGTGAAAAGGAAGCAGTGCTGACCGTGCGTGACGGAAGCTTCTGAAAGAGCTCGCTGATGAGGCGTCCAGATGGGTCGCTGTACGTCGCCACTGTCTCAAACAGCTGTTCCAGGTGCTCCTTCAGGCCCCGCACACGCTGTGAATGCATGTACACGTAAGCATAGATATACACGCAACAAAGATCACTCGTATAGCCTTAACATACTCCTGGGGTAAGTGATGCTAGCGAGCACATGTGAAAGCGGGCACGGCATGGAAGGAAGTGGGTGGCCAGCACTACACTTGATTCTCTTTGTCTACCCAATGGTGAATTTTACAATTCACACAGGTGCTCATTTGAGGCAGAGTCGACCTAGCAGAGGCCCAGAGCAGTTTCAGATATTCATCACCGGTCTTGGCAGTGAGTGGGAATCGTAACTCAGGTCAACAGGTTCGTTGTGAAGTGCGCTAACCACCACACTACTGCTCCCTGCACATATGCACGATACTCCTGCTCAACACACATAGGAACCGACACAAGGATCCCCCATATAGCCTTTAACAGACGGTTGGGGAAATTGTTGTTCGCGAGTAGCAGCAGCTATGAAGGCTGACACGGCACACGAGGGGGTGGGAGGCCAGTCCCCACATACGAACCCGCACAAGCACGTCCACACGCACACAATCAATCAGAAAAGCTCTTGCATCTCGTCATGCATTGAGACCCCTCGCGCACACGGCCGTGAGACCGCCGCGAAGGGGCGAAGGTGCCTACCGGCTTCCCAGGCATCTCGTCGTCCTCCGTGGTGCCCGCTCCGCTCTCCTGACCCTGCTCCTGCTCAGGATCCTCCGTCTTAGCCTCAGGCTCGGCCTCCGCTTCCGCTTCTTCCTCCTCCTCTTCCTCTTCCTCCCCCGCTTCCTCCTCTTCCTCCTCCTCCTCCGCTTCGTCCACTTCCTCCTCCTCCTCCGCCTCCTCCTCTTTGGCGGTCGTCGCAGCTGCGACAGCGGCGGCGGAAGCGGCGGCGGCACTGGTGGCGGTGGCGACGTCCAAGGGCGGGTGGATGAGCTCGTTGCGCTTGGAGACGTAGAGCTCCCAGAGGCGACACGCGTCGCGGTGTTCCACCGTGCCCTCCTGGCGGAAACGGAAAACAAAAATACAAGTTTGGAACCTCATTTGCCAGTAAAAAATATGATAATTGTTTTTTTACCCTTTTATTTGGCAACATAACTGACACCTTTTTTTTTACAAGGAGTCATGTTTGCATAGACCACAATACCTGCAGTCATAATGCCTTTTGGCATCATCTGGTCCAACCCATGTGAGACTAGGCTCTAAGGAAAGCTGTCTCGGGTGTGGACCAATCAACTTCAAGGACAGTGCATACATTATCAGAGTTATGTTTTTTGTTTGCATTATGACTGCAGGTATTGTGGTCTATGCAAACATGATTCCTTGTAAAAAAGGTGTCAGTTATGTTGCCAGATAAAAGGGTAAAAAACCAATTATCAAAAATACAAGCGAGCAAGGAAGAATCGCGCGCGTGCACAAGAACGAATTCGTAAACGTTTTCCAACATGCGTTCGTCCCCAGAGGGATTCAATAACGTTACATTCTGAGCCACGCGATGAGGTGACGTTAGTTGTAATGACGTCATCGCCTTAACAGTCAACGTGTAAACTATTAGCGCCGCTTTTTTGTCTCCAAGTTTTGGGCAATTGGGCAGTTTCTGTACGGTCAGTCTCTCATAGCAAGGTAACTTTATTTTAAAGTTTTGTTTATTTTACTTTGTAGTCCTTCTTTCTTACTGACAAGACAGACAGAGATGCTTAGTTGGAGAACATTGAAAAGGCAACTGTGCGAGCGATCGGCACGTACCTTGTAATAGGCCTTGGTGTTGTTGACCATGAGCTGGATGTCGGTGGTAAGCTGGTCCACACTGTTGTACTCCTCCGTCTTCAACTTCTGCTGAATCTTCAGCAGATCCATGGGCTGAGACACTACGTCATAGTAGTCGGGGAGGTTCCTGGGAAGAAGCATTCCAAAGTGATGCTGTCATGACGTGAAAAAATCATCCTGCGGCATCACGTGTCACTTGACGTCATCTCATTTGCATCGTCTATTTCGTCACAAAAACTAAATTCAACCACCTTGCCATTAATACTGCGTTATAACACCATTAATAGCATCATCATCAGCCATGAACAATCCACTGTTAGACGAATGGCTCCCCAAATAGTTGCCATCACTAAGTCTTGCGATACCACAATTCCCGTGAACCAAATAGCTGCCTTATAACAAAGCAAAATACCAGTCAATGCCATCTCCACCCCCGTGACGTATGTATGTTAAACTTCTTTCGCATCATACATAGCCAACCGTGCTATTCAAAGGGACGGAGCCACACCTTCCTCCGCAGAGCTGCTGTTGTCTCATCACATTCTACGGAAGAATGGCTTCCTTCGCGCCGTGGGCGAGCGCTGCCAATTATATGGTCTTACCTGCGCTTGGGCACGCGGATGAAGAATTCACACAGCAGTCGCGCGTGTCCATCCCGCGTGTCCCGCAGAGTGTTGTACAACTCATGGCACACGCCCAGCTGCAAAGGGAAGGACCGGAGGATAGAGAGTGTAAGGAAGGAGAGCGTGGAGGACGAGGGAGCGAGAGCAGAATGGGAGTGTAGGGGTAAGGTGGACAATAAGCACAAGGAAGTAAATATGATTGAACCCAGTATGAAACACAGTCTGTCTGGAAGACCCGAATCCTTAGCACAGGTGAATAAATCATGAAGTAAAGTTCATGGGAAGTTATCATGGAAAAAGCGACAGAATTGATAAGGTGACTCGGATGAATCAGTAAGTGCTGAACCGTTGATCACCCTGGCTGCATTACACTGAAATCTATCGGGTGCAGTCAGTTTTGTCTTTTGTTGTTGCTGCTGTGCTCCCACAGAACCACGGATCTAATTGGTAAAATAGCCGGGCTACATGTACGCATGTATGTTGAACTTATTTCGCACCACACATAGCCGACCGTGCTAATCGGAGGTGCAGGGAAGGACAACAAACTAAACACAAAGAGCAGTTATAAATAAACGAATTTTCAACCTAGATTTTCAAAAACCATCTGTGTAACAAATCAAATAAACTCAAAACTCAAGGTAGGAACCTGGGTGCACCCACCCCATATACGCTAACGGTTTTCCAACAAATGTATGCTTTGTATCGCACGAGGAAAAAATGTACCCGTAAAAACAAAGTTTTTCACTATAAATCCTTTATATGCGTGGCGGCTAGAGTCCTCTCGTCCTCTGGCTTGAGATAGCTGCCACCTATGGGTCAGATAATTACCTGCCACCATTAAGCAATTGGTAATTAAATATAATTTATTTTTTCCTAAAAAGTGTAAAATTTAGGAAAAACATTTTCACGTAAATAAATTGTCACGCACAACGAGTCTGTGTGCAAAATGTCAGCTCGATTGGATCACGGGAAGTGGGTTAGAAAACGACCGAAAGATTTGCACGGTCGTAAGCGCGCAAGCAAGCAAGCAAGTGAACTTAATATAAAGGATTTAAAAATCCAAGACAGGGGGGGCCCGGGCGGTGGTGGTGGTGGTGAGGGGGGGTGCGTACAGGATCCACGGCTTGCGTGTGTGGCCGGCGCCGCTTGCGGGGGGGCACCGTGGCGGCAGCAGTTGGGGGGGGGACCTCTTCAGCGTCCCCCCCCGCTGGCGCTACTGGAAGGCGAAGCCGTGCGCCGTCGCTTCACTCCCATGGTGAGAGTGGTGCCCTGTGCAATGAGGCAACATCGTCATCACTACCATCACTGCCATCGTTACTATCATCATGCCCATTCTGGCGAATTGCCCGATGATGCTGGATGCAATTACCAGCGAAACGTCGTACTCAAAAATTGTAAATGTTGTGGTTTCACGCTTCAACACTGCACCGGTGGGTTAAAGCAGTGAACTATTTGTCTTTTGTCAACGTGACACTTTTTTGCTGATTGGCCGTGTCGGGTGGTGGAGGGTTACGACACATTTATAAATAACGCATCTAAACCCAAAAACGTTGATTATGCCCATCATCATCACATCATCGTGATCATCACATCATCATTGTCATCGACATCATCATTCCCATCATCGACATCATCACTATGACCATTGCCATCAACACCGCCATCATCATTACTATCATTGCCGCCCAATATTATTGTCATCATCATTGTAATCACTATCATTACAATCATTATCACTAACATTACCAAAATCATTATCATCATTATCTTCATGACTATCGTCATCACTAACATCACGATCATTATTATCAGTATCATCCTCATCGTAAGCATCACTACTGTGCCATCATTCCAATCACTCTCATTTCTGTCAGGACAAACATCATTGTCATAATTACTAGTTCTGTGTGGCTGAGTGACCCATACATATTTACACACACGGCACACTGCATCGAGTATACATCTTGCTAGTGACGTGTCACCTATTCCAGATAAAAATCTACCTGGAAAATATTCAGCGATACATTAAGCCCAATGTGTTCCTATGTCTCTCAGTTTAATTCTGTCTCTGTAAATATCCTTCTTTGAACACTTTTCAATTATGGATCCTTATGGGTTTTTAAAATTATGTTTTCCCAATCAATATGGTTTAAAACGTCTTTCTTCAGGCACCCTGGTGTACTCATCAAATGTAATTACCGTATCCACAAGGACTCTATCCTGCTCTCGCTCTCCTCTCTATCTCATAATTTAATCCCGATCCGCCTTCAACATTTGTCCTAAATATACACGAGTTGCGTTTTCCGGTGCTCCCTCCAATTATTTTGTATTTTTTCAGCGAACTTGCTCTGCATGACTTTTGATTATATTTTTTGCTCCACATTCCACACTTTCTCTTTGTGAAGTGTTTCAATCATTTCCTCTTCATACTTTCACTATTTTTTGTGTGCCTTTTCTCCGCGTTATTGTAAATAGTTCTGCTCACTCCTATTTTTATCTGCATTCTGTGACTTTCCTTCATGCAACCTCAGTTGTAGCTGTTCAATCTTTAGAAACCTATTTGATATAATGTCAATGCATTGGTTGATTTTAAGGTCCTCGGTTTGTGACAGCTTGGATGCATACAAAGCCAAAAATAATAGACTTTTGGGGCAAGCGCTGTTTGCGAGCATCTCTTATGTAAGCATGTTGAACTTCTTTCGCACCGTACGTAGCCAACCGTGCTAATCGGGGGTGCGGGGGAATGACAACAAACTAAACGCAGTTCTAAATAAATTAGTGTTCAATCTAGAGGATATTAAAGTGCATCGCTCTAGTGGCTTCTTATGAAGGCTGGCACGGCAGACGAGGGGGTGGCTGTCCAAGAACGACGCTCAGCCACCTTTGTCTCCCCAGTGGCAATGTTTACACATCGCACCATTTAAGGCCGAGTCTACCTCGGAGAGGGTCCCATGCCCGGTTCAAGACATTCGCCACTGTTGTTGGTTCGTAGCGCAGCTCACGAATCGTTACACTGCCGCTCCTCCACAGCATGGACCACACAGACGTCGCTCCACAGCCCAAACTCAAATCATACACAAAGCCCCAATGAGACACAAGCCCTTTAATCCACTGCTGGATGAAGGCCTCCCCAAGGGATAGGGGGGGGGTGTTTGACCATACTTCACCACGCCGGTCAGGGCGTGTTTAGAGAAAGGTATGAACTAGAAGCGATTCAGATATCACTCTTAGCCATCGATGTTGGTGCCCGTCAGCCTGGAATCAAACTCGGGAGGGGGGTGGGTCGTTGACTTCGAGTGACTCTCACCGCTGCCCCCAAACACCACCACCACCACCACCTCCTCACCAACAAATCCCCAAACCTGGCACCCAAAACAACACAAAGAGCGCCACAGAGCGCGGTGCGATTTACGCCAAATCGACGAACGCCGAAACAAATCACCACGCAGCCCGCACGTGGATCAGCAGCAGCAGCCCGTGCCTGGTAACGAACCCGCACCCAGCCCACACGGCGGCTCCGAGGCCCCTCACCCTGGGGGCAAGCAGAGAGGCGGCGCGGCGAGGCGAAGGTGGATGAGGCGAACGACGGAGATCGCGACGCGCGCGGGCCTCAGCATTGACAATGGGAGCGGGACGTGCGCGGGGGTGTTTGCGGCACTTTACGACGCTTTACGGCAGGCGGTTGGTCTAATTTACGACGCTTTGCGGCAGTCCCCCTCCCAACTCCCTCTTCCCCCCTCCCAATTCGCCCCCCTCCCCTCTCCCCCTCTCCTCCCCCCTCTCCTCCCCCCTCTCCCTCCCCTCTCCGCCCCCTCCCCTCCCCTCTCCTCCCCCTCGCTCCCTCCCCCTCTCCTCCCCATCTCCCCCTCTCCTCCCCATCTCCCCCTCTCCTCCCCCTCCCCTCCCCCTCCCTCCTCCCTCTCCTCTTCCCTCTCCTCCCCCAATCATTTAATATTTCACGACACTTTACGACCGACGGCTTTTTGGGGAAGCTATGGTTGTTTTAAAATATATATATGTCACGTTATACTGGTAGGAACCTCCTGGTTACACGAGCCCACAGGGGATTATTGTGTCCGTCCGTCTGTCGTGCATCCAAAAATAGGAGGGGTGAGGCTGGGTGGAGAGGGGAGGGTGGGGAGTGCCTGGTGGGTGGGGTGGGGCTGTGTGGGGAGGTGCTGGTCACCCCGTGGTGCCCTTATAAAACTCAACGTTTAACCTACTCACGCCGGCTTGTGCCCGCCCTCACAGTCGGGCATATTTGCGGAATACACCACGCCGCCGTTGACCCTGGCCATTGACCGAGCAACCCAACGTTCCTACCAGCTCCCTCCGCAGGAATGTGTCAATACGGGCAAAACAATGTTTTGTCTATTTGTTTGTGTTTCTCCCATGTGATGGGGTTTTTTAATCCTTTATATTAAGTTCACTTGCTTGCTTGCGTGCTTGCTTGCTTGCTTAGGACCGTGCAAATCTTTCGGTCGTTTTTTTACCCACTTCCCGTGATCCAATCGAGCTGACATTTTCCACACAGACTCGTTGTGCGTGACAATTAATTTTCGTTAAAAAAATGTTCCACAATTTTACACTTTTTAGGAACAAAAAATTATATGTAATTACCAATTGCTTAATGATGGCAGGCAATCATCTGACCCATAGGTGGCAGCCATCTCAAGCCAGAGGACGAGAGGACTCTAGCCGCCACGCATATAAAGGATTTAGAGTTAAAAACTTTGTTTTTACGGGTTAATTTTTTTTAGGATGAACGTTGAGATTTATAAGGGCACGGGGTAACCAATAATGTCTGAATTGGTCTGCAATAGGGTAGGTAGGCACTGATAAGGGGTTTAAAGGAATGTTTATTTTAACACGTAGGCTTTCGCGACCAATATCACCCATAATACAGGTTTCTTTGGGTTAGATCGCGTACACATTAAAAACAACTGTTTATAGAGGTATGTTTACGCTTGTGCCGCCACTGCCAACGCAGAATCAACACCAAATAATTGGTCTACGATGGATTGGTTGGTTTTCGTGTTATTGATTTTTACGACACTTTTTCACGACATCGTGAGCATGCACGTTACCAACGTTGGTGTACTTTACGGCAGCCCCCCTCCTCCCGCCACAACCTCTTGCCCGTGTGGTTTACGACGCTTTACGTCAATTTATTTAACGCTTTTTTATTTCCCTACGTCTCCTGTGGGAGTACTTAGCGCGCGCGATAACTTGTCGCAACCAAACACGAGAACGTCGACATGTTTTCGTGCACGATTATTTATTTGTCTCAAACCGTCGGGTGTTCCCCCAACGCTTTTACGACAGCTCCCGGGCCATGAGGGAGAGGGGAGGAGGAGAGGCTTTACGGCAGAGAAAGTGGGGCGGGGGGATGGTGTGTGGTGGAGCGGTGCATGGTCGAGTCGTCATGCATCGCTCTGCCACCCGCCGCCTTCCCCTCTTGGTCGTCGGCGCGCCGCTCTGAGGAAGCGGCTGACAATTACCGGCGGTGCATTCTGACTCGGCGATTCACGCGGAAAGGACTTCACGCAAGGACACCACGTGCAGCGGGCGAGGGTGGCAGCTTCAGTCGAGTTTTCTACGTGTCTGAGGTGCGTACAGCGGTGTAGAATGTCTCTTTAAGACGACCAAGGCCGTAATTATAACATTCAAATATGCTCAAAATGTCCCCACTAATATATTGCTATAAAATAAATTTCTGGTCACCCCCCCCCCATGTTGATTCCATGGCTATGGCCTTGAAGACGGACAATGATAAATCACGTCAAGTTAAATAGCCCTCGCGACGTTTCGTTGCACGTTCAGGCTTTCGCAACGGGGTGGTATGCGATGGAGGGCGATAATGACAAGCCGCGTCGACGTGACATTGCGGCGATACGGGTGTGGGCGTTGAAATGAGCAATCTCGCTCTATTGCATGCACGGTTACTGTACTGTACGTTGAACTTCTTTCGCGCCGTACGTGATTTGTTGATTAACGCGCCGATACGGCCCCACCGTCTTGTTCACGAGAGAGCTTCTTGACGAAGGGACGCTGTCTGCGCAACAACAACAACAAAACCCCACGGGATTTGACAATTCGTGCGATGCAGACGGGGCATTTCCCGAAACGTCGCCTTATTTTAATCTTTAGGGCAGCGCTGTTGTCAAATGTGTTGCGTTTTCGTTATTTACCGCTGCACGCGGCAAAACGACGTTGCCTTATGCAACCTGTACCACGCGTGAGTCGTGTAACTCTACCCCCGAAGCTCGTAACGATATACAACTCCGCAGGACGTAAGCACAAACATGTAAAAGTCCCTTAGGGACCGTCCATAAATGACGTCACGCACCTAGGGGGAGGGGGGGGTCAGACATTTGTGACGATGTGTGACGAGGGGGGGAGTGAGAAATGTGCCGTCACATCAAAATGCGCAACTTTAAATAAATATAGACAACACGTTCTACTTAATTAAATAGACTTGTTTTCTCCTACAACATCAGAGTGCAGCGCCTCATTAAATACGCACTACAATGACAATAGTTCAATAGTTTAAAGCGATTTGAAGCATTTTTTATTTTTGGGGGGGGGGGGGCAGAGCTTTGTGACGGCATATTTGAGGGGGGGGGTCTGACTTTTTGTGACGCCGTGTGACGAAGGGGGGGGGGGGTCAAAAATGTTCAAAAATCGCGTGACGTCATTTATGGACGGCCCTTTATTTTAAAGACCTCGAGTGATGTGTCAAAGCTGCAAAACCCAGCCCGGGTCTGGTGGAAGGTTGCCTCAGGTCGACAGGGACCAACTTTAGTTTATCTAATTTTACGCGACTGTACCTGGAGTTGTCCAAAACCCTCCAGTGACCACATTTAATAACAGTACAATACTACAACTCTACTGTCGTGGACTGTAACTACGCATGCGTGATGAGTGGGGTGGTGTAGCGAGCATCAGGGTGTAGGGAGCGGTAGCGCAGTGGTCGGCGCACGTGCCACGAACTGAACAACCCAATTCTAGATTTGAAGCTTTCGTGACTGCAAGGATTCATATTCTTAGGTTTTTCGGTAAAGTCACGTAGGTAAAACATTACAATTAATAAAACTAAAATAAAATAAAAAATCACGACGTTTCGGAGGCAACACATGCCTCCGTCTTCAGGTGGAACTTGATACAGCTGTCGTGGCTGTGACGGTGTTGCCTCCGAAACGTCGTGATTTTTTATTTTATTTTACTTTTATTAATTTTAGTGTTTTACCTACGTGACTTTACCGAAAAAACCTAAGAATATGAACAACCCAAGTTCAATTCCCGGTCACGGCTCACATCAGTGGCGTGGGATGACATCCGAACCCGTGCTGCCCTTCCCCCGGCTTCACAACCCCGCACTGACCAGCGCGGTGAAGTATGGTTAAACAACCCCCGTGGTTGACACGGTTTGGGGGAGACCTTTTCGGCTGCTGGTAAGTCACCAGCGAGATGGAAAATATTCAGTGAGAAATGAAGCCCAGCTTACAACGTCTGTACATGTCTCTCTGCCCACGTGTCTCTTTGTGTCTGTGCCCACGTGTTTCTCTGTCTCTGTCCACGTGTCTCACTGTCCGTGTGTTTTTTTGCGTCCGTATCTCTGTCTCATGTGTGTGTCCACGTGTCTCTCTGTATTCTCGTGTCTCTCTATGTCCTTGTGTCTCTCTGTGTCTACGTGTCTTTCTGTCTGTGTCCGCGTGTCTCTGTGTCCACATGTCTGTCTGTCTGTCCATGTGTCAGGGGGTGCAGCGGGCGAGTGGGCGATGGTGTTCTTCAGCAGCACTCTCGGGAGGATTCTCAGTAAAGTTCCCGGAGAGAAGAGGCTGGGTGTCTATCGGTTCCTGCCCGTGTTCTTCGTGATTGGCGGTGCCATGGAGTGGATCATGATTAACATGAGAGTCGGTAGAGAGACCTTCTGTGGGTACCACGCAGGGCTTCATTATTTCTCACTGAAATATTTTCCGGGTGACCGGTAGACTGGAGTTGGTTGCACGTGACAAGTATCCACGGCCTGATAGCCCTGAACAGCGCCTACACTCGAATCGAGACTCGCATGCCACGCGTTTGACCCTTCGTTTGACCCTTCGTTTGACGCCGGCGTCCCGTTGTTGACCTCTGACACCGCATGCTCACCACCGTGTGCGACTAACCGCACGCGACGGCGCGCTGTTTCTTTCAGACGACGTCTACAGACGCAAGCAGTCGGAGCGCCGTTACCAGCAGCGCCTCGCCGAGACCTCGCAGTCCAGCGGTTCCGACTAAGAGTCTCGCCTTTCTCGAACAGACGATCGACCCGGTCACCACCCCACACGTCACTCCGTCTCCGCCCCCCTTTC
Source organism: Lampetra planeri (assembly GCF_965212315.1). Classification (NCBI taxonomy): domain Eukaryota; kingdom Metazoa; phylum Chordata; class Hyperoartia; order Petromyzontiformes; family Petromyzontidae; genus Lampetra; species Lampetra planeri. Next base: position 4,587,595 of record NC_136150.1, read on the forward strand.
CCGCCGTTGTTGCTGCTGCCGCCGCTGCCACCAGACCGGCTTGCGCTGCTTGCGTAGAAGCTACGGGCGCAACGAACTGACAGCTCACACTGGGCCGTGTGTGAGACTTTGAGAGCGAGGTTGTTGACAATGCCGGCGGGCGTGACGTGGCCGCGCTATCTCAAGATGCTGACCGCGAGTCTCCTGTCAATGCTGGCAGGAGCGGAGGTGGTTCACCGCTACTACCGGCCAGACCTGGTACGTGGACTTTTTTTTTTCTTTCTTTCTCAGGAGTCCGGCTCCGGGATAAAATGTTCACGTTATAAGCCACTTGGTTGAGCTATCATTTGTGATAACCAGGTCGCTTCTGAAAAAGAGCTCAATTACTCATTGGGCTTAAATTTCGATTTAAAGCTTTCGTGACTGCAGGGATTCATCTTCTTGGTTCTTTCGGTAAAGTCACGTAGAAGGAAAATAATAAAATAATAAAAATAAAACATAATAAAATAATTCTCACGACGTTTCGGCCACAATGCAAGCAGCCGTCATCAGGTGAAGAATGAAACACCACCAAGCTTGGTCCTGCAAATAGGATACGCTCCAAGCTTGGTGGTGTTTCATTCTTCACCTGAGGACGGCTGCTTGCATTGTGGCCGAAACGTCGTGAGAATTATTTTATTATGTTTTATTTTTATTATTTTATTATTTTACTCATTGGGCTTTACCTAGTAAAACAAAGAATCCCACTGAGTATTTTCCGGGTCTCTGGTTAAACCCGAGAAGGTGGCACTTGACTAGAAGTAGCCGCAACCATAGCGAAGGAGGTACGGTGGATGTGGTGTGTTGGGTGCAGAAATACATTCTAGATCGCGAACCTCAAGAGACGCTGCTACCCGTAGTGTATCTGTGTGGATATCTGGAGTTAATTGCCATTCAAGAGTGGGTAAGAGGATATTTCGATAGTGCCACCCCAACAGGGATAAAGAGGGGTTTCACCGCAATGCTGTTGTTCACCGTTGCGGCTTCCCTCCCACACAGAGCATCCCCGAGGTTCCGCCAGCGCCGGGGCAACTGCAGACGCGGCTGTTGGGCATCGAGGGCACAACGGGGACACCACCCGGTGGCACCAGGGCTGCGGAGGAGCAACGCAGCCATCCCTCGTGACGGCGTCGCGTCAACACTCCGTCCACTCGCTCAACCTCGAGCACGCGCACGTGTACGTGCTCGCTCAACCTCGAGCATGTGCACGTGCACGTGTTAACACACACACACACACGCTTCACACAAGCACGAACACGCACAGGAGGCACAGCACATGCACAGAATGTTCTCTCTCCTTCGCGATGGTGAATCAAAAACGATAAGACTTTTTATTTTATTTTAGCAGGTAAGGCCCACTGAGCCATATAGCTCTTTTTCGGAAGCGACCTGGCCACAATGACAGCTCATTGTAGTGGCTCATCATGTGGAAATTCATAGCAGCCAAATACTCTAAACGCATGTTTCTAAATGTGGAGGGAAAAACCGGAGGACCCAGAGAAAAATTCACGTGACCATAGGGAGAGAGACGCGCAAACTCCAAATTAACAGGCGTCAGGGTCAGGATCAAACCCACGACCTCCTGTATACCAGGTGAGATAGTTAACATCTCACCACCGTGGCACCCACTGTTATGATGGCCCACATGACAGCTCTATTGGCTACCCCCCCTCTCATCCGATCAGTGCTGAAGCTGGAGCTGATGCACTTCAACATGCATGCACACACACGCTTGTCGTTTTGTACCGGTTTTGCGTCGCCTTTGACGTTTGTGTTTTTGTTGTCACTGCGATTTAGTGACAACTGTGACGATGTTTAAATAATGTCTTGATTAAAAGTTAAATACCGGAGCAGTCTCAGCTTCTTGCCTTCATCTCCATTCCTCTTTGTGTAAGAATGTCATTCGGTAATCCAAACAAGGCTCACGGAGTCTTAAGACTCAATTTCAAGAGTCCTGAAAATAAGATATTTGGGACATTGGGCACAGTGCGAGGAGACCTTTAACCTTAACTATATTTTAAAAGGGCTGTACATGTACACGATTTGGCATATAAAAATTACTCGTGTTTACCCCAGAAATATTCACTTCTTCCATACTTTTTGCAGGAGAGTTTTTTTCACCAGTGGGTGATGTTGCTGGTGCTGTGTGATCTCAGTTGAGTAATTTGCAGGCAATTTTTCAGCATTGATATGTTTGGCTGATGCCAATTATATTGATCTTAACTCTGGGATGAAACCAGATAACCTGGAGGAAAGCCAAGCGGAACATGGGGAGAACGTACAAAATCCACACAGAAACGCATCCTTGTCGGGAGTCGAACTTAAGGACTTTTTGCTGAGTCAAATTACACTCCTGCACCACCCTGCCACCAATATTTTTACTCAAATAGGTCACAGGCAAAAGTTCATATCCAGATCCTGGATTCAAATCCAGTTATAAAACTGCCCTTGATTAACCTGGGTTCTCAGTGTAGTAGGATGGTCTAAACCAGGGTTTCCAGATTTGAAAGGTGCTCTGAGTCGAACCTTGGAACTTTTTTCCTGCGGCACAAATGTTATCACTTCACCATGTCACCCAAGTGCAGATCAGTGTAAAGAGCTATTCATTGCGGAGATAGATGGGAGGTGAACAAAGAGGTGACAGGGAAATTGATGGCATAGAGCAGTGGTGGCCAACTCGTGTCTCCTTAGCCGCATGCGGCTCAAATCCACCACATCCGGCTCTATCGAAGGGGCATAATGTAGAACGGTCCTATCACAGTGACGGTCTCCCATCCTGTACCGAAAGCTGTCAATATATTTGCCAAAATATACTTGGCTCTTTGCAGAACTGATGCGTACTTTTGGCTCCTTGGTCCGTTACGGGTTGACCACCGTCTGGCGTAGATAAATGAAGCAATCAGGATAGGAGAATGCTTTAGGAGGACCGACAATTTTCATTAGAGAGAAAGCACAGTCTGGCTAATAGGTTATTCATAAGGTTTACTGAAGCTGCCATTTAACACCACATTTAGCACACGATCCGTTGGATTTACAATCACGTGGGTTTAGACAGCCCGGAAAATGAGCAGGGTTGAGCCTGGATAGTGCTTCGATCGGCAATTGTCATGTACACAGCAGGTTGCTGAAGGCCTCAAGGATGTTGCAGCCAGCAGATGGAAATGCAAAACACAATTTTAGAGGACGTTGGCTGTCACCTGATACTGGTTGTAATTACTGGCGAGACGTCGTACTCGAATTTTAAATGGTTTACTCTCTGGTGTGCTGTACTACTAACGAATTGGCACGTTTTGTGGAGGGGCCGTCCATAAATGACGTCACGTACCTGCGGGGGGGGGTAAGACATTTGTGACGTGACGAGGGGGGGGGGGGGTTTGAGAAATGTGACATCACATCAAAATGCGCAACTTTAAATAGACACTACTTAATGAAACTAACTTTTTAAAAAGTTTTCTCCTACATCAGTGCAGCGCCACATGAAATACGCACTACAATGACAGTCTAAAGCGATTTGAAGCATGTTTTATTGGGGGGGGGGGGGCAGAGCTTTGTGACGTCATATTTGAGGGGGGGTCTGACTGACGCCATGTGACGAGGGGGGTCAAAACTCGTCCAAAATCGCGTGACGTCATTTATGGACGGCCTCTTACGACAAATCTAATTGGCTGTTGGGTGGTGGCAGATTTAACGATACATATTTACGCCATCTAACCCAAAACAAAACCTCCATTATGGATGTTGGCCGTCAAAGCCTTCGTGTTAAATATTGTACATGTTCCTATATCTTCAACCCAGACTGGTGAAATATGGTAAAATAACCAGCAATGACCGACGTGCCGAGATAAACCGGAATATAGCACTGGATTGACAGCACGCGTGTATTTTAGTTACAACAGCATCAAGATACCGCTCAAAGGGGAAACGTCGACTTTGTTTATGCCACAGCCCACAAGGGAGAATAGGATAAAGATGCAGCAGGTGGTCATGCCTAACACAATCGCAGCTACGAGGGAACCCACCCACCAAACGGAATCTGCTCATATGCAGGATCTCGAGATGGCAACAGCTTTGCAAGGCCTTCATCCAGCAGTGGATATTTAGTTTAACAAAGTGACAACTCGGAGACCAGGATAGTCTTATTTCCAAGAGTGAACTGGGGCATTCATCTGCCAGTAGGGGGAGGGGCGGGCAACGATTTCTCCAATCCCAAAAGTAATTTGTAGCCTATAAAGAAAACCCATTGAATTGAAAACCCAGCCATTAGGCAGAGAAGCTCCCGATCCTAAAATTGAACACAGATGCCACATTCGCAGCCACGTCGGCATTTGCCGATTGCCATCGACCAGGAATGTTGCGGTCGGCGATTGAACATGCACGTGGCACATTAAAATCGATGTCTCTCCAACCACCCCAAAGTGCCGTTCTGTAAAGAACCTTCAAGTACACGTGTGCGGTTATGAAAGACACCTGCCGAATTGTTTACCCTGGACAGCCTGAGTAAAGTCTCTTGCACAAAGGTCCTGCTTGGGATGTTTGCCCAGTTCAAGGATTGCCCCCCCCCCTCCCCCTCTGTGTAGGCAGCAAAGTGTTCCAATAAACCCAGGATGAGTTACCGTTCAACTAGGCCGACATGGCCTGTTGCATCACAGGACCTTGCCGGATGAAGGGATGGGAGAGGCCTCCATATACTGAAGTGATGTGGCCGATTGCCGAATTGTAAACGGTTCTTTGTATTTTAACTGCGCATGATGCTTTTGGATAACTAAAGGTATTGCATTTGCTTTGTAAACCAGTCTCCTAAAATGGTTTAGTTGATAGCTTGTAAAACGTCTCAACCAAAAGATAGCCTTTCGGTAAAGTCACGTAGGAATAAAATAAATCACGACGTTTCGATGATTGCTTGTGTTGCAATCGAAACGTCGTTCTTTAATCTATACCTACGTGACTTTACCGAAAGAACCAAAGAGTATGGATCCCTGCAGTCACGAACACTTCAAATCTAGATCAAAAGCGTTAAAATAGACTTACAACAACAAGGCACAGAGCAGACAGTGAATGACATTTTTATTAAAAAGTCAAAACAATTTCTTGCGACAGGGAATGGCATGAGGACACCCCAAATAATATACACACACACACAGCAGACGTGTCGAACCCACCTATTCTGTACAACCAGACAATTCAGGTGGAAGCAAAAAGGGTTTCAAAATCCATCCCCCTCAGCCCCACACCTCCACTGATCCCCCCCAATCGACTACCACCCCCCCCCCCCCCCGTGGTGCCAGTGTGGGGCTCAGAGTTCATCTTTTTCAGCTTCTGCTTTTTCCGAATCCTGCAAGACACGGGTGAAAAAGGAAACCATCGGAATAAAAAAAACAATTTTTGTGAATGAATGTGTAGGTGTACATAGGTTGATGCGAGCACACACACACCTTGTAAGTGCAAATGTTTACATGTAAAGTATATATTTCGTCACTAACATTGCCTTAAAAAGGGACGATCGAGTGGTAGTAGCTGCAATTTAGTAGAATGCGATTTCCTATTTAAACAAGACTTCCTGGTGAAATGAGCATGAAGGTGGTGCATGCAAACATCTCTTGTTTACAGCCATGAGCCAGTGGTGAATTCCACTATCCCATGGCAGAGGGGCTAGTAACACAATCGCTGTTTCACTTGCATAGAAAGTGGTACTCGTTTAAGCAACCTCTATGGAGAACTTCTTTTCGCATTGTACAGAGCCAACCGCGTCAATCAAAGTTGCAGGGGAGGGGAACTAAACAAAAGGCAGTTCTAAAGAAATACTTTATGGATGATAGGCCCACTAAACCCCTACCAAGGATTTTTTTAAAAATAGATACATTGATCCTCTTAGTATTGTCCATTTTGCTCTTCCATCAGACCAGCCAAATATCAGAGAATCCGAAAGCTTTAGCCAGAGATGAGTAATGGTCTCAATGCCCCGTGACCACCAGCACCCACTTACTGTGGCATCCTCATCAGCAGCCTTCTTGTCTTGGCTCCCAACGTCAACATCCACCACCTCTTCATCATCATCAGCGTCATCGTCGGCATCCTGGTCCTCACTCGCCTCCTCAGCCACGTCCTCCGGCTCCTCATCAACCTTGACGAAGAAATGGAAGGACGGTTTATCGTCATTACTGGGTTCATATTCGGCTACAAGCCCGGCAAACCCCAAGTTGTATTCCTTGCCATGGCTAAAATCATTGGCTACCAGAATCGGGTGGAGGGTTTCAATCACGGCCGGCTTAAACTGTTCACAGGATTTTTAGTGGCGCTGGCTCCATGCACAAACCCCCTGGAGAGAGACATATCGAAGGCATCTCGTTGTAAAAATTACATTTTAACGTCCGCATGTTATTTGATATCATCTACGAACATAAAAACCTGATGTACGTGTTGGATTACAACAGTTAATTAAAATACCCCATCGTTATCTTAAAAACGAAAAATGTACAAAATAGCAGTAAGTCGCATACACCCTTTAGGCCCACTACACTGCCAAAGCCCACTATACACAGTCAAATGCGGCGTCTCCAACCTGCATATGCACTCTAACCCATGCCTATACCCTTCGAGAGCAATTTCAAGCATGCACATTTTCTCTAGGCCTTCTCTGCACAACTTTCCAGTGTCGGTTTTATTTTCGTCAGCAGCCTCGTTATTCAATCCATGCCACGAGCAGGTAACACACGCACGCCGATTAACTTACAAAGGGAGAGTTAACGTTTTGTAGGCGGACGCAAGAGACTCGCCCTCCGGTGCTAACCAACCGCCGCGACGGACGAGCACAGCAACGCACCTTGGCCTCGAGGTCGATGTTGAGGCTGACACGCAGCATGCGCTCAATGCGGTCGCTGAAGGAACGCGTGTCCTGCAGGAGGTAGCCGGAGCGCAGCGTCGCCGTCTCGAACAGCACCAGCGCCAGGTCCTTGGCCGTTGCGTCCTCCTCGCTCGCCTGCAGGCAAGGGGACGAGTGGAGATAAAGACATCAAAAACTTCACAACAGGTCGCCATACCCTCCTGGTAACATCCCACCTCGTGATCCGGAGGTTTCACAGGATTTCAGGTTAGGATTCAATTGAAGAATCCGGTAATTACATTTGTCCCGTTTAACCATCTTGTTTTGACCTCACGCTCGCCTGCATCCAGGGGGGGCAGGTACCGCAAATAGATCTGACCATTCACAAACCCCCACTTCCCCTATCATTTTATAGCTCGTCAGTTTCAGAGTTGCTCTTTCACCATTTTAGTACATAGAAGTGATTTACATTGATCATGGTGTCATAAGTCTTGAACGTCCTTTCCCCAATCATCCGTGCGGTCGGATTGCCCTAACACTGTTCAAATCCATGCTCAAGTTCAATACCTTCCCCTTCTCACTACTGCTTGCGACCACCTCGAATACGATTTAAGAATTACACAGTATGTACCACCATCGAATGTTGGTCTCGCTGGTTCTATTAGCACATTTTGCGCCCAACTCGCACAAATGAGCAATTTTGGCACCTGATTGATTATCCAAGAAACCAGAAGATTGGCAATTCCAAAAAAGCCACTTTAATAAGCACTTGGCGACCGCCTTCCAGGAACACATCCATCAAATCGGCAGCAAAAGGTGGCGACATGGGTGGTGGGCGATGGTCACGATGAAGGTGGTAATCTGCCATGTGACCCCTCACCTGTACACGGGTCAGCATCTCCTTGATGAGCGGGTGTCGTGGGTTGATCTCAAAGGTTTTCTTCTGGCTCCCGTAGAAGCTGTATGGACAGGGGTGGAACAAATGCGTGCGCACACAAGTAGCAGCATGAGATTGTGCGGAAGTCAATCAATCTTAATTTTATTTGCCAACATCGCCCTTATTAAAGTAGGCATCAGGGCACATTACAACAGAACGGGAATAGATGCATTGCTCATCTCCATTAGCAGTCCTGAACTAGTGGTAGAAATTCCTTATTCTCATGGCGGTGGCAAATCTTCTCCATCGGGCTGGCAATAATGATTACCACTTTCCCTGCAAGCAGTCCGAACACTTGCAGTAGCGGGGGATACGCCATGTTTGGCTTCAATGGACACTTGACAATTCTCTCCCTTTCCCCTTGCAATTCCTTCCCCCCCCCCCCCCCCGCAGTAGTTAGATGTTAACTACCTCACCTGGTATGGAGGAAGTTGTGGGTTCGATCCCAACCTTCACACCTGTATATTTGGCGTTCGCAAATGTGGATTTTTCTTCCGGTCCTCCGGTTTTTCCCTCCACGTTTAGAATCAACATGCGTTTAAAGTATTTGCCTGCTATAAATTTCAGGTGATAAGACCACTTAATTGGGCTCTCATTTGTGGCCAGGTCGCTTCTGAAAATAAAGATGGTTCAGTAGGCTTTACCTGGTAAAATAAAAATAGTTTAATAGTTTAGCTTTAGTAGTTTAGATTCCATCCCTACCCCCTATCCGTCCCTTCTTGCCTAATCTTGCTTCCCTCTGTCCGCGTCTCACCCTCCCCCATGGCGAACCTGCCGGCGGCATGGCCACTCACTTGGAAGCGGCGTCCTTGCCGGTCTGGTAAGCCTGCGCCTTCATGATGCGCTCCATGTTGCCCGACCAGCCGTACTGGCTGGCGACGAGCGCGCAGGGAGAGCCGAGCAGACGCTGCGACACCGTCGCCTTCTCAATCTGGCGCACGTGCAAAGCAAAGGGGAAACCCCACAGGGGGATTCTAGATTTGAAGCTTTCGTGACTGCAAGGATTCGCGCTCTTAGGTTTTTTCGGTAAAGTCACGTAGGTAAAAAATTTAATTAAAAAAAATAATAATAGAAATAAAATAATAAAAAATCACGACGTTTCGGAGGCAACACAAGTCTCCGTCATCAGGTGGGACCGTCACAGCTAGATTTGCTGTATCAAGTGAGGCAGGGATTCCAAGATGCAAGTTCTTAAATACAAGTTAAGGGGAGGAGGGGGGGGGAGCTTATCAGAATGTGGTAGCCAATGAATGGAACGTATTAGGAGAGGGGCGGGGCTAAAAGAGAGCACGACGTGTACGTAGACGTGTTTGTGCACAAGCCCCTGTTGGTGCACATGATAACGCAATCGCCCACACAGGGGGACTTAGTTTAACCGTGGAGAAGCTGTAGCCACGGGGATACGCGAGGTGGCTTGGTTAACAACTGTGTGGAGGAGGGTTCCATGCCGACCTTGTCCTTGAGGGCGTTGTCCTTGAGCCACTTGACGAGGGGCTCGTACTCCTTCTCCAGGGTCTCCAGCTTCTCCTTGGCCTTCTCGCTGTCGTCCAGCTTCAGGCCCTCCTTGGCCACGTTCTGGAAGCGCTTCCCGTCAAACTCGGGCAGCGCCTGCGCTCCGCCGCACGCGCAGAGGGAGCAGTCGCGTCATCAGGAAAACCCACGGGGCGGCGAGGACGGTTCGTTACGGCCCTGGTCAGAGACCCCGGGCTGGGCTGGCACCGATAAGAACCTGGGTTCACATTGCAGTTTCAGCTGCCCAAACTTCGTTAAACCGAGTGCCTCAAGTGTAGGGTTTATGGTCTCAGCCCAGGCACCAATTACTTGAGAAAATCATAGATTTGGACAGCAAATCGAGCTGCGTAGAGACCCGCAGACTGTCTAAGCCGTGATTAAACTGGATCAAGTGTACCAGAGTGAGTCTCAGCCTGGGCACCTAGGACTTAATTCACATACTTGCATAGAGATCCATAAACTCAGACCCAAAATGTATCAGACGATTATGAGCCAGGCTCTCAAGTGTAGCAAGTTAACGGTCCGAGCAGTCGGCAGAGACTGCACCAAAAACATTTTAATTTTGGCGCTTCTCACAAATTCGCTCGAATCCCAGCTCTCGGGACTTAAATCAGCCAGGCTGCTGGGCGTGCGACGGGCAGCAAGGCAGGCAGAGAGGTTGCGAGAGAACAGCGCCCCCGTGTGGCCGCTCACCTGTATGCAGTACTCGTCCACGGCCTCGGTGAGGAACAGCACCTCGTAGCCCTTCTTGAGCAGACGCTCCACGAACGGTGACGACTCCACCTGCCACCACGCAAAGACAAAGGTTCCCCCCACACCATGTAGCTGTTAGACTGTTGGGGGGCAAGTGCCAGTAGAGAGAGCACCTGTTAAAGGCTGGCGCAGCACAAAGGGGCAAGTGGCCAGTACCATGCCCTGCCAATGTTGATGTTTACACTGCACACACCAAGATACTCATTTGAGATGAAGTTGAACTCGGTGAGGTAGGGGGGGGGGCAGCAGCACTGCTCTGAATAGCGTTTGCCACTTCCGGGTTGGCAGTGCGCATGCATGAACTTAAATTCCAGTGCACACATCACAAGCCTAATACATTTCAATTAATCGACACATGGTCACAGCCTCACTACAATAGCCATAAAGACCACACAAATAAGCATGGCAACAAGACTGACAAACGTCAACCGTCAATCTAGACAAATTACATTCACCAGGATGAGACGCCGCACTCCCAGTGACCACACAACAGCATCACACAAACAGCATCACACACACACACAACAGCATCACACCACCATCCCCCCTCACCTCCTTGCGGTTGGCGCCGGCAATGAAGTAGATCTTGTCTTGCTTCTCCTTCATGCGCTCCACGTACTCCTCCAGGCTCGTCAGCTTGTCCGTGCCGAACGACGACTGGAAACGCAGCAGCTTGGCGAGGCGCGTACGGTTCGAGTGGTCCTCGATCACGCCCAGCTTGATGTTGGTGCCAAACTCCTTCCAGAACTTCTCTTCGTACGACTCGTCCGCGATCTTCTTGATCATGTCCAGCGTCTTGCGCACCAGCTTCTTCTTGATGACCTGCGCCGGCGATGATGCAGCAAAGAGGGTCAGAGATACGGACGTTCAGAAGTTTATTTCTCTCACCCCCAAGCAAAACTCAATGCGCCACGCTGCTGTTGGCAGTATTCAAATCAGAAGTACGTGATGGAGAAACGGCCATCGTGGTACGAGTCAAACAGTGAAGATTGACACCCCGCGCCAGCTCACCTTGAGCAGCTTGTGCTGCTGCAGCGTCTCTCGCGACACGTTCAGGGGCAGGTCGTCAGAATCCACCTGGGCCAACAGAATAGAGACAATCTCTCGTCAGGCACACGATAAAACGTGGGGCAATTCACTTGCCTGGCACAACGCTAGGTCAGTATCTGCCATAGGAATGTGGAGTCTAAACTAGTGACTCGGGGCCACCAATGTTGCCTATATATAGCTGTAAACAAATGTTTTCCAGCTAAAAGCAGTACCAACTCAACTGTTGAAAATGTGCCAAATTTTATTTCTTAGTCCTTCTATAATATTAAACTATACAGCCACTTAGTCCAACTTGTATACAGGTATTAGCTTAAATCAGTTTCAACTAGCAGTGTAAGAGGAGTCTCCCCCAGCCCCTTGATTCAACGAACTGTCACTAGTTGGGATAATTGTCTAATATCCAATATTCTTACTCATATTGGCGAATGTATCATCATCCATTGTACGGATAAAAGCTTTCCCCCACACGGTCAGTAGTTGGGGCTGTTTCACCATAGTGCGCCACACTGGTCAGTGTATTTTGGTGAAGGGGAAACAGCCATGGGATCTGTTTAGAGACACTCGCTACTGATAGCTGTGGCCGAGAACTGAACTCTGGTCACTGGGTAAGCCCAACGCCGGAGATTCGATGCACGAATTGGGCGCTTACGAATCGAGCAAGCGCTCACGCTGCCCTAGTTAAGAGACGCTTGCGGCAGGAATATGACTCACCACTCCCTTGACGAAGTTCAGGTACTTGGGCATCATGTCGTGGAAGTCGTCAGTGATGAACACCCTCCGGACGTACATCTGCGCGACAGCAGTGCGGGAACATCCCCAGCACCTCCCATTAGCAAGGGAGGTGCGCGAAAGAAGTTCAACATGCGTGCAACATCCGATATGCGCTGTGAACCCAACCCCGTCACGGCGCTCGTGACGGCACGGTCGTGTCGGTCGCGTCAGCGAAAGAGACGTTGCCGCTTGCAGCAAAGCGGTGCCGTCAGAGCGCCAGCGCACCAGCGTCTCGCCGGCGTCAAGACTAGTTTCGCCCGATGGCACATCGTCCCGTTTACCTTGATGAAGTCGGTCTTCTTGGTGCCGTACTCGTCGAACATGCCGCGGGGAGCGCTCGTCGGCACAAAGAGGATAGACCTGAAGGTCACCTCGCCCTCGGCCGTGAAGTGGATCCAGGCCAAGGGCTCGTCAGAGTCCTGCAGAAGGAGACGCACGCGGTCAAGGGAGAGGCGGTGATGGGTGTGAGGGAGATTGGATTGTGGTTTAAAGTCATGGGAATCTATCGTGTAGGTAGGGTTCATAGAAAAACTGCCAATGACGTTAAAAGAAACACCTCATTGCTCGAGTAGGAATGGCAAATTAACCTTGCCAACCATACATTTCAGAAACGTGATTTTAGGAACTAGATTACACTTTGGGCTGCAGTGATGGTGCATCAGATGGCAGACTGCATAACAAACCGTTTGAAATTCTAGCCAACATCTGAAGCAGTCCTGGGCTATCTGCTTCACGCTGACCAGCCTGGTAACGTACGGTCAAACTCACAATACGACAGCGCAGGGGAGGGGAAGAGGCAAGATGTGGGGGGTTTAGCAAGGCGGCGGCGGAGGGAACAACAAACAACAACTACCTTGGAGAAGGACTTGTAGAAGGCCTTGTACTCATCGTCCTCCACTTCCTTGGTCACTCGCTGCCAGATGGGTTTGATGTCATTCATCAGCTCCCAGTCCCAGATGGTCTTCTCAACCTGGGAGGGGCGGGGGGTGGCACAAACCGCTCGGCATGTTATTACGACACTTAGCCAATTCCAACTGGGAGCGCGACGAATCCGCCATCACGAGTCGCGCCTCACCGTTCGATTTGAGAAAGTATTAAGTGTCTCGTTCACACCTTGCTTGTATAATCGTTCACATTTTAGTTGGATATTCACACGTTTGGTCAGTCACACAGTAAACGTGAACTTTATCGTTAGCCCAGTCGTGCAGAATCATTAGGGCTCAGTTTTTACGTGTTGTGTTTCAGTAAACTAAATTTGTGGATGGGGAATGTTCACAACATGGTGTTAATTTGTTTTCCAATTATAATCTTCTTTCGATTGAAAGTCCCTTCAATAATTCCAAGCGGAGAGCTGGTGCGATACTCAAGTCCAACAATCACAATGGTACCTTCTTTGTCTTGGGTTTCTTCTCGTCTTCCTCTTCCACCTCCACATCGTCATCCGAGTCGTCCGCCTTCTCCTCCTTGGCCTCTTCCTCCTCCTCCTCAATGGGTTCTTCAACGGTCTCGGTCTGCCACGGGGCGAGAACTTCCCGTTAGGAGGGCGCGCACGCGTGTAAAAGCTGCTGCCGTCGATATGGGCGCGGTGTCGCTCTCGTATGTGAAACGCACGAGCACCACGCACCTTGCTGCTCCACACGTAGATGGGGAAGTTGATGAACTGAGAGTACTTCTTCACCAGGTTCTTGATGGTCTCCAACTCAAGGTAATCTGCAGCTTCTTCCTTGAGCACCAACCTGAACAAGAGGCACCAGAGTAATTCATTAGAAGTGCAACAACGCGATTAAATTAGCATCAATTATTGTATGTTGTGATACACGCATAGAATCGCACATGGGTGGGTCAATTTTTTTTTACGATTCATCGGTTGTATGTCATGAGTTCATGTGACCCCCCCCCCCACTCCCCCCCTACAGCTACTCAAGGCTATTACACATTCACCACAACGTTAAAACAATTATTCCTATCAGGACCCTGAATTATGACAATTCAGACCCTTATCCATATATTGCTCTCTCACCAACACTACCTTAAATGCCCCTGATCAGCAGGGCTAATATGCCAAGCATGTCTACCACTTGGATTAAATACTGCACAGGAAACCAAGTGTTGTACGCATGGGTGGTGGCCAGATGAGCGTAGCAGCATTTGATTCCCGACCATATGCACAGAGCTTTGACAGCATTATCACGTTACTACCTATAAACAATGGGTGAAGAGCAGCTTCCAGCCCGACCTGTGTCTTGTTCTAGCCACCAACCACCACAACCGTCAAAAATGTGGCCGTACACCAATGGCTTGGGCCACAACGACATCCAAAATGAACAAATTTAAAACCTCCGCCAACCATCCGCACTCACGTGATGGTGGTGCCGCGCGCCAGCGTGTTCCCTCGCGGGTCCTCCGTCACCGTGAACTCGGACGAGTCAGACTCCCAGATGTGCTGCGTGTCGTTGTTGTGCTTGGACGTCACCACGATGCGGTCGGCCACCAGGAAGGCCGAGTAGAAGCCCACGCCGAACTGACCGATGAGCTCCGAGGTCGATTGGCCCTCGGTCGCCAGCTCCTGCGCCCGGCTCAGGAACTCGCTCGTGCCCGACTTGGCGATGGTGCCCAGGTTCTTGACCAGCTCATCGTACGTCATGCCCACGCCCGTGTCTGTGATGTGCAGCAGGTTCTTCTCCTTGTCGGCCTACGCGGGGAGTGGGAGGGGGGGGGAATGATTGGGGTGAGAGGTCAGATGGGTCCAGATAAAGGATGTAAAGAGTGCGGAGTTGGGAGGTGGCCTTGAGACTCGGAGGTCAGAGAGTTGAACTGGCAACGGCCGAGGTCCTGGGTTCGAATAGAGAAAGTCGCCTGTGATTAAGTCAGGAGTTTAATGTAATGAGTTGATGGTCAGTCACCAATGATAGCACAAGGAATGTATAAACAGTTCTTAGTTCACAGAATATGACAGCACCAGAACAAGAGGAATAAAAACGAAATATACACAACAATGCAGATTTCCTCCCGGAATTTTCCACAACACAGCCGGGCATTTCGAGTGCCGTGGAGAAGGGGAGGCTGCCAAGCAGTGGAGGAGGAGGGGGGCCAGGAGAGAGCGGAAAGCGTCGCACAGCAAGGCTGTGACACCAAGGTCAGTGTAGAGTCACAGTCGAGGTCGTTTATAGTCGACAGCCATCACCGGGGACACCAAGGTCTCACCTTGATCTTGATGGTGAGCTCATCGGTGGCATCCAGAGCCTTCTCGTCAGTCAGTGACATCAGGCGGATTTTGTCCAGGGCATCGGAAGCGTTTGAGATCAGCTCTCGGAGGAAGATCTGCAAAAGAGAGCAGTGGCGACATAGTTAAAAACCAGTGCTGGACAACATCCACGATAAACAGTGGCGACGCGTCATATGCGCGCGACCAATGACTGTGTCCGACTGAATGAACTGGAAACGTTGGGAGAAGTTCACCCAACATACGTCACCGATTTCCCACTCCAGCACCGCACAAACCCTCAAACCACCATGAAACCCAGCTCATAACGAGGATGGCCAACTCCACGCACAACAAAAGATCCCCCCCACCCCCGTCCGAAGAGGCCACACGGATACCGGCATGTGGCAAAACAGACGATACGATTATCGTGGACCTTGTATCATTCGACACATCGTAGCATCGCAGAATCGAAGTAACCGGTGTTCTCAAACCACAAAGAAGTCTCCCTCCTCTCCACCACCTGAGCTTTGAAAAAAAGCGAATTCTTTCATTAGCTATGAATAAACAGTTGGGTCCTTGCCACCACCCATTCTCACAGCCTGGCCCCATCACTGTACCTCCTTGTTCTTGTAGAGGGAGTTGATGATGAGCTTCATCATGCGGTTCACCTCCGCCTGGAAGACGTGCTTCTCCGCTTTCTCCCGCAGCTCCTTGATCTGCGCCGCGTTCAGCCCATCCAGTGTGATCGCCTCCTCCTCCCTGCACGGCGGAAGTGGGTGGTGGGGGTTCAGGGTTGCAATAGATTTTATGCAAAGGTTAATTGGATTTTATCTCAAAATTGCTGTTCATGTAGCAGATTAGTGCCTGCAGGTGGGTCAAGCAAACAATACATAAAACATGTACAAATTGAAAAACATTAATTCTGACTTAAAAGTAACTGCAAGTGTTGTACAAAAATAAAAAAATCCATTTGAATCATTGCATAATTAAGTCTATCATCAGCTTCCAGGCTACCAAGAGGGGACAGGGGTGAGGGTAAAAGGAGGAAATTCGGGGCCTCACACAAAAGAGGGCTCCACAACAGGCAAAGGCGAGTGGAGTAGGAGTTGCATTCTGCCCCCTGGCCTCCAGGAAACTCTGGGCAGACCATAACCAAGCTAAATATATATAAAATAATAAACTCCATTCAAACTCAACCTACCAATGGCCAAGAGGCCTCCCCCCTCCCCCCCAAACTGTGTTGGTCACAGGGATTTTGAATCACCATACTTCACCACGCCTGTCACTGCGAATTGGCAAATGGGGGAGGGGGAATTTAGTCATGGCCGGGAATCGTCTCTGCAATTTTAACAGATGGATTGCGTATGCAATTGCCAGCGTTAAATATCAATTTGAATCCATTAATCTTTGCAGAGCCTGCTGGCTCCAGTGGACATGCCAGGCAAACACGATGACGATGGTTGGAATTACCAGCGAAACGTCACTCAAATTCATCTTCTTGGTTCTTTCGGTAAAGTCACGTAGAAGGGAAATAAATTTTTTTAAATAAAACATAATAAAATACAATTCTCTGTACTTTATTATGTTTTATTTTTATTATTTTATCATTTCCCTTTTACGTGACTTTACCGAAAGAACCAAGAAGATGAATCCCTGCAGTCACGAAAGCTTTAAATCGAAAGTCACTCAAATTGTTGTGGGGTTTACTCTCCAACACACTGGTGTGCTGAACGTGTAACCAATTGGCAGGTTTCACGTGACAAACCTAACTAATTGGCCGTATCGGGTGGTGGCGGGTTTAACAACAGATTTCAATGTGTACGTGCTCTAACCCATAAAACTTTGTAAAACGCGCAAAACGTCAGCCCTAACATGGTGGTGCTGCCGCGGTGCGTTGTCGGTGCCAGTGCGAGGAGCCTCTTTCGCCCACCTCTGCACAACTTCGTCGTCCGTCCGCGAGCCCTCGCGGCTCTTGCCCAGGTCCTGCTCCACCGTGGCGTCGCCGTCCACCGTCGAGTCGTCCGCACTCACCGCGGCTGTGGACAAAGGAGGGGGGGGGCGGAGGACGCAGTGAGGAGGAGCGTCGAGACGAGGGGTGCCTGGGGGAGAAGTGGTCGCTGTGTGGGGAGCGGTGGTGGAGCGGTTAGCGCGCTGCGCTATGAACCCGGCAACCCAGATTCGATTCCCGCTCACGGCCAATTGCCAGTGACGATTATTTGAACCGGTCCTGGGCCTTCCTTAAGGCCGACTCAGCCTCAAATGAGTACCTGGTGCGATGTGCAAACATTGCGACGAGGGAAACAAAGGCGGCCGGGCGTGGTGTTGGTCACCCACCCTCGTGTGCCGTGCTGGCCTTCATAGGTGCTCGCTAACAGCACTTGCCCCAACGGTCTGTGCAGGCTATACGGGGGATCTTTGTCATATGGAGGAAGTGGAGAAGGAGGATGGAAATACTTGATGGCCGATGAATGATTGTGGTTCATGGACATTTAGGATGCGTTGGAGTTTATGGGGCTTGTTAATAAACAACCGTTTTTAAACGCAACGATCGACCATTTGCGCACTCACCAGGCTCAACTTTTGCGTTACTTAATATGGACGTGAATGGGGAGAATTAAGGGGTAATTGTGGTCATTGGTTGTATTTGTCGATGACGGGATTGCCAAGTTTAACACCGATTATGTAAATTCTGGAAACCTTCGGTTTCATCAGCATTGCACAGCCTCGACCCCCTCCCCGCATCAAACACTCGCAAAACAAGGAAACATTTGCACAACTCGATATTTAACGTACTCCAAGGCACAATCCCACTGCATTTTCCCGGGGCATGAAAATTATCCCGAATCGCTACGTCGTGGTAGTGGCAGCTTGGGCGAGGCCTTCGACCAGCAGTGAATAGACCACGGCTAGGGCGGTGTGCGACCGACCACAACGATTCGCAGATTCGTCGATATTACGGTGGGAGGAGAAGTCGCGATTCGATTCAAGAACCCTACAAATTAATTTTTTGTTCAACATCGACGTCAACATTTGACAGGGAATATACCGAACAATCAATCGCCCCGGGGGTTCTTTTTTTTTAATTGGCAATCGTTCAGCAAAATGTGAAAAAATTTCACAACGGCGGCGTTTGACACGAGAAAAATTTGCCTTGCGAAGACGGCACAGAACAGCAGTCTCGAGGTGTGGAACATGCTAGAAAGGGTGCGCGCGTTACGCCAGACGAAGGTTAAACGAGCTATTTAATTATACGCTCGTCAATGTGTTAACCCGACGCACGGCGAAGTTTATAACGCATTAAAAAAATGAAACCGTATACTCACAAAACGTCAGAAGTGCACACAGCAGGCCCACGAGCCACACGCTCCTCGCCATCGTGTTCGGCCTTCAGTCGGGGAAAGAGTTTCTATAAATTTTGATCTTCGCCGAGACACAAAATGTTCGCGGCGCGAGTGAAAGTTCGCACGCAGCGACGACACCGACTCGCAGGGTGAAGATCCCGCAGCTGAGTGCGAGCGGGCGGGCGCCCCTCAGCGCTTATATAACCTCCCGCGTGCCCGCCGCGTGGACCAATCAGCGGCGAACACGCACGGCGAGTGGCCAATCAGAGGCGTCCATGTGCGAGCGGCCGGCGCGCGGGGCCGTGTCGCGCCGTGATTGGCTGCGAGGTGCGTCGAGACGTCGGCGTTTCCCGCATAAATTATGCTAATTATTGAACGCTGTTTTTCACGTTCATTGCAAATGTTTCGGGAGTGGTGTGAGTCATGAATGATGCAAAACTGTCAACCCCCTTTCAATCAGAGTATGGAGTTATTGCGGTTATTACAGACAAATTCAGAGACCGTATTGATCAGCCCCCGTGCCCTTGTAAATCTCAACGTTCATCATACAAAGTCCCATCACAATAGACAAACACAAACAAATATAAAAAATGTGCCCGTATTGAAACGGCTGTATGCCGTATTGACCTGAAAACTCAATTTCCCTGTCCAAGAATGCGGCTAATCCGTATGAGTTGACAGGTATGATAATGTATTGCTGTTGTAATGATTTGCAAGCACGTGTGCTCCTGGATTCCACGCAGTTCTAATATAGGTTAGTTTAACACGTAGGCTTTCGCGACAAATATCATCCATAATATCAAATATATTCCATAATAGAGTTTTTTTGGGTTAGATCGCCTAAATATGTCGTGAAACCCGCGACAACGTCGTATTCAGATTGTAAATGTTGTAGCTTTGCTCTCCAACACACCGGTGTGCTGTACAAGAAACGAATTGGCATGTTCTGTTCACGTGACAAAGCTGACTAATTTGGCTGTGTTGGGTGGTGGAGGGTTTAACGACACATTTACACGATCTAACCCAACAAAAAAACTACCCAGCCCCTCCCCACCCTCCCTCCCCACCCAGCCCCCCCCCCTGCACGACGGACGGATACAATAATCCCCTGTGGGCTGGTGTAACCAGGAGGTTCCTACCAGTATTATATACTACAAGCCTTTTGCCCGTCCAAGGACCGGGTGTATTGCAATAAAATCTTAAACTTGCAAACGAAAAGCAGACCGCGACGTGGTATTAATTGCATGCATTAGTGTGCAATTAATTATTATTAATGAGGGGGGGGGTGTTCGATGTGAAGTGACGTCACCTGCTCATGAATATTAATGAGGGGGGCTGTTCGATGTGGAGTTACGTTACTTGCTCATGATGATTAGTGAGGGGGGAGTACTCCATATTGAGTGACGTCACCCGCTCATGATTATTAATGAGGAGGGTTGGGGGGGTGTCCATTTGGAGGACGTCATCTGCTCATGAATATTAATGAGGGGGGCTGGTCGATGTGGAGTGACGTCACGAGCGTTAAACTTTCAAGTAGTGATTATAGTCGATTTGGAGTTCTAATAGAATGTTGAAATCACGCTGTCTGAGCACACGCCCAAAACGCCAGGCAACGAACAGCACTTTGAAAGTTGTAAAATTGATTGCTGGGCGACAATCCTCTTGAATAATCGAGTAAACGATTCTACTGACAACGCTGAACTTAATTCCCCCCCCCCCCCCTGTCTAAATAAAAACGTGTCCAGTCCATATTAACCCACTAAACATGGAGAAACGACATGGCCACAAATGAGAGCTCAACGAAGTGGCTTATCGCGTGGAGATTTATAGCAGCCGCATACTCTAAACGCAAGTTTCTAAATGTGGAGTGAAAGCCCGGAGGACCCGGAGAAAAAAAATCCACGTGACCATGGCGAGAGAGACACGCAAACTCCAAATATACAGCGTCAGGGTCAGGATCAGGATCGAACCCACGACCTCCTGTACACCAGGCGAGGTAGTTAAAATCTTCTAGCCACCGTGATGATGATGATGAGAGAGAGACACGCAAACTCCAAATATACAGCGTCAGGGTCAGGATCAGGATCGAACCCACAACCTCCTGTATACCTGGCGAGGTAGTTAACATCTCCTAGCCACCGTGATGATGATGAGAGAGAGACACGCAAACTCCAAATATACAGCAGCAGCAGGCGTCAGGGTCGGGATCGAACCCACGACCTCCTGTACACCAGGCGAGGTAGTTAACATCTCGTCACCGTGACGCGTCCAGAGAGCACCCATCCACCGCGGAGATGGAGCGATGAAATGCCAAGCTCATCGAGTGTGAGGGGGAGCGGGGAAGTCGTTGGGGCCTCTTCCTCCAGCAGTGCATTGGCCGTGGCTAATGATGCAAATCGATGAATTAAAGCAAATGTAACTCTCTCACGTGTGACTGAAACGCCAGCCTGAACACACTGGCAAATTAGATTGACGTCGCCCTTGCAAATAAGACGGCACGCGTCTTTTGGTGTCTCGTGTTTTCGCCTTGGGGGCCGTCCATAAATGACGTCACGCGATTTTGGACGATTTTTGACCCCCTCTCTTTCATCACACGGCGTCTCAAAAAGTCAGACCCCCCCCCCTCAAATATGACGTCACAAAGCTCTGCCCCCCCCCCCCCCAAAACCATATTTCCATTTTGAAAATAAAACATGCTTCAAATCGCTTTAAACTATTGTAATTGTAGTGCGTATTTAATGTGGCGCTGCACTGATGTAGGAGAAGACATTTATTAAAAAGTGTATTTAATTAAGTAGAACTTGTGTATTTAAAGTTGTGCATTTTGATGTGATGTCACATTTCTCACCCCCCCCTCCTCGCCACACATCGTCACAAATGTCTGACCCCCCCCCCCCTAGGTGCGTGACGTCATTTATGGACGGCCCCTTGTCTCACGAAATCCAACTTGAAACTTGACACGATGTGAATATGAAAAGTCTAAATGGCCTCATGTGAATTTCAAAACGCCATTTTATTTTTAAAAAACACATCCAGCTGTGCTATGTTACACACGTGTTATTTGGTCAATATATTGCAATATGGTGATAAAAACATTCAAGTAATCGTAATACTGTACATTAAAAAACATACTGTACTGGAATTCAAATTCAAATATGAATACAACACCGTGATTCAAATCAAATTATATATTCGTGGCAAAATATATGAACATCAATAACCATTTTGCAAAAATAAACATTTAAAGCAAATAATTGTTTACGCCAAGAGTGGGAATCGAACCAGCGGTCTCGCGCGCTGCCCACCCGGCGAGCACGTGGCTCTCCCCCCCACCCAACGCATCGCCGCGCTACATCCAGTTCCGGGTCAGGGGTCACAACTTCCTCCTCCTACCTTGGCGACCACGTTGCCTCCTCCGTTGCAGCCATGAAGAGACCGAGTAAGTTTCGTCGCCTCGGCCCTCGCTCCTTCATTACATTCGTGCCGCCAGCTCCCCGTTGGCGCCGTGGAGGGGAAGGGGACGAAGGCCACGGCCGGCGACCTTCAGACCATGCCCCCCACGTGCCCGTAGCGGCCCCGGTGGTGCAGGATAGGCCGTGTGGTGTAGGCCCCTGCACATGGAGCGCTCAGCACGAAGGCTGTTGGGGGTTCTTCGGGTCGCTGTGATGCGTTAGGGGGACCCTTACGTTGGGTTATTACGTTAACTCTTAATTAATTTAATGGATGGGTTAATTGAGAATCCCAATTCGTGTGTTTTATTAAGGTGGGTGCATCGGATAAGTATCGTCATCGCCAGTAACCATGGTCAATCCACTGTTGGGTGAAGGCCTCTATAAGCCGTCGCCTCTGGTGTTGGGTTTTAATCTCACCAGTGCGATTACACTGGTCAACAAAAAAACACATTTTTTTCTGGCCTGGACTTTTGCAGCTGTTTTAGACTAATTTCAGGGTGCTGATTCCAAATCTGAGCTCAGATTTGCTCTATCACATCTCATTTTACGCTATCGGCATATCCCATTTTCATTGATTTTACCCGAAATTAACTCTGTCACTTATGATTGCAAGTTGTTGCGAGTCAGTGACTGCTTTAGTGTTAAAATATGGTGCTGTATTTTTAGCATAGTGTGTTTATATCATTTTATGTAGATATCCACATTTAATATTTTTCTTCTGCAGTCTTTATTGAAAATGCAATATCTGATATCTAAAAAACCTGATGCGATAGACAAAAACTGATGCCAGATTTGGAATCAGCACCCCAAAATTACCTTACAACCGTTGGAATACCTTATGCCAGAAAAAGTGTGTTGACCAGTGTTATCACCCGTGTCATCACGTGCGATCATCATCCGTACCCTCACTTCCGACCATGACCCGTGTCATCACGTGTCTTGCTCACCTGCCTCGTCACGTGCTTTCTCACCTGCGCAATTATACTTTTATGAATGACTCATATCCTCACCTGCACTCGCTTGCGTCGCCCCACCTGTATAATGTAGTTCCTAACGCTCTCACATGTGCTCTCGCCCATGTGATCGCTACTGCTCGCTCTCACCTGCCGCGCCAATTCTCACCGCGACCTCGCCGGTATCTTCTCGTCCGTACCCACCCCGCAGAGCTGAAGAAGGCGAGCAAGCGCATGACCTGTTCCAAGCGCTTCAAGATCCAGAAAAAGGCAAGGAACGGTTTCTGCGTGAGACCGGAACGAGCAAGGGAGGGGAAGAGCGGCTGCGTGGTCATTTGCGAGGAGGTTCAACTGATTGGCTGCTGGGCTGGCCATCTGCGGAGTGGTGGCGCAGTGGTTAGCGCACTGCGCTACGTACCCAATACCTGAGCTCGATTCCCGCTCACGACCAACGGCAGTGACGAAAATTTGAATTGGTCCTGGGCCTCTTTGGTCTACTCGGCCTCAAATGAGGACCTTGTGCAGTGTATAAACATCACTCATAATCAACGTTTTTGGGTTAGATCGCGTTATTTATAAATGTGTCGTAAGCCTCCACCACCCGACACGGCCAATCAGCAAAAAAGTGTCACGTTGACAAAAGACAAATAGTTCACTACTTTAGCCCACCCGTGTGTTGAAGCGTGAAACCACAACATTTACAATTTTTGAGTACGACGTTTCGCTGGTAATTGCATCCAGCATCATCGGGCGATGCCGAAACGTCAAACTCAAAAATTGTAAATGTTGTGGTTTCACGCTTCAACACCGGTGGGCTAAAGTAGTGAACTATGTCTTTTGTCAACGTGACACTTTTTTGCTGATTGGCCGTGTCGGGTGGTGGAGGGTTGCGACACATTTATAAATAAATCGATCTAACCCAAAAACGTTGATTATGAATAATATTGGTCGCGAAAGCCTACGTGTATAAACATCACCACTGGAGAGATAACAGCGGCCAGGCGTGGTGCTTATTACACTACCTCCTAATGCGCTGTGCTGGGATTCATCGGCATTAGTTTGCCCCAATAGCCTGTATAGGCTACACGGGGGATATTCGTATGTTTCCATGTGTGTTTGCGCCCGTATGCATGTGTTTGCGCCGTGTGCGTGCAGCGTCGGGTCTATATACCTGTCCACTCACGTGATTAACATCTTTTGTGTGTGTATACGCGTGTACTTCTCTCCATCCGTTCCCACGCTCGACCCAGGTCCGCGAGCACAAGCGCAAGCAGCGCAAGGAGGCCAAGAAGAAGGGAACGGGGGCAGGGAGCGCCGCGCGACGAGCTCGCAAGGACCCCGGCGTGCCCAACTTGGCGCCGTTCAAGGACGCCGTCTTGCGCGATGCCGAGTTAAAGAAACAGCAGGTGCGGCCCATGGACGGACGAACGACCGGGAAATGATGGAGAGCATCAGTGGCGCCGTAGGGGGCTGAAATGTCCGAACCACAGTTGGGGGGTGGGGGGAGCTCATAGCAATACAATTTCAATCCAACATGGATTTTTCAATCGTCTTTGTCCGCCACAATTTAGTGCACTCCAGAAGGAAGAACTTCCACAAGCCGTTGCCCTCTCGCACAGACCTACGCACTAACAATCCACCTGGCGCAGGCAAACAAACTCGTGCTCATCTGTGTGTTCATCTGTGCGTGTGTCTCTGCGTGGGAGCAGGCAGAGGAGCTGAAGGTGAAAAGGAAAGAGGCGAGGCAAAAAGAGCTGCAGAAGAAACGGGATGAGCGCAGTAAGAGAACCGAGCGCAAGACGGATCGCCTCTCCACAAAGGTGCACACACAAAGATCCCCTGTATAGCTTTAACAGACTGTTGGGGCAAGTACTGTGAGCAAGCACCTATGAAGGCTGGCACGGCACACGAGGGGGTGGGTGGCCAACACCACGCCCAGCCACCTTTGTCTCCCTAGTGGCAATGTTTACACACCACATCAGGTACTCATTTGAGGCTGAGTCGGCCTTAGGGGAGGCCCAGGTCCGGTTCAAGTAATCGTCACTGAAGTTGGCTGTGAGTGGGAATCGAACCCGGGTTGCCGGGTTCACGATGCAGCACGCTAATTGCTACACTACCACTTCCCACACAGGTATACACACACACGCACGAGTACACACGAAGGAACAAAATCATGCAGATGTGGGGCTGTGGTTACACTGTTTGAACATCTGTCTCTTTGTCTCCGTACAGGACCCCGTGGCTATGAAGACAAAACCAGAGGCTTTGAACAAGAGGCTTCTGAATGAGCTGCACAAGGCAGGTGGAGCGATCGGGAGGGTCTCATCATCGTCATTAGCAGCAGCAACACCATTGTCACCTGCCTCACATTGGACGTTAAAGATCCCGTAATGTTATTTTTTATTAAGTAGGCTGTGCGCACTATCGGTCAATATTTTAAAAATCTACTTACAAATGACCCAGCTGAGTAAAAAACTCATCCATTGCAATTGTGCGTTATGGGTAAAAGTATATATAACCAGAAGTTATTATCAAGCAGCATTTCTTTTAAAGAAATGCAGCAGTGCATTGGGTAAATCCGCTTAAGAGCCATAGAGCAGACATCGTCCCTGACTGACACTACTGTACCGTTCTGTGGCGCATAGCTCATCCTCTCAGCAGCTGCTTTTGACTAACCATTGAACAAAGACGGTCACCGCATCGCTTCCTTTCAGATGGGCTTTTGCGGTCGTCTGGAACGCTCTTCTGTTATTACAGAATGACCGGAGCAATGCACTTTTAAATCTAGATTGAAAACTAATTTATTGAAAACTGCTTTTTGTGTTTAGTTTGTTGTCCTTCCCTCACACCTCTGATTAGCACGGTCAGCTATGTGCGATGCGAAAGAATTCCACAAATGGCAGATGTGCTAATGAATTGATTTGTGTGTGCGATGGTGGTGGTGCTGGGCAGGTGCTGGGCTTGGCGGACGTGGTGCTGCTGGTGCTGGATGCGCGCGACCCCCTCGGTTGCCGCTGCCCCCAGCTGGAGCAGACGGTGCTGGAGGCGGGGAAGCCGCTCGTCTTCCTGCTCAACAAGATCGGTGAGCGCCACGATCCCGTTCCCTTTTTCACCGCACACGGCCGCCGAGAGCCGGCGACGTCGCCAGCGTTCGCAGTCGGCGCAGGTGCAGCCCTGCAACCGCTCGCTCACTACCACTGCTCGCGAAAGGGCTCCCGTGAGAGGGAGATCGATAGAGGGTTCCTGCAGATAATTTTTTGTGTCATCTTTCACTCTGTGCCAGACGGGTTTTGTAACACGTCTGTTCATCATGAATAATTATAATAATGCAATCATCGTGAACGACAGCCCTTTGTCATTGCACTGCTGGATGAAGCCCTCTCCATGCCATATTGGTGATGGGGGTTGAGTATACTTCACCACGCTGGTCACTGCCAGTGAATGGAGAGTGATATCCGGCCCAGTCTATCCTCCCCTCTCTCTTCTGGCCATGGTTAACATTCCTCTCCCACCGTCCCCTGCCCTTTTTGTCTCTCTCTCCTGCCCTCCCTCTGCCCTCAGACCTGGTGCCAAAGGACAGCGCAGAGAAGTGGCTCGGATTCCTGGGCAGGGAGCACCCCACCGTGCTCTTCAAGTGTTCCACACAGCTGCCGGGCATTGGGGTGCGATACACTTCGCACCGCTACTCGCACTTCTGCTGCATTACTTGCACTATCACTCGCACTACTGCTGCACCATTTGCACTGTCAGATCAGAACACAATATTTCTCCTGGAGGAATCCGATGAGCCATGAAGCTTTTTTTCATTGATGTCACTTACACTACCACTCGTACTACTGCTGCACTACCAGCACTATCACTTGCACTACTGCGGCACCACTTGCATTACCAGTCACACTACCGGTCACACTACTGCTTGCATTACCTATTACCTTTCGCAAAATGTCAAGGTCAAGAGGTCATCATGGCCAATGCCTTTGCTGTTGGTACCACACCTCGCCATCGCTTCCTTCCACCTGCCAGTGCCTTTTCTAGTCCAGTACGGCCACAAACATCAACACAAAACGGGAATTCCACGGTCCAGTTGACGGTGATTGATTGGTGCTGTCGCTTTGCTGGCACGGTGCAGGTGAAGGCACAGCTGCCCGGCAGTGAAGTGCTGGTGAGCCGCAGCGTTGGCGAGGAAGCGCTCATGGGGCTGCTGCTCGGGTTGGCGCAGCACCACCACAGCCCCATCTCCAGTGGTGGCAGCGGCTCCAAGCGCTCCAAGCACGCCACCACCATTGACACCGCCACTACTGACACCACTGCCGCTGGCGAAGACACCGAAGACGCTGCCGCCGCCGAAATTGCCGCCGCCGCAGAAGACCCCGCCGCCGCCACCACCCCTGCCGTTGCCGCCACCGCAAGCCGGGTGGCCGTAGTAGGTGAGCATGACCGAGACATCTCCCCGCAATGGGCCGCATATTTTGCCGTGGCGTGTCCGATGCGGCCATCTGACGCGGCGCATCTAAGATTCGGTGGCCTGCAAGTGCGGCCACGAATACAAAACCATCGACCACAATTGTAAACACCCCGCTGCTGTCTTCACTCCTTTAAAGGAGGAATAGACGAGATACATCTGCTTCTGAACAAACAATTGAGTGTATAACAACATCTAAAGTTACATCTTTAATCTGCTGTTGTTAATCCAATATTTCGCCGTGGCGGTGTAGCCCCCTCCGGATTCAAACCCAGCATATCAGCGGTGCCGGCACAGCGTCTGACCGGGCCTCCTTGTGTAACCATGAAAATTGCCTCCGCCCCGCTCACTCATCCCCACCGTCTCTTTCTTTCCCGTGTGCCGCGCCAGGGTTTCCGAACGTCGGCAAGAGCAGCATCATCAACAGCCTGCGGAAGACACGCCTGTGCAACGTGGGGCCCAACGCTGCCGTCACCAGGTGTGACCCGACACGTAGCGCTTCGCTGATGTAACCGCGACCCGGGACTTGAATTTTAGTTTTTTTATTCTCATGAATAAAGCTTCAAACTCGTGTCAGACAGTGTAGTGTCATTACCCTGAAGATAATGAGTTTTAAGTTGCGAATATTGCAGTGTTTAAATGCTGCCACATGTCCCCACAACCGCGCTACCCTGCAATCGCACAACCTTGCCGCTGTACAGACCTGTAGCTGCGCACCCCTGCAACAGCATAACCTCGTCACCGTTCAACCACGTCACCGCGTAACGGTGTTTTCACTGGCACCCCACGCAGGGCCATGCAGGAGGTGTGCCTCAACAACCACAGCGTGCGGATGCTGGACTCGCCGCCGGTGCTGCCGAGCGCCGACAACGCCGAGGTGGCGCTCGTGCTGCGGGGGCTGCACGCCAGCGGCGTGAACCTCGCAGACGCCGTGCGCAAGCTCGACGCCATCCTGGAGCGGTGCAACATGCAGCAGGTGCCTCCCCGCCGCCGCCCGTCGAACGGCGACACCGAACCCGGCGGTCCGAGGCAAACGACAGACGGCACCAACGATTCGCGAGCCGTACCGTTACCCCCCGAGTCATGGCCATTCCGATGCGTTTTTTGCGGTTGCGTGTGCTGCTCGTCGCTAAAGTTAACCTCCCGTCCGCCATCACAGATCATGCTTCACTACATGGTGCCGGATTTCTGCAACACGAGCGAGTTCCTGGAGCTGCTGGCAAGGCGGCGCGGGCACCTCAAGAAGGGCGGCGTGCCGGACCACGCGGCGGCCGCCAGGGCAGCCCTCTCCGGCTGGCTGTGGTGCGTGTGGCGACACGCTCACGCAACACACGCACGCAACACACATACACTCACACTCAAAACACACACTCAACACACACACACTCAACACACACACACACTCAACACACACACACTCAACACACACACACCTTCAACACACACACTCAACACACACACGCACTCACACGCACTCAACACACACGCACTCAACACACACGCACTCAACACACGCACTCAAAACACACGCACTCAACACACACGCACTCAACACACACGCACTCAACACACACGCACTCAACACACACACGCAACACACACGCAACACACATTCAACACGCACACACATTCAACACGCACACATGCAACACACGAGACAGGGCAGTCCTCTCCAGCTAGCTGTGTGGCGACACGCTCACGCAACACACACACGCACTCAACACACATGCAACACACACGCACTCAACACACACGCAACACACACATGCACTCAACACACGAGACAGGGCAGTGCTCTCTAGCTGGCTCTGGTGCGTGTGGCGACATGCACACACAACACACACACGCACGCAACACACGCAACACACAAACAAGAATCAAAGGTTTTCGTATCACCTGAATAGGCTTTTGGGGCAAGGGCTGTCAGCAAGCACCATCGAAGGCCGGCACTGCACGCCAGGGGATGGGTGGCCAGATATTCGCCACAGTTTTTGGTCACGAGCGTGAATAAAACTCGGGTCACCGGATTCGTAGCGCAATGCGTAAACCACTACACCACCATTCCCCTTGTTTGTGCATATATATGGACACAAAGGCAAAGCGCTATCCAGCTGGCTATCGTTTGTGTGTGTGTGTGCGTGGGCAAACGTGATGCAATCGGGCTGATGCGACGCTATCGTTGTGACTTGCGTCGCAGTGGGAAGCTGAGTTTCCACACGAGCGTGCCGGCGGATCTGGCGGCCACTGAGACCACGAAGAAGTTGGAATCCCCCCCGCTGCACTACGACCGTGCCGCGCTGGACACTGCCAACGCCGACACGCTGTCACGTGAGTCTTGACCGTGTGCTACGGTCCCTTGCCCACATCCGCTCGCATCCCCCGCATGTAGTTTGCCGCGGTCCCCCGTATAACCTACATAAAACGGTTGGCGCAAATGATCCTTATGGCGGTTCCCCGGGTTACCAAATGATACAAAATGGCCGAGGCAATTAAATATTTTATTTTTGGGACACTATTTTTTTCCAGGGGTGTACTTAACTCTGCTACTGGGGTACCAATCAATCCGAAATCAGTGCTACTCCGTGATGTCGAAACGCCAAACATCGGCATAAAAAATCCGTTATCGAAAAATTTTACTTTGACAGTGCACCGTGTAGAGCTCGTCGAGATGAGTCAGATTGCCGCATCGCCGACCATCAACAGACTAAAAAAGACTGCATCACGGACATTGTGCGACAGCCGGGGTACTATGGTACCCCAGGGTATAGGCATAGGGTTCAAATGCCGTTATCAAGCACCTGTTAAGCCCGTACAAACACACCGACGCAGAGACGTACGAGCTAGTGTTGCCGCAGCATTATATTTTTTATTTTTCATGATACACCGTAAATGGTGATGAAATGATGAGTTACAATATTAGTTTCCCATTACTGCGTAATTAATGGAATTGTACGATTTTATGATCGACACTTTCCAAGGAAGGTCAAAAGGGACGATGCGTCGGCTGTGTCTGCCCTTCTGCCTTGTCCTTCTGTAACGTGGGGTACACGATAACTCGTGTCAAGATGATCAAATCCAAATTCAATGTTCGTATAAAGTTGCGTCGCTGTTGGGGGTTTACCCGAAAGGAAACTGGCCAAATTGATTAAATCAATGCCCCAGTAATCGGTAATAAAACCATGGCAATGTTGTAATAAGTGAGCGGTAGCGCAATTGTTGAAGTTCAATACCCCGGCCACCATTTGTGATAGCCAGGTCGCTTCTTAAAAAGAGCGATATTGCTCAGTGGACCTTACCTGCTAACATTTTTTAATTGTTCAGTTTTACTTTAAATGCCCGCGAAGACATCATCGCTCATGACAAACGAGTCAATTGGGATCGCACACACACTCAGCAGCAGCAGCAATCATCGCCAAATACTGGCAAAGTTAATGTCCCCCAGGTCACTATTGCATCAGACTCTCCTGGGCTCCTCCGACCCCTCACTTGGACAAACAACGTCAACTTAAAACTTTTATTTCGCGCCCTTGCAGGGTGCCGCTTCCCCATGCCGGCGGGGAGCATCGCTGTGAAGGGCTACGGCTCCACCAAGGGGGTCCTTAACGACCTGGAGCTGCAGCAGCTGCAGCAGCTGCAGCAGCAGCAGCAGAAACAGCAGCAGCAGCAGCAGCAAGCGGTAACAGCCAGCGCCAGCAAAGGGCAGCAGCAACGGAATGGCAACAAAGTCGAGAAGGCCGAGGACAACAAAGACGAGAAGATTGAGGACATGGCAATAGATGAGGAAGATGATGATGACGAGGACGATGATGACGAGGAAGATGATGATGACGACGACGATGATGAAGATGATGATGAAGACGATGACGATGAAGACGACGATATGGAAGAGGTGGGTTTATTTCTGTTCTGCACTCAGTCTGAGCCTTTATTTAGCCAGGTGAGAGCCCAAATTCAAAGAGAATGAAAGCTCAAATTAAATATAATTATCTAAAATAAAGACAAATTATTATCCGCCAAAGAAAGAATTTATATTTATGCATTCGTATTATTATAGACTAACCCTGATCATAGGAATGTTCAAACCAGTAAATGAAAGCAGCACCGCCCTATACTAAATAATTATATTCCTTTTCTATATCCACTGCTGGATGAAAGCATACTTCACCACGCTGGTCACTCTTGGTTGGTGAAGGGGGGGGGGGGCCCAGTGCTGGTTCAAATCTGCACAATGGATGAACACAATAATCCCCTGTGGGCTGGTGGAACCAGGTGCTTCCTAGCAGTATGAAATTACGTGATTACATTGCACGAAGTTTGGGTGCTGCCCCCATGCCTGTTGAGTCACGGTGCGACGTTGTTGCTTTTGCAGGTCACGGCGGAGGGGAATGGAAAAGCGGCGATCGCTCCTGGGCCTGGCGTTGACAGAGATAACGGTGAGACTGTCAGGGGGGGTAGGGAGGGTGGGAGAACCTGGACCGGACCTCGGCCGCTGTTTGCGACACCGCGAGTGAAGGGGTCAAAGGGTTGCCATCTGTAGTTAAATCTGAACGGAATCGTCGTCGGCCATGATCTATCCGCTGCTGGATGAAGGCCTCCCCAGGGCGTCGCCATTCCTAATGGTCACACGATTCAACAATCCCCACCTAGTTCGTGCACGCGAGACGCTAAGCCATAATATAGGTTTTTCGGTATTCTTTAGTTCTTTCGGTAAAGTCACGTAGATAGAAAAACTAGAATAAAGTGAAATTTTTAAAAATAATTTTATTCGTTTTATTATTTCATTTTATTCTTTTATTCACTTTTTTAAATTCTTTTTCGATCTATGTGACCTTACCAAAAGAACCAAAGAATATGAATTCCTGCAGTCACTAAAGTTTTAAGTCAAAATTTAGTTTTTTTGGGTTAGATCGCGTAAATATGTGTCATTAAACCCGCCACCACCCGACACAGACAATTAGTAAGGTTTGTCATGTAAACAGAACATGCTAATTCGTTACTAGTACAGCACACCGGTGTGTTGGAGAGCAAATCCACAACATTTACAATCCGAGTATGACGTTGAATTTAATCAAAGGTTAACCAAGTAGGTCACCCACAATGCACTGCTCACCGATAACGAGCTGCTTCTCTCCCGTGTCCTGTTCCCGTTTGCAGGAGCCGTGACGAGGACACCACTCGGCAGGACGCGGGCTGCCACCGCTGCTGCCGCTGCTACTCCAGCTGCTGCCACAAAGACAGCTACTCCGGCTCCCACAAAGACAGCTACTCCGGCTCCCACAAAGACAGCTGCTCCGGCTGCCACAAAGACAGCTGCTCCAGCTGCTGCCACAAAGACCGCTACTCCAGCTGTCACAAAGACCGCTCTTCCGGCTGCCACAAAAACCGCTACTCCGGCTGCCACAAAGACCGCCCCTCCAGCTGCTGCCCGTGCGCCCAACGACGACAGTTACGACTTCGCCACGGACTTCTACCTGTGATGGCTGGGGTTGGTCGCTGCTTGAGCCTCGTTTCCACGGGACGGTGAATTCAAGTCGACTCGCATCCACCTCCAGTTGGCCCCCTTGCTCTCGTGGTATTTGAGTTGATGGACAAATAGAGTCTGTTAACAAAAAAAGCGGCGGGGAAAAAAATTCCGACAGGTTAACATTGTATGTTTTGCCGTAACGTGAATCCCCTCCGGCCTCGGCTCGCATTCTGACGTCGGGGATCCGGGCAGAGCCACTCGGAGCGGAATCAGCCCAGAGAAATCGTCTAAAAAAACAACAGGGATTGCCGGGCGACTCGGGTTTGTCTAAAGAACATGAAAACTCTGTGTTAGGTGGGGGGGGGGGGGTTCAACTTGGTTACCAACTTGAGTTCTGCATTCATTTAAACGCGATACGAGAGGCCTTGGTCATTGTCTGTGCGTGCGCGCGCACACACGCGCACACACACACGTGGTGCCTCTCAAAATGGGGACTGCGCCAGCACCCTGGCCGCCACCGATTCTCCTGTAATGTTCTGCTCCTTCTGTGCGTCCGTTTTTATTTTTGCCAATAAAGTGAAGCTGTTATTGGAGCCGTTCTCTGTGCCTGCGTTTTGTCCTGGAGGTGTGAAGCAGGTGGCGATGGCGATTGTCGCTCACGACCTCTAATTAGATCATTAAATGGGCCCTGGTTAACATTAATTAGGCTTTGTGTGAGATGAGCTTACCTCTGCAAGGGGAGAAGAAATGTGGTAAATGTTATGATTAAACCCTGACCTCGACATCCCCAAACAATTTTTTTAATGGTTACTCAGTGCAGGAGTGTCGAAAGCACCCACTGCATAACACATTCCTGCAGAGGGAGCTGGTAGGAACGTTGGGTTGCTCGGTCAATGGCCAGGGTCAACTGCGGCGTGGTGTATTCCTCAAATATGCCCGACTGAGGGCGGGCACAAGCCGGCGTGAGTAGGTTAAACGTTGAGTTGTATAAGGGCACCACGGGGTGACCAGCCCCTCCCCACCCAGCCCCACCCTTCCCACCCTCCCCACCCAGCCCCTCCCTACACAACGGACACAATAATCCCCTGTGGGCTGGTGTAACCAGGAGGTTCCTACCAGTAAAACAGTTATAGGTTGTTGCAGGGCTACATTAAGGGCAGCAAGAGCCGTTGTACTGTACTTCTCCATGTATGCCTTCACTGACTCCCGTGGCCAGGTTTGGTCAATTCCTGCACAGCACGGAATGATGAAGGGCTGCAATTAAATTACCTCCATTCAAGTTGTGCTTATAGCAACCGCAGGAAACCATTTAAAACGTTTTCTATCAGTGAAGCTCAAGATCAGTTCACCCTGAATGTGCCAAATCTAATCCGACTCTCAAAAGCTAAGCAGAATAGAGCCTGGATTGTGCTTGGATGGATGACCACTGTGCATGTAACGCAGGTGTTAAGGGGCACTGCAGCAAATCCCATTGCTGTCCTGTGCAATCTGCTTCCACATCTGCGCTTCCCGCCTTTGCTACCAACGTGCACCGACCAGCGTGGGGAAGTATGCTCAAATAACCAACAATTGGGTGGTGTGGGGGAGACCCTCAAATTTTACTTCTGAGCATCTGTGAAGAGCTTCATAACTCAGATTCCTCCAGTCTAAAGATATATATTTTTTCTGAAACTCAGGTGACCAGGGCATAGATTCATCTGGGTCTGTGACCCAGAAAATATTTCTTAACC
Organism: Lampetra planeri; assembly: GCF_965212315.1. Classification (NCBI taxonomy): domain Eukaryota; kingdom Metazoa; phylum Chordata; class Hyperoartia; order Petromyzontiformes; family Petromyzontidae; genus Lampetra; species Lampetra planeri. The sequence continues at coordinate 4,622,063 of NC_136150.1, forward strand.
TGGCACACATTCTTCAAAAAAACACAAAAACAATTCATATCAGAATGGCTTTTTGCATTGATACTAAATTGTGGATGTTTCCGTCATTCCAACTCTACTCCGAACCTAACACGCATACATCTATATCCCTTTTCACAATACAAAAATAAAGAACAAATTAAAATGGTTGGATATTTCTTTGTTAAATATAATTCACATTTTCAGGGAACTTCCCAAAAGACCTGCTGCATGTTGGTATGACTGGAGAGGTAATGGAGACATTGCTGCTGCACTGCAGGGACAGCGTAGCGCCGTCACAGATGGATGACGGCACCCTTCCGGGTGCGTCTTGATGCCTTCATAGCGTGTGCCATCTGAAATTTCGTTCCCGCGGAAATTCGATTTCGTTCATCGAAAAGTGTCCCCACGCGTTGTCAATTGCGACTACGCGAAATTTTGTAAAGCGAATGATCGGAAATCAAGTGATACCTGGACACCACCTCTCACTATGGCTGTAAGTCGCATGCTACCTAATCAGTCTTGTTGTCAGCGACCAGAAAACATTTGGCAAGAACTTCAGCCAGTCGGTGGTTCTTAACCTGCGGTGCACGCACCACCAGCAGGTGCGCGACATGGCCAATTTCTTTAGAAGGTAAATTTAAAAAAATGTAAGTACAACTACTTTGTTTCATCAAACCTATGTATTAACATCCTTTTTTTTTTACAATTGAGAACCAAAGGTTAAGAACCACCGACTTAATCCTGCAGGACCACAACCAACAACTTGGAACGAAACAAACCCTCAGCGCAAACACCACGGGAATGGAGAGGCAACCAAAGTTCATATTTATTGTGTTATCTACAAGATTGTACATGGAATGGAGAGGAAAACCCGTACGAGCAATGGGCGAGCGCCTCGGGTCGTCAAAACTCGCCCCTCTCAACCCCCCACAAAACCTCCACCGCGGCTCGCGAAAAACCGGCGCTCGATCGTCCAGCGGCGTCCACCATTTGCGTGCCAAAAGACGCCGCGGCTTCGATAAGGCAACACGCGCGCGCATGTTTTGCCCCGGTACTGGAAGCTTCAGGCGAGTGCGCAGCTCGCGAACGCGCGCCAAGGTCGGGCGCACGCGAGGATTCGCTCGTCGTTCCTTCTCGATACGATTTAGTGGTTGTAGCCAAGCCCCTCCTCATTTTGACCACCACCGCGTCGCAAAATGTGCAAATAGGGTTACCGGTTTATATTCCTTTTGTTTTAATCAACGGATAAAATCAACGGCCGCTCGAGTTCACATCGCGCTGGGACACGGCTCTCCCGGCTGGAACAATGTACGGGTCCCGTCGTGCGTGCCCCCATCGGAGTCTAAGCAGCGGCACCAAAATGGGAAAACTCAAGTCCACTTGGGGAATAACTGGGACAAAACGCAGTGGGAGTTACGAGTTTAATGAGGTAGAATAGAGGCCATGCGGGCAAATTCTGTGCGATAGTCCAAACCACGGCTGGTGGAGAAATATTGTGGAAGGGACCCAAAAGAGTGGAGCACAAATCTCCAAAAACCAACCCACGCACACCCCTCCATAAAATAACTCGGGGGGAACTCCAAATGTGCAATCACTCTTCCTGAGTCTACAGGACATAGTCAGTCTGGACTGGTCACTCAGCAGATGGCATTTTCTTATTTGAGAACAGTATCTTAAAAGTGGATGTAGTGTGATCAAATTTGATAGCAACATTTCCTTGACTTTCACAGCAGCTAAAGGCAACTTTCTGATTTATCCCACCTCTTGGTTGATGATAAAGCTCAACTACTTTGTTAAACTGGGTGATTTAAACCAGATGAGGTTTACCTCAATCCGAAACCGAACATTAACAAAGGCAATTCATGTTTCAATTGGCAAAAATCAAGAAAAACCTTGAATTGGCTTCAGGCTCAAATGGTAACGCATGCCTCATTTGTGATAATGATGTGGTAGGGGATAAAGGAGGACATTAAAGGTCTCCCAAGTGGTGATGCCACTTTTTCACTGCCCACACGACAACGCTGTCTTGAGATCCAATCCAAGTTACAACCCATCTCTTGTGGTACGATCAATCTTACGGGCTGCCTACCTTCCTGCCTGCGCATGGCTTTTCAAAACGACGTGCACAATGGGATTCTCACATTACCTGTCTTAACATATCACCTTACGGACTATTTGAACCACCTGCCACACAACGTCCTATTTGTACTACGGTGCACCTCACAAACTGCCTGCTCATTATGTCGCACCCAATTGTTCCGTTCGGGGTTCTCGCATCCTATCCGGTGATGGCGCCAACTGGCCCGCCCCAGCCTCTCGCGGTTTAGAAGCTCCCAGTACCGGGCAAGCCCGAGCGTTTCTCTCCGTCACCGCAGCACGCTCGCTCGCTCCGCGGACGACGCGATGGCGGCATTGCCGCAATGGCTACGCCGCGATGACAGTGCCGTCCCCACCGCGCGCTGCCCGGGTGAGGTATGATAGGGCCAGGCGCGAGGGGAGGGGGTGGCGACCGCAGGCGAGCAGGGGAGGCACAACCCCACCGGCGCCGCCTTCCCAGCACCGCCACCGTCCCCACCCTAACATGCAGGCTGCACTCTTTACCACAACTGGCGTGCGTGCGCACGCGCGAGTGAGTGACGCAGTTATTCCACACGGGGAAAATAAAGGAGCAGGCTTCCCTCTAACGAGTCGCACAACGGGACAGGCTAAGCGGCTGCAACGAATGAGCGACCTTGTTGAGAAAATGTTCTCAAACAACCGAGAAATTGACAGGGTTTGGTTTAAAACTAGAATCTCTGCTTTGCCTTAACGGAACGTTAGCATGCAGCTGGAGGGCAGCCAGAAGTTTCGATTGAACAGCGAGGTTGCGATGTATCTACTGGGTGCAGGTTGAGTATAATAAACAGTTTCCGGAGATAAAGTTGCAGCCATCGCTTTCGAGAGCACGGCTGGAAGCGATGGGTCTATGGGTCTTGTTAATTGCAAGGAGCCGGGAAAGCCAACAACGATTCATGCCGACGAGTTCAAAAACTTCCAAGGCTTGCCTCACGTTTCCCCGAGCCTGTGCACCCATCACTCAACGCAAGCCCAATGGAGCTTTTTTTAAAATCCACATAGCCGCCCGTTGTGACGCAGGACCGCGGTCGCGCTGTTATAGAGTACGTATATTTGTTTCGATCTTCTGAGAAACGTACTGCGGACTGTCAACACCGCTAGTTACGCAAGTTAGAGGTCTTTATGTGCTCGAGTCTTCAGCCAGATCCACACCGCTCTCGAAACTTGCACAAAAATCGCCTGCAACTGCTTTGACCAAAACTGAACAAGCAATTCTGCAACAGGGAAATTAGACAGTGCGCATTCCAGATCGTAACGACTACTCACAGTTCACAAACGTGCACGTTTTGAAATGTCGCTAGAGATCGCTTCTCAAAAGTCGTCCGTCTCCAAGCAACTAGTTGCACACACGTAAGCGATTCAGTTGCATGCTAACAAGTTGCGCAACCCATTTCTCAGGTGCGGAGCCGGCTTTAGGGCCGAGGCGGTGGCGGGGGAGAATTTTCCCAAGTCCGAGTTTTCAGGCCAAGTTGCAAACACCTACACACGTCGTCTGTGCATTACACCACTACGCTGGCACGGAGGCAATGGGGGGTGGGGGGGGGTGACGGGGGAAGGGCAAGGTGCAGTTACCGACATTCACGAATTAACAATTTTGAGAGGTTAAAGAGAAGTGGATCCTGCCCGCAGACAGAACGTCCCGGCACTTGCAAACCAGGCGATCGCTCGCGACACTGCAGGCCAAGGTTCCCCCCCCTCCCCCACGGAGCCAGGGCTCACAAGAAGCTGGGGCTGCCAACTCGACTGCAGCAAGGCAGCCGTCAATTGGGAACTCGCGATGGGCAGCGAGCAGAGCGAAAGAATCAAGAGGGGTCCAACATCAGTCCCTGCTTGTGGGAGGCAGCACTGGGAACCACAGCCTCAGGCGAGTGTTTCAATTGCTGGCCCGGCAGATGAGAAGGTAGTGGCGCCGACTTGACACGGGGTGTTCAAACACCGGGCGTTTGTTTTGGGCTGAGTGGATCCAGTGGAGGCCCAAACTACTATTCAGGAGTTTGTCAAGTCAGTACACCGCGAGAACGGAGCATCACTACCGCCTCATCTACAGGCGCCTCGACTCGTTCATTGCATCTGACCACCTCGCCCCCCTCTGAACCGTGATCGTCACCCTCCCATCTCCCACGTGCACTGCCAGATTTGATGTCAGCGCAACCATAAGCATCCAAACCCCTGCCACCCCAACTCCACTGAGATAGCCCTTTGTGAAATCAACACCTTTACAGAATGATCCCTCCCATTCCCCCACTCACTCCGTCACCACCACCATCATCCTCTCCCGAGAGAGGTGTCCAAAACAGCAGCCGCCTCTGGCAACAGCCGCAATAAACGGCAGAACAAATTGGCGCATGGTCATGCCCGAGCACAGCCAATCGTGCAGCAAATGGAGGCCAGTGCCGAGTATCGCGGCCCAGGATTGGCCAGGGCAGAACCTTGGATGGGCAGCCAATGAATGCCAATCTCCAGTGTAACCCTTGGATCAATGAAACTGGTTCACGGCTAACACCGTAGACCAAAAGCGGAGCAGCTCGGGCTGACCGTGGCTGCACCAAGGCCTGCGGAACCTTCGCACGACTCCCGGCAAATAAATTAAATCGCCACCCATGACGTCACCGTCACGATTGGCGCGGGGGTGGGGGGGGGGAAGGAGAAAAAAAAATTCAAACCTGATGGAACTGTGCGAAGGTTGAATCGCTGGGAAAAAAAAAATTACGGCGGGAAAATAACGGTCGGCGGAGACGAACGGAGACCACCCCCCCCCCCTCAGGTGAAAGGGGAGGGCGGCACAATAAGGCGGTGCAGACAAATGGGCGGCGCGGAGCGGTGCGCGAAGTCGCTGGCGGAACGGGAGGAGGACGAGGAGCGGGAGCTGTTCGCGCGTCACGGGGAGGGGAAGGCAAGCGGGCGAGAGCCGGGGGAAACCGTCACAGGAAAAACTCGTCGTCGTCGTCGAGGGGGTCTGAGTCGTCGAAGAGGTCCGAATCGTCGTCGGAGTCGGTGGCGAAGTCGGCATCTCCCGCGAGCAGCATGAAGAGGAGGTCGCTGAGGTCCGAGAAGATGAGGTCGTCGTCCGAGTCGAGCAGTGCCGCCCGGCTCTCCCGCTCCTCGATGAAATCCCACAGCCGAATCGAGCTTTGGAACTGCGCGAAAAAACAAACGCACAAACACAGGTCACCCCCCCGAGCTCGCATGTACGCTCGCCATCCAATGGACAGTGGGCACCGGTTAAGGCCCAGGTAGGAAACTGCGGGCGAACAATCCATCACCGCAATAACATATCCCCTCTAGTACTCGATTATTGCGGGCCAGGATCCTAGCCGCACTAAATTAGCTACTGCAGGGCTGTGTTTGGGGGGCGAGCATGCGACAGGTGCGAGTGAGCGATGGACCGGGGGCGAGCGAGCGATGGACCGGGGGCGATCGAGCGATGGACCGGGGGCGAGCGAGCGATGGACCGGGGGGCGAGCGAGCGATGGACCGGGGGCGAGCGAGCGATGCTGCCACTGCCTCCTCACCCGCACGTGTCCCTCCTGCCCGTGCTGCTTGCGCGCCCGCGCCTTGTCCTCCTTGCGCCCGTCGGGGTACGCGTGCAGGTAGAAGCACTTCACTCCAAACGGACACGAGCCCCGGCCCTGGTCAAAGTAACGGCACGCCTTCTGCCTGTGGGGACAACAGACGTAGGGGAGTGATTGAGAGGTGGTGGTGGGGGAGGTAATGTGAGAGGGAAGGAGAGAGAAAATTGGGGAGGGGATTGTCGGAGGGAAGGAATGGAGAGAGGGGAGAGAGATGGAATGGAGGGGAGAAAGTGAGGGAGAGCAGGCAGGGGAGGAATGAGGGGAGAATAGGTGAAGTGAAAGAATGGGGGAATGGTGAGAGGGGAGGAGGAAGCATCTCAACCTCCCTCCCCTCTCACCATCCCTCCCTCCTCTAACTGGGAAGTGTTGGAGGAGGGACGCTCATCTTACCCCATGGCGTCTTTGTAGCTCTGGATGAGTTTGTCCTTCTCCTCCTTGCAGTCGATCCAGTACTCGCTCGGGATCACAAAGTCGGACGTCACGCGGCACTCGGGGCACGACCTGCGGGTTTATCGGCCATTACGAACCTCCAAGGAAACATCGACCCCCAGGTATTAACATACCCAGGATCTCGGCGGTGTCCGCTCTGTGGCTTTAGACACGGCCATTACGAACCCCCTCAGCTCTATAACCTAAGAACTTCACAGTGGCAGAGCTGGTTCAGTGAATACCACTGGGACATTTATGAACCCACACACGCGCACACGTGCGAGCGCGCGCACGTTAAACCCTAAGCCTTGACACCGGGGACGCTCCGTAGTTGCAGCTCCGAGCCGACTCACTTGATGACCTTGTTCTCCAGCTGCTTGGTGCGACGCCACTTGCGGATGCAGGAGAGGCAGTACGCGTGCGAGCAGCTCGACAGGATGCCAAACCGGCGCTCCGACGCGCGGGCCTTCTCAAACACCACCTCCATGCAGATGCCGCACACCACCCCGCTGCTGCGCTGCACCGCAAACGCCGCCTCCATGTCCTTCTCGTGGGCCGACACGCACGCCTGCGCCACATCGCCGGTCAGTCGGTCAGCCGGCGCCACCGTGGGGGGAGAGAGAGCGTCGCCGTTAATAACTGACGCGGAGAAGCTAAGCCACAGCGCGCACAAGTGACTGCGCGTGCCAACGTTGGAATATATTCGTCATTTTCATCATGTCCCCGGTTCGCGACGATTCATGGATTCACCGAGGAAGAAGGGGCGATGGAACGGTTGAATTTTAACACGCCCGATAATATAATCAGAGCTTAATTTCAACCGGGTCTGTTCAGGTGAGCGACACAAAAATATCTCTGCATGCTACACACATCGAACATACATAGCTGTGGCTACTCCGGGGTCACGTGCCACCTATTTCCGCAAAAAATGTAGCCGCAAATTAAGCCCTGGCTGCCCCCTATTCAGTGGATTCCAAACGCCTCCCCGTGTAAGTTTACAGAACCATGTCCGCACAGCTCACACGACGCCCACGGACGGCTGCGGGAATTACAACTGCACGCCAAAATTGGACAACAAATCTAAATTACTGAGCACGTGCATACTCCAGTCGACCAACGACCAGGAAAATATCCAGTGAAACGTGCATCTATATTTTAGATTATTTTGCTGCTGTCCATTTCCACATAAGCCACTTGGTTGAGCTATGACTGAAAACGAAGCTAATGGCTCAGTCGGCCTTACCTAGCAAGATAAAAAAAATTGTTAAGTTTCATTTGTATATATTTAAGTGATTGTTTACCTTGCCTATAATTTGCACTCCTGTCGTGTTTTGTATTGTTTGTTGACCTGCCCCAGCTGAAAATCTGTGAAAAAGAGCTATATACTGCATCGGATTCCTCCTGCAGTCTAAATGAACATTCCGATTCTGAACTGGCGAGCGAGTTGCGTCACATCACGGCGCGTCTCACCCGGTGGTGCTGCGTGCGCTGCTCCGAGTCGGACGGGTGCAGCACCTGGAGGCCGCACATGTCGCACACATCGCCGTGCAGGTACACGCAGTGGTCGCCGTAGCGACACTCGCCCACCGCCGCGTACGGGCACAGCTGCTGGGAGGCGCCCGCTGGCGCCGGCGGTGGGACCGGTTCCTCCTGTGGTGGTAGCCCCTCTTGCGCCGCCGCCAGGTACGACGACGGGACTGGGCGGTGTCAGGGTAGGCGAGAAGGCATGTCGCAAATGTCCATTAACTGACACGCACATAGTGCAACGTAATTTTATAGGTAAGTTTTGTTCGCATTGGATCATCTTTACGAGAGTTATTGTGCATCCTCCACCTAGTCAAGACATACAGGCAGAGCTAATGCATTAGGTTTTTCTACCTATCTTTCAGGTTTGTGGCTAACTCTAATTACATTGGCCATCCTTTGCTAGCCAGACAGAGATAATGCATTGATAATTTTAACTTTGAGTTGAAAAATGTAAATTTTAAAAAGGCAATATGATCTCACCCTCTCGCCCATTGTAGGGTTGCCCGGGCACAAACTCGGCTGCGTTGACCCAGTCGGCCGCCCCCCCGGCCTTGCCGAGTGGATGGTTGAGCCCGTGTTTCCCCGCTGCCGTGGCTCCCCCTGTCTCGGAGCCCTGCTTGGCACGGCTCAGCGGTGTCAGCTTGGACGGAGCGGCCCCACAATCGGATGTGAGCGGTACGGGGCGTGGGGGAGCTTTGGCTGCCGACGGCGGTGCTGCATGTTGCTGCTTTGATGGGGCGGGCGGCTTGACATGGTCGTATCTATAGCAGCAATCAAAGAATTTCGTTCAAGGCAGCTCGGTGGCTCGTCATCTCTTTTTCGACTCCCTCAACGAGTCCTTCTCAATCACTTCCCTTGGACATCAACACCCATTTCTCACCGCCACTCTCACTCACCCTGCCACCTCAACCCTCTCACACACCCGTCCCTTTCGCCCCCCACCAATTGCCCTCGCCCACAAACATTGTCCACTCACACCTCTCGCTTACTCTGGCCCTCTCACCCCTGTTGTAAACTCACACCGGTAACCAACGCACTTCCTTATCCAACCCACCTCACACCAACTCACGACCCCATTGGCCCCGCTCGCTCACCTGCAGCCGTCTCCATAGACGCAGCGCCCACGTTGGTAGAACTTGCAGGACATGGCAGGCTTGCTAGTGCTCAGATCGTGTGAGTAGGGGCAGTTACGACCCTCCCGACAGACGCCGTGAAGAAAATACCTGTCCCAGTGACACGAGAAAATGGAACATCACACACCAATTCATCTATGATCTATCCACAGCCTTCATAAGCCTTTATCGTTTCAAGGTTCTCAGGTTTAGATAACCAAATGCACATGTTGGAGTCTCAGGAATAAACTGCAGTGTGATTAATGAAACTGGCCAATCGTCTCATGTCGGACCCTCCTGAAAAAGTGTGAAGGGTGTGATGTTTTCCTGGATAAAGCCATCAGCTATGGTTAATCCACTGCTAGATGAATGCCTCAAGCCATCACCATCTCTCAGGCTCACGCGATGCAGCAATATATCTAGCACCTGCACCCAAGCGCATGTCATCACTCCATCTCCCGAGTGGACGTCCTCCCGCGAGTGTTTTCTCCTTTAGCTGCCACAGTATGTTCTCCTTTATACCGCCAGAATTTTTTTTATCATAGCCTCTGTTTATAAACGAGATCATTTATAGTCATTACATACCACATAGGATGCTAGCGTGGTGTAATGGTTCACACACTGGACTTGCAATCCAGAGGTCACAGTTCGATCTCCTGGCGCGGCAGTTGAAAACAATGGCCAAATTTCTTAAAACCCTCCCGCCTCTGTCCAGCCAGGAGTATAAATGGGTACACCACAGTTAGTCTATCGGCAGGTCGTGCGTGGTGGGGACAATTGTTGGCACTGTCACCTCTTCCACGTCTGGCCAGCGTGGACGAGTATTTAAGGGCGCCATCGTGGCCAGATGTTAACTACCTCGCCTGGTATACAGGAAATCGCGAGTTCTATCCCGACCTCGACACCTGCATTGTCGCGTGGATTTTTCTCCAGGACCTCCAGATTTTGAGATACCATGTGGCCAGCCAGCTTCTGAAAAAATAGCTATATAGTAGCTCAGTGGGCCTTACCTGGTAAAATAACAAAAATAGTTTAAATCTTGATTTGAAGCTTTAGTGACTGCAGGAATTCATTCTCTTTGGTTCTTTCGGTAAAGTCACGTAGGTAACGTCAAGATTTTATACCTACGTGACTTTACCGAAAGAACAAAAGAGTATACGCCATTGGAACCTCATTTGCCAGTAAAAAAATATGATAATTGGTTTTTTACCCTTCCATCTGGCAACAAAACTGACACCTTTTTTTACAAGGAGTCATGTTTGCATAGACCACAATACCTGCAGCCATAATGCAAAACAAATATATAGTTGAAATCGTTTTTCAAGACGTCTGGCCAACGTTGACGAGTATATATTCATTCACACAGTGGCGTGGGAAGTCAATCGTCGGGGTTTGCAACTTGACTCACAATGCGCCCCGATCTCGTCTGATCTAGTGAGGCTCGATTGTTATTGGATATAGGCAACCGCCGTAAAGGGTCACCGTACACTTAACCAGCGTGTATAAACAGATGGTCACATCACTTACGGCAGCAGTGGGGAACGTCTGGCCCGCGGGCCGTATAAGGCCAGAGATATCATTTGGTGCGGCCCTGCCAAGGCAATCAACCGAAGGCCGGACTCGAAATTCAATAAATCGAGGAGCAAACCTGGAAAAGCAGTTGCGAGTAGCAGCGACATCATCAACACCAGCTACCATCACACGCCTCGCCAAAGAGAAGCAGTACCAGCCATCGCATTAGGGGTGAGTTAATTAAACGTTTGACCAAATATAACGGGCTTATTTTTAAGTTGATAATTTTGTATGGCCCGCGAATGATGTTATAAATATCCAAATGGCCCTTGGCAGACAAAAGGTTCCCCGCCCTTGACTTACGAGAATCCACGCGGCGTTTGGAGGCCTCACCTAGCACTGGTAGCCGATAAGAGACTGTTGGGACAAGTGCTGTTAGCGAGCACCTATGAATGCCGGCATGGCACACAAAGGGGATGGGTGGCCAGCACTACGCCCGGCCGCCTTTGTCTCTTCAGTGGCGATGTTTACACAACGCTCCAGACACTCGTGAGGCCGAGTCGACCTAGGTGAGGCCCAGGACCGGCTCAGAACTCGGGTCGCCGGGTTCGTAGCGCAGCGTAGCGCTAACCACTACACCCACCGCTCCCCACGTACCGCCAACACACAGACCTCGCACATTCGCTACAACAAAATACGCCACCCAATTCAACGCAACGCCTCCACTTCGTTGGCAAACCAAAGCTTGATGGTACAAGAACAATTCCACGTTCCCATGACGAGCACCAGGAACGTGTTCTCACGCACGCACGTTATTCCACACGACAAAGAGCATGCAGGTGATGAAGGCAACGGCCGGGGATTTGAACTCAAAATCGCGTTAAACGAGTGAACGCGACGCCGTTTAAATCGCTTATTTTTGTTCAAGTTATTTTTATAAATTATAAAAACATATAATCCACCCGGCTCCGACAACGTAAACACGGCCCCGCGGCCGCCGCGTTCAAACCAAACCAAATCAGCCGTGGCATTTTAACGTGCAAGCGATGCCCTCGGATTTCAGCCTCACCTCGCCCGATTATAACTTCGTTTAAATTCACCTCTTCACCGACGCGATTAAAAACAAAGAAAGACAAAGACGGCGCTAAACACACACCTCGCTAGGCCTGAGGCCACGCACAAATCCCCCCACCCCCCAACGACGACATTTCATAGTCCGCTTACGCGAGCTCCGTCCGCCGATTGGCCGAGCCGCTCCTCTCAACCGCTCCGTGGTGCGAAACGAACCAATCAACGCGCAGCCGGAACGCTCGCGACGACCATCCGCGCTACGATTTCAAAAATCCGAAATCTCGTGGGTTTCCTCAGGCCCGGAGGTGGTGGCGGGGCGGGGAGGACATTAAAGGCCTCGCTCGGCTTCGCGGGAGCTGCTAAATACGTGAACGGGAGGGCGGGCGGGGTAGTTCGACGAGAGAGGAGGTGGGGGGGGGGCCGCCGTGGTCGAGGCGGCGGTTGAGGTTGGGACTCGGGTTACCTGCACGTCACTTCTCCCTTCCAAGCCGCCGTTCTGCCCGCCTCCGCCATCTTGTGTTATCGGGTTGCCCCAGGCCACGCCCCCTTACCCAAAGACCACGCCCCCTTACACAACGGCCACGCCCCCTTACTCAAAGGCCACGCCCATCTCGCACAAGCCCCGCCCACACATAACAAACCCCGCTCACGCACAACAAGCCCCGCCCATACACCCAACAAGCCCCGCCCATCTCGCATAACTAGCCTTTCCCAAAGGCCACGCCCATCTCGCACAAGCCCCGCCCACACATACAACAAGCCCCGCCCATACACCCAACAAGCCCGCCCATCTCGCACAACAAGCCACGCCCCTTACCCAAAGGCCACGCCCATCTCGCACAAGCCCCGCCCACACACACAACAAGCCTCGCCCACACACAACAAGCCCCGTGCACACAACAACAAGCCCCGCCCACACACCCAACAAGCCCCGCCCACTCCCCCTTTCTAGCCCCCCCCTTTCATTTCAAGCCCCGCCCCCCTCACTTTCCCCTTGATAACCCCCCCCCCTCGCGCGCCTCTCGACGGTGACGTCATCTTTGGGGGTGGGGGGAGGGCGCCAAAGCGGCGGTTGCCAATTGGATTCCTGTAGACAGCAGCTGGGTTGTATTTGGTAGAGCGGATAAAATTATGCGGCACTGACGTCATGTCAATCAGAGGGCACCCCCCCACCCCTAACCCCCTTCCCCCCACCCACACCGCCTCCCCCCACCCCTCCTCCTACCCCCTCTCCCCCACGCCACCCCCCACCCCCCAAACTGCGTATCTATTGCGATTCACAATTTATCGTAATAAAAAGTATTCCGATTCTGATTATTTGTGGTCAGATCGCGTAAATGAAACGTGTGTAATAAAGCCTCCTCCACCCGACAGAGTAAAAAAATATATAAATACTAAGTTGTCACGGAAACAAAACAAGGGGCAATTTATGACTGCTTTCAAGAATTCACACCGGGAGTGATGGAGAGAAAATTTCACGTTTAAAATTCCAGCAAACTTGCCCGTTCGGGTGCAGATGCTGGGTGAATTATTCAATTCGCATGATCGTCAGAGATGATCGGTGGCTTTTGGGGGAGGGCTTCGTCTAGCAGTGGATTGATCACGGCTGCTGATGCTAATGAGAGGATAAGGCTGGCTGGCACTGGTGGGGGTGGGGGTCCCCTTGGCTAGATTGTTAAATGACAGGGCAATCGAATGGTTGAGATGTAATGCAACGGAATAACACTTTCAATTGTTGAGACATTTCATCCTTGATCGATTCACTGCTGGATGAAGGCCGATATTATCATCCACCCAGCACCTATATACATTATTACGACTTCTTGGTTGTTTTGGTAAAGTCACGTATAATAAAATAATAAAAATAAAACATAATAAAATACATTATTATGTATTTTTTACAATTATTGTATTTTATTATGTTTTATTTTTATTATTTTATTATTTCCCTTCTACGTGACTTTACTGAAAGAACCAAGAAGATGAATCCCTGCAGTCACGAAAGCTTTACATCGAAACATTACTACGAGTTTAACTGTTCATTGATTAATCAATTAAAATGTATTCTTACGCTCACAACAAGCGTAACCGTCGCAGTGAGAATTATTTGTTTTTTTGTAATAATGGCATTGAAGACAACGGCTCGAATAGGACCGCAACAATCGCTTTAGCAATACAGCGCACCACGAGGCGGTGACGTCGATCAATAACGAAATCGTCACCAACAAATCACTTTTAAAACAACGCAATCGATACTAGCCCATCGGGTTATTTGGCAAGGTAAACGATACGATTCGGACAAGCCTCAAAACCCGTCCGGGCAGGAATCTATTCATTGCGAGGGTTGTTGTTCGGTAACCGCAAAGGGGGGAAACCGGTAAAAACCGGTCGTAACCGGTAAAATTGTAAAACCGGTTAGGACCGGTAAAATTGTAAAACCGGTTAGGACCGGTAAAATTTTAAAACCGGTTAAAATCTGTGAAACGAATAAAAACCCGGTTAAAATCTGTAAAATCGGTTAAACCCGGTAAAACCAGTTGAACCCGCTAAAACCGGTTAACGGTTTGCCCCACATATCATTTTTTTAAAGATAGATAATGAAATTTTTTTTACTAAGAAAACGTTAACAGCGTGGGTGCAATGGTTCGCACAATGGACAAACGCCGTCCATGGGTTGATCTCCAGGTGAAACTTCAGCAAGTTTTTGTGTTCGTTTTAAACCCCACCGCGATCTCTGCCCCACCCAGCAATGTCAATGGTTTAGTCGCCTCGACGGGAACAATTGTGGTGTATTCTCCCACCTCTTTAAAGACGCAAAGGGCCGGTGGGGAAGAGTAGGCCAAAAGTGCCGTCTATAGGGGGGAGAGAGCAGTTTCTGTGCTGCACATTCGATCGCCCGTAGCGGCAGCTGGAACAATGGTGCAAGGCTCTGACATTCCCATGCCCCCTTCCACTTGTCCAGACAAAGATCCCCCGTGTAGCCTTAACAGGCCATTAGGGGCAAGTGCCGTTAGCGGACTGGCACCTATGAAGGCCGGCACGGCACCGCGAAATGGGGGTGGGGTGGCCAGCACCACGCCCGGCCGCCTTTGTCTCCCCAGTGGCGATGTTTACACACCGCTCCCAGGTCACTCATTTGAGGCTGAGTCGATCTAGGGGAGGCAAAGGACCGGTTCAGACAATCGTCACTGATGGTGGCCGGGTTCGTAAGGGGCCGTCCATAAATGACGTCACGCACCTAGTGGGGGGGGGGGGGTCAGACATTTGTGACGATGTGTGACGAGGAGGGGGGGGGTGAGAAATGTGACGTCACATAAAATGCGCAACTTTAAATAAATATCGACAACACGTTCTACTTAATTAAATAGACTTTAAATAAATGTTTTCTCCTACAACATCAGAGTGCAGCGCCACATTAAATACGCGCTACAATAACAATCGTTTAAAGCGATTTGAAGCATGTTTTATTTTTTTAGGGGGGTGGGGGGCAGAGCTTTGTGACGTCATATTTGAGGGGGGGGGGTCTGACTTTTTGTGACGCCGTGTGACGAAGGGGGGGGGGTTAAAAATCGTCTCAAATCGCGTGACGTCATTTATGGACGGCCCCTAACCCCTTGAACACCACCGCTCACCACTTGGCAATAGCATCGCCATCAGCTTCAGCAGCAACAGCAGCAACGGCATCACCTCGACCCTGGATTAAATTCATCACTCCGTGGCCACAGCGCCCTCTAGCGCCGGCCGCATTGAACTACAACTCCCCCTGGTCCCTGTGCCCGAGACCCGCTATTTGTCTGGCTGCGCAGGGAAGAAAGCGAAGTCTGGATCGTCAGCTGCGTCCCTCGCCAGCGATGTCAGCCCCCGGCGGAGGAATGCGCCTGTGTCTGTGGGGCCTCCTCGTGTTCATCGTGGCCAACGCAATGGGCCCCAGGGCCGTGCAGGGCTGCTCCTGTGCTCCGTCGCACCCGCAGCAGGCGTTCTGTGCAGCGGATCTGGGTGAGAGAGGGTCATCATCATCGTCGTCGTTATCAGCAGTGTCATCAGCAGCAGCAGTATCATCATCAGCAGCGGCAGTATCAGTAGCAGCAGTATCATCAGCAGCGGCAGCTTCAGCGGTCGTAGAATAATCTTCATCAGTGGTAGCTAGCATCATCATCAGCAACATCAGCATCATCAGCAACATCAGCAACATCAGCAGTAGCATCAGCAGTAGCATCAGCAGTAGCAGCAACTTCAGTAGTAGCTTCGTCATCATCATCAGCAGCAGCATCTTCAGCAGTAGCATCAGCAGTAGCGTCTTCAGCAGTAGCTTAATCAACAACAGCAGTATCAGCAGCAGCAGCAGTATCAGCAGCAGCAGCAGTACTAGCAGCATCAGCAGCAGTCGCATCAGCAGTTTCATTAGCATCAATTAAATCATCAGCAGTAGCATCCCCTTCAGCAGAAACATAATAATCATGAGTAGCAATAGTATCAGCATTAGCATAATCATCAGCAGAAGCACCGTCATGATCAAATACGTATCAATATCATCAGCAACAGCATTCTAATCTACAACACTATAACAGACATCATCACCAACACCAGTATAAACCCCATAATGGACAACATCATCAACACAGACATCATCATCATCAGCAGCATAACTCCCACCATCACCAACACCATATCCTCTTTATCAACATCATCATTACCATCAACGATAACCGATGGGAATTTAGGAGCAGGAATTGGAGGCAGGAGGATGTGGATGATGCGGACATGTGATGGTGGAATCTCGTGTTATAGTCGTCTGCACTCTGCAGTGACTGTTTCCACCGTCAATTACTCAACTAAATGAACATAATGCATTAATTGTGTGATTGTGTAAAGATACCTCCTACGGGTTATGTATAGACTAATGCATAAGTGAATGTGTGGCATTAGATATTTACAGATAATGGAACACACTCGTTTCGTTTGGTATTCCCACACATCGTTTTGTGCAAATTGTAAGTATAGAGTAAGTCAATTACAGATCAACTGGCGTTTATATCGTAAGACTATAAAACGTGCAAACGTCGTCATTTCGCTATCCCTCATCCCAACACAGCTGCTATCACTATCGCCCATTGTCAACAGCGCCTACGTCATCACCATTGTCTCTGTCATTATCATCTTCATCATCATCAGCAGGAGCTCTAACGTCGTCGTTTCCTAGATCATCACCATTGCATCTATTCTCATTGTCGTAATCATCACCTTTTCATCAGTGTCATTATCTTTACCAATTTAATTATCATCATCATATTCATATCATCACAATCATTGGTCGTCATATTAATCGCCGTAATCACCATTGGCGTTTTAATTACCATTATAACACATTCTAAGAATGTCCACAAAAGCCCAAAGTGTTTTCAAGTATGTATAGTCAGCGGTGTAAATTCCTCATTATGGTGGCAGCGCACACCCACACAATACATCCCGTAAATTGTGTGCAAGCATTACGCATCTCTTCTAACAATATACAGAATACTTGTATACTGTATTACATAGTATATCGATTCACAGCTTTGGTATCTATGCTAATTGTATGCACTGACCTGCTGTGTGACATATACCTACTGATTGAAAGCTTTCGTGACTGCAGGGATTCATCTTCTTGGTTCTTTCGGTAAAGTCACGTAGAATGGAAATAATAAAATTAAAAAAAATGAAACATAATAAAATAATTCTCACGACGTTTCGGCCACAACGCAAGCAGCCGTCCTCAGGTGAAGAACAGGTCTGTCAGAAAGACAGCATCTTTCTGACAGACCTGTTCTTCACCTGAGAAAGACAGCGTCTTTCTGACATGAGAATTATTTTATTATGTTTTATTTTTATTATTTTATTATTTCCATTCTACGTGACTTTACCGAAAGAACCAAGAAGATCTACCTACTGATGTGTACTGTGAGACACCGACTGCGTGCCACGCGCTGTGTGTATGCAGTTACACGTGCCAGGGTGGTGGGTGAGGCGGTGGTGGCCGGCCCAGAGGGATCGGCGAGCATCCAGTACGAAATATCCCTTCTCCAGGTACCGCAAGCTAGAGGAGGCTTGTAGTGGACACGAGGCCACGATGCGTTCCACATCAAAACGTGGCTTTTTGTAGCCAGTGCCACGAGTGCGTATTTGGTTTTTTTTGGGTTACGACCCATGGTCGTAGTTTTATGCCAACATTATTGCCATTAACCCTCCACCACCCGACAACATTGTCAAGTTTACAGACAGATATTGTACGTGCATATGTGTTAATCGATTTTGACCGATCGAGCTCTGCACCTCACCGGTGGCTTAATGACAATTATTTTGGCATAAAACTATCACGTAGCCCAACTCAAAAGCAGACATGGATCATGTGTTCCACCATTTATTGCGGTATAACACGTAGGCTTTCGCGACTAATAATATCCATAATGAGCCGGATTGTAATTACCAGCAAATGTTGTGGGTTTACTCTCCAACGCACCGGTGTGCTGTACCAGGAACGAATTTGCATGTTTTGTTTCCGTGACAAACCTTACTAATTGGCTGTGTCGGGTGGTGGCGGGTTTAACGACACATTTATATATTAACGCGATCTAACCCAAAAAAAAAACCCCGCTATCGTGGATTTATTGCGTTGCGCCGTAGCCGCTAACATCGGTGGAAGGCGATAAAGGCGGTCGATCAATAGAAAAACAAATCGTTGCGATCATTATTATTATGAAATGGTATTGGGGCCCCACGGCCTCCACCAATCCTGCTTTGACCTCCCACTCGTGCAGGTGTTCAAAGGCCCAGGAGGGCCGGGCGACGCGACGCACCTGTACACGAACCGCGAGGGCTACCTGTGTGGCGCAAAACTCAAGACGGACACCGAGTACCTGCTGGCAGGTTAGTCCTCTGCAATCACGCGAGTTCCAGTTGTAGTACTAATACTACTAGATAATACAATTTATTTAAAGCAACCGCAACAACCAGCGCGGTGAAGTATGGTTAAACAACTCCCACATCCGACACAGTGCGGGGAGGCTTTCAATTGGCATGAAAAGGAATGTAGTTGTTTTGTTGTTACCTTATGATTATTATTTAAGGTTAAGGTTTCCGACTAATGGTTAGGGCTAGAGTTTTCACTCGTGCTGGGTAACAGGCGAAACGGGATATCCCGTGTAACAAATAAACATTGAATTGAATAATGCTAGGGTAAGGCTTAGAGCTACAGTTAGCCATTAAGGCTAGGCGTAGGTTTATGGCTTTGCTATTCTTAAAGTTAGGGTTACATTCAGAACTGGGGTCATGATTATGGGTTAGGATTATATTAATTAGGACTAACGCTGGCTTAGGCTTAGGCATAGCGTTAGAGCTAGGGTTATATTTATATCTCGGCTAGGGTTGGGGCTAATGCTAAGCCACCCAACTCTGGCAACCTCAGCATAACCATGCGCCCTCCTACCTGGCCTCCAACATTTGCGAACCCAGAATCAGAATCGGAAACCCGCGACCACCCTGGTCATTTTTCTTCTTGGTTCTTTCGGTAAAGTCACGTAGAAGGGAAATAATAAAATAATAAAAATAAAACATAATAAAATAATTCTCACGACGTTTCGGCCACAACGCCACAACGCAAGCAGCCGTCATTGTTTCCCGCATCTCAAGGCCCCCCCCTCTCCCCCCCCCTGGCTGTTCCACCCCCACAGCGCGCCGAGTCGAGGATAAGCTGCGTATCTCCCTGTGCGACCTCGCCAAGCCTTGGGCGAGCGTGAGCGCTGCTCAGGCACAGAACCTGGCCGGGGAGTACGGGCGCGGCTGTGGTGTCTGCTCGGTACGGACGACGGCACGAGACGCGCGCATTCACGACGCTCCGCATCACCTTCACGAAGCCGCGTCTCCAAGACTCATTCGCAAGAGGGTCCTGCTTTGGCATGTTTAGCTGATTTTTTTTTTTACAATTTTCCTGTCGATTATATTGCAGTTCTGCTATAAGCGTCACTTCATGAGATGGTTACATTTCAAGGCCCGCGAGAGACAGCAACAGCTTTGAAGTGGCCTTTAACCAGCAGTGAAGAGATCTTGGCCGATGATGGTATTTTTGGGTTATGTGAGCTCAAGTGCTCCGACACGACATTATCCCTCTGAGCCTCCCGGCCACTTCAGCTGCATTACGTTTTAAAATTTTCTTTATCTCCGAGAACGTAGCGAGGTGGTTGCGAGGTCAGATCACTTGAGCCAGCGCCGCTGACAATCCTGGTTTTAAATCCGTTTTTTTTGTAGCCACCCGTGGATTAACTGCAACGTCAAGAGGAGCAAACGTCAGTGGCTCTCAGCCCACTCTCTCTCCATTGACTGCAAAAATAAATGATCGGTTGAATTTGGGATTGCAACATAATTCGGCAAAAATTCCAGCTCTGACAATTAGAAATATCAGTTTGACTGCCATGCAATGAATCTTTCTATCCTGGGTTGTCTCGACGTTTTTGGGCTGCCCTTTGATACATTTGGCCCGTTTTCAAGTCCCTAACAGCAACACGACTTTACGCTAAAATGTTGTTTGCATTGAATCATCATTACAAGATGATGATGGTGATACAGACAGACGGACCGACAGAACTGATGAACGGATGAACCGACAAGAACGATCTTAACGCATGAACGCCTTCAACCTCATTTGTAAAGAGTTAAAACCACCCTTCTTGGTCCCGTGCCCTACTCCCTCCCTCCCTCTCTCTCCTCGCACTGCGCTCAGATCAAACTCTGCTACGCGAGCGAGTGTGAACGCTCGGTGCCGGGTGAGTGCACCGGCTCCTACCACGACATGTTCGGGCTGGACGGTCGCCGACTGTCCGAGGAGCATGCGTGCCTGCAGACCGAGCCACGTCCCGGTTCCAGCCCTGGTCCTGACACCTGCCAGTGGGTGCAGGGCCACTTGCCTAACAACACCGTCGCTGTTGTCGTCACCACCAGCACCGCGGAGGGCACGGATCACATTCCGGCGACTTGGGATAATTCGGCGGGGCAGTAAACACGTGGTCGCATATATAGGCTGCCGCCCATACCAGTGTTACCACCGCAGTAGTATTATACACTTGCCAACGCTACTGATCGTAATAGAACAACACGCAAAGGTGTGCTCTGCTCACGGCAGCAGGGAGGCACGGCTCCCATCATGCCGTGCATGCCATGAGATCACCACACTGCATGTATAATCCTTTCAGCATTGTCCAGACCACCGAACTGAACAGAGCTAAACGTTTGGCTGTATCATGGACAAGGCTGAGATCATTGTACGTGCAATCTGGTGGGCACATGCATGCCAAGGCAGGATGGGAGACGTGCCTTCATGCTATTGTGAGCAGCACACCTTTGTGGGTTGTTTTTTCTATTTACATCCTGCACGCATTATTTATGTTTTGATGGATTTTCTCATTATTTACAAAATGTATTGGATTTGAACTCCCGATTTAACCAGTAGGCTGCTGATTTGTAAACTCTTTTACCACATGGACGCTGGGAAGAGTAGGCCAAACACCATCTAGAGTCTCTCTCAAGCTGCCACGTATGGAGGCCCTTCTGCCGGCAGTGGTGTCAGCAAGTGAGGTTCAGGGCTGCACCTTTACGCTTCAATGATTTTAAAAGCTTATGCCACTGTGCTGCTTTATAAAATGTTGGGAAAAATCATGAATTCGCGATGCGATTTTAGCTTTGAAGATCGAGGGATTACAAATCAGCAGCTTTGCCACTTAAATCCGTGGGGTTGGCAAGTAAAGTTTGTATTACGAGAACCCAAACGATGGCATCGTTATTTATTTAACTAGGAGAAATGCTGAAACGTAGAAAGTTGCCTGTCATTGACTTAAAGCTTTCGTGACTGCAGGAATTCATATTCTTTGGGTCTTTTGGTGAAGTCACGTAGATAGGTTCAAAGTATTTAGCAAAAAACTACGCTTCGATCGAAAGACAAGCGTTCGTCATCATCTTCCTGATGCCGAACGCTTCCGTTGCGATCGAAACGTCGTAGTTTTTTGTTATTTTTTTGTTATTTTCCTTGAACCTATCTACGTGACATTAGCGAAAGACCCAAAGAAAGTTGCCTGTCATTGTTTAGTTTTCGCGTGGCGTTAATTGTTGAGAATGCAGACTAAGCTGTGTGCGTTGGAAGGAAGCCTTTCTGGGCCGCTACGTTCGCGTTTTAGACGTGAGGTCTTTGTGGAATTGCTTCAGCCGGACACGTCCCAGCTGATGGCCCACTCTCTCGCGTTACACAACCACGCCGATTCGTGGATGACCTCGATCCCAACAAATTTACCTTCGGCCACACTCTTCGGATTTTCATCGGCGTCCAGTCGCGAGTGAAACTTTTCCACGCGTCGCACGGAAGAAAAAAAATCATTTTCACTCCGACCACTCCTTGCGATACGGTACAGGCGGTGCTTAATTTTCTCACTCGACATTTTCCGGAACGATAATCGGCTGGCTTGGGTGTAGGG
This sequence comes from Lampetra planeri, assembly GCF_965212315.1. Classification (NCBI taxonomy): domain Eukaryota; kingdom Metazoa; phylum Chordata; class Hyperoartia; order Petromyzontiformes; family Petromyzontidae; genus Lampetra; species Lampetra planeri. The sequence goes on from NC_136150.1 coordinate 4,643,894, forward strand.
ATTATCGGCATAAGACAATACCGCTCGGGTAAAAGGTACACCTATCCATATTATATTATTATGCCCTATATGCATTTGACGATATGGGCAGGTTTAGGACCAAATGAGGAGACGTGGATGTGACGCACCAAAATAATCCCCGGAGCAAAGTTCAGGCGGACATTAAGCACTGCACACGATACTTATAAAATAGAAATGTTTGACTCTTATAAAACATTATTTATCATACGTACTAAGGGTGTTAAGGGTCATGGTCACCAATTATAATTTTTTCATGCCTATAAAATAGCCACTCGAGTGTGTTCACAGTGGATGCACCGATGCCAAAGGACTTGCAGAGGGCAGTACAGCCTGAGAAATGTCACTCTCCCAAGCGCTCGCACGAAAATGCCTTTGTCGATATATAATCTCACGTTCATATTCGAATGCGGATTTGAATGCGGAGATATGTGGATTTAAATCAAGAGGGCAGAGGCCTGCTCTGGCAACACTGCTGACGAGGTTGGTGGGTGGATGTCAAAGTCAACCATAAACCAACACTGCCACAATCCTCACCGTGACCCTTCACCCCGCCGTGTTTAAAAACACCGCCACGGCAACCTTCACATAAACCATCACCGCTTATAAATTAAACTCCACGATGCACATCTAAAACGTCAGTAGTCACCTCTTACATTTCTTTCGACTTTCACATCCAGTTCCGTGTCAATTCCACTGGCACCCCCACCCCCGCCTTCCCGAAACCATCTCCGATCGTGCCGAGGTCGCCGGCCGGTGAAAATATAACCACTCTAACACGCTGGGCAAGAAGTCTTTAGGTTTACGTTCTCAGGAATATGATTTTGTCCAAATTTGAAGCACGTCTGTAGCCGATGTTGTCGCTTCTGCCGATGGTCGTCGTCATCGTGTGAGCTGTGCGATTGCGCTTACTTAACGCCTCGATGTTTGGCGTAAAAAACCGAGGGTTTACTAAACGGGGCACGCAGTCGATGTGTTTAAGGGCGCTGCGGTGGCGAGATGTTAACTCCCTCACCTGGTATACAGGAGGTCGTGGGTTGGATCCCGACCCTGACGTCTGCTGTATATTTGGAGTTTGCATGTATTCCCCATTTAGAAACATGCGTTTAGAGTATTTGACTGCTATAAATTTCCACGTAACAAGCCACTTCGTTGAGCTATCATGTGGCCAGGTCGCTTCTAAAAAAAAGAGCTACATAGCTCTGTGGGCCTTATCACTGGTGGCATATACAACCAGAAGGCACCACAGCAAGGTTGCCGAAATATTTTCTGTGTCAAGACTGGAGCAGGCGGCTCGTGACTGGCAAACCACAGCCATAGTGAGAGGAACGGTGGACGCGGTTGTACCGGGTACGGAAATATTCTATTGCCGATATGGACAGACGCGGCTGAAATTGAGCCCCTGGGTGTAACATTCAAGAGATGTATAAGCACTTGCGGTCAAACGCCATTCACTTTCAAACAGCACTTTAAACTGGACCTCAGATGGGAGGCAACTTGTACGCGCGCAACATTAGTTTCCAGTGCAATTTAAATGCCGCTTTAGGTTTCAAGTAGCGAATACGCATGCAGTGTTACGGTTTTCATCGTAGGGCATTTAAATGGTAACTCTGGATCATAGCAGGCTTGCACATAATAAAGGCCACTACTGTATGTTGTGCCAGTGTTGCCGAGATTCTCGTTTGATCTTCTTGATGAGCCTACACTGCATCACACGAGCACATATCCAGTGTTTTGAAATTCATCAACTTTGTCCGGTTGTATCACATTCATATAAATTGCATAATTGAGGGAAGAGTGCCTAATGTATGTTTAAAAATGTGTGCGATTTAATACGTAATATATATTCCTGTAGGGTGCGTAGTGGGTAGGACACTAGCACGAAAAACCTGGCCAGTCAAGTTTAACCCTTGGCCAGGCTTTCTATCATCAGTGGCAACATCTGAAGGAGCCCTCAAAGCACTCATTTAAGAACCCACGCGGACCAGTAAAGTACGGTCAAGCAATCCCCATGGTTAAATCATGAATACGAAAAGCCTCGAGAGAGGACATTCATGTTTAAGTCGATTCTGCCCTCGACCAGTTAAGAAGTTGAATGACATCTTAAAACAGGTTGGTTCCTGGCGAGTGCTGCAAAGGTCTGTACACTAAAGGTCATCTCTATCCCGAAGTCACGGGTAAACGAAAACAATTGAAACATACCCTCAGCTAAACTTACAAGCCCAGGCCTCTCCACACCACCACAAGCCGGCTTTGTATAAACACAAAACCAGCCACGACAGGCAGATTCAGGCAAGAGCAAGAACACGCAGCTACAAGTGAAATATACTGTCACAACCAACATCTTTCTTCACATCTGTTCTTGCAAAAGAATCCGGTATTTGCAAACCATCCCAGCCAGCGGCAAGGAGGCGGTGATGCTGTGGGTAACACTTGGCACAGTATTCAGTGCGGTTTCTGGCTAGCCGCCACGACCACCACTCGTCCAGTTGAAAGCAGAATTTAGTACCACGGGTGGTAGAAAACATGGCGACTAGTTTCTGTATATGGCCAATGAAAATGTGATGCAAGTGCAGCCCTGCAATTTCATACTCACACCACTGTTGGCAGGGTATTTTGGCCTACTCTTTCACACTGGCCTGATGTTTTATAAAAGGTGGGATACTCACAACTGGACTGACTGGATTAACCTTTTATACTGCTGGGGAGACAAAGGCAGGATTTAAAAAACGTGCTAAGTTTCAACTGCAGTGCTTGAGGATTGAATCGAACTGGCGAGTTTTAAATTATCCATTGTGATAATTGACACATTGCAGAAAATCATGTGATAATATACTTATGAAGGTCACTTAACTTTTATTGGCAATGTAAAGATATTGGTGCAACTAAAATTTTCCATCTCATGTAGTACTAACATGTACAATATTTGGTCTCGACCTATGAACTACATTGCATACTAGAGATGAGTTTCGTATTGACATTTCAAATCAGAATAATTTCCATTGACTTGTTTAAAATGTCTTGGTATAAATAATCTACGTCACCCGATGCAAAAATCACCTTTGGCAGGAAACGCATTGAAGTGACGCCATGTTTTTGGATCAGTCTAAAACAAAACATGAGGATCATTTGTGAAGTATCCAAGGCTGGAGTTTCAGAATGATAGAAAAAATGTAAAACCTACCGCACACGGATAGAAAAGTCTCACAGCAGTTGTCACGTAAGATGTACATGTTTTATTCAGATGCTCTTATTACACATCTCAACATCATGGGTGTGCGTTGTGCGGCCAGACTTCAGTTGATAAATCCGTGACCGAAGCCCTCCCCAGGGGTTTCTGCCAATTTCTCCTCGATGCTTTTATTGCATTCACCATCACAGCGTTTAAACTATTAACACAGCTCGCAGGGAAACATGGACATCTGGAGGGCCCCAGTCACTCTGCTCTGTTGGCTCTATGGGGGACCTCACATAAATACACAGCTCAGGTTACGGGGTGGTGGAAGGAAGAGGCGGCGAAAGAGCGAGCACACACACACGCTTGCGAGCAACGAAATGTTTAACCGCTAAGTAATGAGATAATAAACACTGCCAGTGTTGCTGAAAGGTGCAGGGGAAGTGCGTGTTTATACTAGAGGGGTCTGTGTTGGCCATTAATCGCCGCCAACTCGGAACAAAATAAATTCATTCTGTTGCGCGGGCTGCAACGGGAACTAGCACCGCTGGAACCGGCAGCGTATGAAGATGATGAGGGCATCGCGATTGGCGCCAACCGCAAGCCCCCTCCAGAAAATGCTAAAGTTGAACATTCCAACGAGACCACCGAGCGGGGCCTTAGCAGTGTCAGGGCCCCGCTGGAAGGAGGAAGAGGAGATTGCTGGCGGCCGAGTTGAGCGATGGCGCCGCAGTTGCTCTCCTCCTCCACCTTACTCGCTGAGCTGCAGCTTGCGCTTGAGAGACTCGGGCATCTCCGGAGGAGGTGGGCGCGGTAGGCGGAAGTAAACCTTCACCGAGTCGTAGATGAACCACTGCAGCGCAGTGAGTGTGCCGATCATGATGATACGGGCAACCAGGCCCTTCCACACACCTGCATCGGCACAGACACATTTTAGCAAAGATCCCCCATATATGTAGCCCGTTCAGACTATTGGGGCATGTGCCGTCAGCAAACACCTCCACACATGCGCGTTTTCAGTACATGTGCGATTGCTTACAAATGAATCACCCGGAATGCACCGGATCTCGTCAGTTCTCGAAAGCTAAGTATGACCAAGTCTGGAATATGTTTGAATGGGTGACCAACGAGTACGAGAGAGCAGTGCAGCAATTCGGTTGTTATAATATACGTCCGTCCATGTTCGCACGCTCACCAACCAACACTGACCAGCATGGTAAAGAGTCATTAAACAACCATATAATACACTGACATGGTGAACCGGAGAGGCCCTCATCCAGCAGTGGATTGACAATGAGGCCGTGTAGATGCTGTCAAGGCTACAGTCAGCCAGAAACAAATTAACCAGCTCTTGCCGCACGCTCAACTTGGTGAAGATGACAGGCAGGTAGTGTTTTTAAAGTGCAGTTAGAGTGTACCTTCGATAAGTACTATTGGCTACGTATGGTGTGAAAAAAGTTCAACATACAAGTGCAAAAACATGGGCGAGTTGCAATGCTGGGTAATGTTGGCCCTCCCTTTGCTGATAATTCACTGACTTGACCGTACACAGCTCCTGCCGCCCATCGAGCTCTGATCCCAGCACGAAGTGAAGCTGGTTCCACATTTGTAAGTGTGTGAATCATGTAAAATGTAACATGTGAAGGGACTGGGAGGGTGGCGGTGTAGCGTGCGGTAAATTACCAAGGGGGCCGAGCTTTTTGAGGACGTCAGCGGCGGTGCTGCCCTTCTCCTTGTTGAGCACCGACACCACCGAGTCGGCCGGGTGGGACACGATGGCGCAGAACACACCGGCTGTGCACGCGGTGATTGGGGGCGACAGGTCACAGTTGGGGTCATCATCACCACAACAAGCATGAAAATTACCGTATGTCATCATCGCCACCAAAATGACCATGTCACGACCACCGCCTCACATCGCCGTATTGATATTATCGCATTAAAAACCGTCACATCATGAACATTGCCATCAAAATGTGTCAATCGACCACCATCAATAGCAATAAAATAACACGACTTTCGTAGGAAATTACCATGCCAATATCACCACTGTATTACATCTCCGAACTATCACAATTGTGCGCCAAAAAAACAAGGATGGCAGGTGGGATCTCAGGGATGACAACAGACTGTATTGGGTCAGAAATTAAAAGACAAGAAATAAAGCGAGAGTGGTGGCAGTGTCCATCTCAGGCAAGCTGAAAGTCAACGCAGACGGCCAGGTGTGTCTTACGAAGAGAGAGAACACAACAGCTCAAGAAACGTGATACACTTGGAAGCACAGGGGGTGGGGACACAAAGCCAGATTTGGGATTACACGCAACAATTAATCGCGCATCCTGGCAGAATAATGCCCAAATGCAGGCCAAGGCCAAACCTTGGGTCCAAAAAGACAGCTGCCACTGGGGATGCCATTTGAATTGTTTGACATGGGATGTGCTGAATAGTGCTTTGAGTTGCCGAGGCATTTAAGTGCCATATAAATGTAAATATTATTCATAGAAATAGCTGCTTTGTAGTGGCGAGCCAAAATATTAAGAAATGTAGAGTGGAAGTGGCAACCTTCAGAACGCAAGTGTGCTAATTATTACATCACAGCACAGCTCGCAACAAACTACCAAGGTCAAACGAAGCTAGAGGTGGTGTCGCTGCTAGCTTCGCATTCTCATTTGTGATTTAGGCGGTACAGAATGGGAGGTGGTGGTGATCGTACCGATGTATCCGGCGGTGAAGGTGACGAGAAGCTGCTCGCCCTTGGTGCAGTCCGCACGTGGCTTGGGCACCACAAACTTGTAGAGAGCTTCCACCGTGCGCTCAAAGCAAGCGAACTTCATCATGGTGTAGGGGATTTGCCGCATCCACAGCGGCACCACACCCTTATAGAAGCTGCACAACGGCAAACGCAGGAAATGTGCACGGTGTGAGGCACAGAGGAGACTCGTAGGACACATTGGTGTGAAGGACAGACAGAAGATGTAGGTGCGAGACATGGAGACACAGGATACATAGCGACACAAACTTGTGAGACAAGAAGAGACGGACACACAAAGCTATGAGACACACAGGAGACAAACACAGTTACAGGATACAAGCAAAGGTACACATACAGAAGGACAAGGGCACACGTGCATGTGGCATGCGCAGACAGAGACAAACATAACTCATGAATCGTGACATGACACCGCAGGGCTGCGTGCCCTAACCACCACTTTTGCGCCAACCCACACTATCAGTTTACAAATTCCAAACACAGCCAGCTTGAAGCAGCCAGCGGCAGCAGCACCAAGGTAGTGTCCGCACACTGATTGGGATCCAGCGGAGGGAATGCCCTTCCTCCTCCCCTCGCCCCACCAGGGCCCCCATTCCTTTCATCATGAGGGGGACATGAGGGCCCCGGGAGATCGAGGCAGAATCGGTGTAGGCTGCCGCTGGGCCCGAATCGGACCAGTGCGCAGGTATATTGCTCTCACACGCCAATGACTCATGCACCTCCGACCGTGCAACCGGAAAAGTTGGTGGACCCAGGTCTGAGCGCCACAACCGCCGCAACGCCCCGCCTGCCAAGGCACACATCAGGCGGACCCCAGTGGGGTTCCCTGACGGGTGACAGGGCAGAGCGGGAAATAACGGAAGCGGTGGAGGACAGCAAGGGGTCCCAGAGGTGGATCTAAGGAGCGTGTTATTCAAGATGCTAATTCTCTTTTCAGCCGGGCTCTGTCCTGGGTCAACATTTGACCCGGCACACCACATCTAATATACCTCCACAAACTATGGCTGTGGACACTCGTCATGTGACCCCTATTGCAGTTTACCAGCAACCCGGGAAAACATTTCTACATCTGGCACACCACCATATCCAGTATGGCTACTGGTCACATCTGCACCAGTCTATAGAGACCCAGAAAAAATTCTGCAACAGAGCACACCAATCACGACGGGCACTTTAGTGTACTTATTTATAATGATGGATGCACAGAGCTGCGGGGGAGGGGGGGGTGATTTAAGAAACCTGTACCTTTTTTTTTACTCTCACGTCAGGAGATGGGAGTGATACCGGCAACCTCTGGAATGCAAGTCAATCGTGCGACTCATCTGACCACGGCAGCAAAGATAATAGAATCTTGATGACGGTAGCACGGTGCAATACTGAACAAACCATCACAATACAGACGCGACAGCGAACGTTGCACAGCAACCACTTACGCCCAGACGCCCTCCTCTTTGTACATCTTGGGGAAGGCCTGGCGCAGTGTGTTGGCGAAGCCGGGCTGCGTCTGGATGCGCACCTTGCAAGCCTCCATGGGCGCCAGCGCAATGTCGGCAAAGAACTCGGCGCTGGCCGACGCCGCCAGGTACAACGACGTGCGCCACAGGTAGCAGTTTTCCTGCGGACGGCACACCAGATGGAACATCAGGTTTACGAGCGCCATGCCTTGGCAGACGATGCTCAAGCAGAAGTTAAAACCAGTTCAACATTTATGAGCGCAAAAGCAGGTCATTTGTAACAGGTGATGGCTGTCGAGTGCACATGAAAAAGGTAAACGATTTCTGACCATTCCAGAGTAATCTGTGGTAGTGTGGTCTATGTAGCCAATGCTTACAAGTCTCAGTTTAACTAAATCTGGCTCGTAAAAGCCAAAACAAACTGGATTGCTTTGCCAACTAATTACCGGGCGGCCACGGCATATATAAACGATCAACTTTCTCCTCCAAAACCCGTGCTCACGGCATATTTCGGCACTCACCTCACCGAGCAGGTTGCCATAGAAGACCTTGAAGACCTCATACAAGCCAAACTTGCAGAGGCCCTGCATGGAGTAGCCGATGAAGGTGGGAGCCCATCCCTTGGCCAGGCCACGCATGCCCTCCTCGCGCACCGACACCGAGAAGCCAGTGAAGATGCCCTTGTATTTGCCGGGGTCCACCTGCAACCAGGTGAACACGTCAGGTACTCTTTGTAGGGAATACAAACCGGTGTGCCACCTAGTGGCACTTACTGCAAGGACTTCACAAGTTGTTCTGTGCCATTCTTCCAGGGAATCCACTGCCAGTAAATAACAAATGTTTTTTTTAATCTCATATCTGATTTAACGCCAATAGCACAAACTGCATTCGATTAGGTTTAGCACAGGGGGGTATATGACACGAGTTCCGTTTCCAGCCACATTAAAGGTAAGCGGCGAGCAATATTGGAACGGGAGCTGGGGGCACAGCCCCCCCCCCATCTCCAACTGACCAGAGTTAAGACGTTTGGTCAAACTCCATCGTATCGAAAAAGGGGCTGCAGATTATTGATAATTTTACACACTATATCGGGTTAAATTATTTTTTTAAATATGATGGATTACGACGACTGCTGCACACCTGAATGCGGCATTTGACCAGGTCGAGGGGGACGATGGCCGTGTGAGTGACGCCGCAGCTCAGAATTCCACCAAACCCACAAAGCACGTAGTACTTTGTCGAGCCGTATTCACAGCTGCAGTTGTCTGCAAGTGTCGCACAAAAATGCACGACCGTACACAACACAGCACACCGTGCGGGTTTGATTCGTGCACACAGCATGGTTAGGACGCTAAAAACACACAAAACCTTTGGTTAGTTATCACTCGGGTTAATACAAACAAAATAAAGCATATGTATCGATTCTATGACACTTCAATACGCATTCTTCGGATTGAAGCAGCAATGATGTTACATTCCGAGCCACATAACGAGATGACGTCACATTCTTCATGACGTCATGGTGATGAGAGAAAGGTGCAATTGTTTAGTGAAATTCTGGGCAACTTTCATAAATTTGGCCAGTTTCCTTAAGGCTAAGTCCCCAATAGCAACATAACTTAAAATAAACGTTTCTCTATGTTGGCTAATTTTCATAAAAGTCATTGTGGGCATTAATGCATTAGACAGCTCTAATGCATCAATGCTTTAAAAAAAATTGGTTGTAAAGTGTAAAAAATACACCAACATTTTAACAACGTAACCCTTGAATGGGAGACGTCTACATGCGTTCCGTTTTTTTGTACGTGTCGCTAGGCTGCCATGTCGGTCATAAATGCCCGTGCAAGCTCAGCAGCACTGTGCCCACCCCACCCACATTCCAGCCAGCGCCGCCCCCCCTTCAAGGTTGGACTCATCGCTCCAAGGGCACCTTTTGGACGCCCGCAGCCAAGAGGACGCAGGAACGGAAAGCAAACAAATGAACGACTGCAATGTATAAATAATAACCTTCGCAAGGTTACAGAACTTGACAATAATCTAAACTTGACAAGTTTAAACTTGACAAGTTTAGATTATTGTAGTTCCTTGTGTAAAACCACTACGTGAGATGTATTATTCACTTTGTATGTTTTTAAGTGACAAAGCAAATGGAAAAAACACTTTATTCACTCAGTGGGAAGATTTGAGCTATTTTATTGCAGTAGGGCATCCATTTTCCCTCTGCCTCTAAAATACGCCACTGTTCTGTACAGCAAATTGGTGCGATTACATTTAAGATGCGATGTACAAAGTTGAATTGTACTGTATAATTGTATTAAGAGTGCCTTAGAAAGGACTAAAGACTTTGATTTGGATAATGAATATTGTAGATTTTCAAAGTGTATAGTTCTGGTTAACGTTTCCAAAATAGCATTAACTTGTGACTTCAAATGGGTATGAGATTCCAACTTTAATTTGGGACTCCTATATGGGATTAAAACTTAGCATAGCAAGGGAAATGTAATTAAAAGTGCAGACATGTGACCTACACTAATAACAAAGCAAGAAATCAAACCACAACAGGGTTTTTGATTAACTTTAGCCTAACTCTTGTCTCCAAAAAAACTGCACTGTATGCAAAGAACTAGCTGAATTTAGAGATTTATATTTTCCTCATGAGACATGCTTGTGCTAGTCAGACCCTGTGATCAATTATAAACACAATTTTTGCAGCATTACCGTCCGTGCAAGGTTTTCAGGAAGTAACGAATTTTGTTTGGAATATCCGATGTTTTGTTTTGCGTTCTGGGTGCTTCATCAAGAAATTAATTTCTTGAACCGAAGCTCCCAGCTCGTGGGGTGAAGCATCACAAATTGTGCAAAACTATCGCTACATCCCACAAACACTCAAGCAGTTGAACTTAAACTGACAACTAATTATTATAAATCACTTAACCGACAATTCCATTTATAATTCCAAATTGATCTCAGGCCTGGCGCTGGCTGTTGAAGAAGCAGGCTGGGTCGGTCGCTTGTTTTTTTGGGTTAGAACGAGCAGTCAAAAACTGGTGTAGGCATCAAACACCGTGCCAACACCTCACTCCGTGCCACACACACAATGGACGCACCTGGATGCGGCACTTGACCAGGTCAAGCGGCACTATGGCCGTGTGCGTGGTGCCACAACTCACGATGCCGCCAAAGGCGCACAAAAGGAAGTACTTGCTCGAGCCGTACGCGCAGCTGTCCTCTGCCAGGCCGAGAACAACGGGGTTCTCGTCAGGCAACGAAGCGAGAGCACCAACACTCGTTAGCAGCGCCCGCAGCTACCCCCATTCGTTGAAGCGAGACCGACTACACAGTCTCAAGCTCGCCCTCTCGTATGGATACCAGTTGAGTGGCAACAATAAATTGATGCCAATATTGGAAATTCAGCGGATGGGTTTGGCGGAGAGCGAGTGAAAGTATGCTACTCCTGCCCTTCTGAGAAAGCTCCGCTGACTTGAGTTAATGATGTGTTCCACAGTGCTTGTTGCATTCATATTGGTAGATTGTTTGACCTCATTTGTGGACAAGGTGATTAAGACCACAACGATCAATTACACTTGGTCATGGCAAAGGCTATGATTGTCATATTTTTTGTAAATGTCATACCCAAAAGTGCGGGGATAAAAAAATGCATGGAAAGGTCAAGGAATATGGTCAGGCAGTCCACCCCTGAACATATGGCATTTATGAAGGATACAAAGTGCCTAATCATTTATTTCTAAGACCATGTGCAAGATATCACTTTGGTCTTTGTTAAAATTTTGATTTCCGTGACTACCGTGACATTGTGCCAAAATCACAGCTTTATTAATAACGTGGCAGAATGGTTAGCGCAGTCATATGAACTCGGCAAACTTTCTTGGTCTTGGCAACTGATATATGCCCATTTAATAATTCACACTAACAATGACCGACATGGAGTAGGAAAACCTTTATGCAGCAGTGGATTAAGATAAAACATTTTTTTTGTAAAATTATTCTTAAACTATTCCCTGTGCACATATAAAATATAAGTAACCCACAATCGTTTTGAAAATAATGTTTAGACAACGTATCCGTGTTTGCCTCCACTTGTCTGGAGGTGCAGTAAGCGCATACTAGGTGCTTTATTAATGAGACTGTACCACCGTGCCAAAAATAACTGTATAAAAGGCAGTGTAATACTCAACCAAATTATCTTGAAAAAACTAACACATAAATTGCCGTACACATAAACAATGCTCTTGTTACCGTCAGAACATGTTTTAACCTACTATCCCGTAGCACCCCAGTTCTCCTTTACAAAGGAAGCCACATTCTATCCCGATACCGACATGGATAGATAAAGTTCATGAACGAACAAGGGTGGCATCTCGTTTATGTAACATGTACAACGCCCTTCACATGGTACTGTATTGGTGTCTTGGCATGTCTGACGCCAAGCCCCCTCCCGCAATTATTGCTTTATTAAAATGGGATAATTAACAGTGTGATTAGTAGGCACATTTGGGTGACAATGCAGCTGCCGGGCTATCAAAGTCCAACATTAAAGCACACAAGATGCTGCACGCTTGAACTTTGCCCAGTTTCATTACGTGGCATTTACCAGGGTTAAACGGACACTGTGCACAACCTGTAAATCAGCTGTAAGTTTTAATGCTCTATTTCGGGAGTAACTGCAGTGAATGCTCAACAGCGCCAGCGACGTGTTCGCCCTCCCACGTGGCCAGATAGATATGGATGCCAGCAGCAACTATAGCTCACTGCCTTGTCTGATCGGGAGGGGGGGAATAAAACAAACCTTCCACATTTCCGAAACTATCTTCTTGAGTAGAACAATCCTATAGATTATTTAAACATATGTACATTAAACAGTTCTGGCCAACAAGGGAACAAAGGAAAACGTTTAACAGATTATATTCACTTAAAATACTTGTACTAAAGTCCAGGTCTTGACCACACTTCGTTTAAGTTGTAGGCTCCAAATTAAAGTTAGTTTAATTGTAAAGTTTTATTGACTGCAAATTAAAGAACTTTTGACGTGCAGTAACGATTCATTTCTATTTAAAATCGAAATTTAAAACAATGCGATTGGTAAATCGGAAAGGCTGCGATTTTTTGCGATTTGAAAAGTCCTATTACTTTCTTATTGGAATTGTTTGATTTTATTATTACGTATTTAACTTAACAAGTGTTCTGTTCCATTGTTCTATTTCAATAACAAAATTTTGATAAATACATGTTGGAAGCAATTCATATCTTTTAAGTTCTCATCCTTGCATTATAATAATAGCAGTTCATATTTTGATGGTATCATGTGGTAATGCTGCATCACATGTTTTAAATCTATTACACAGTGAATATTGAACTGAAGCTTGACTTAAGAAAATTTAATCGCAAATCAAATCGCAATGTCAGAAAAATCGCAATTAGATATTTCCCACAAATCGTTCTGCCCTACCCCCTTATCCCCAACTGTGTGGAATTCAATGGGAGGACAAAGCCTCAAGAGTTTCCAATTACCCAATGAGACCCACCCCGCATCGCTCGCATTCCTTCACCAGCACTGGTGGCACCACTGCATAATGAAATACTATTACTTTTAAAAATGGTCAAATGGAAGCTACAATCTCATCCCCTAACACGACTCACCCACGTTTTTCCAAGAATGGTTGATGCCACCACACCCGATATCGCGCCTTCTGATCGCACTTAAAGCAAACGTTGGCCGGCTGCTGTATTTTTCACAAAACAGTAGTGTCTTTCACCACATCACCAATAAAGCTAGTCGTACGTGCAAGTCGTGTGTGTACTATATACCAGAGGTGTGGACTCGAGTCAGACTCGAGTCATGAATTTGATGACTTGCGACTCGACTTGGACTTGCATAACAATGACTTTGTCCCACCTCAGAGATGTGGACTCGAGTCATGTGACTTGGACTCGAGTCAGACTCGAGTCATGAATTTGATGACTTGCGACTCGACTTGGACTTGCATAACAATGATTTTGTCCCACCTCTGCTATATACACGCACAGCCAACACACACGGACGCTAGTGCATACGTTTTCTTCTCTAGCCTTTTGAGTCAAATGGAGACTAAAAAGCGTGGCATCTGCCAAATATTTTAGGCGCGCCCGACTCTCCTCTCCCTGCCAAAGGCCGCCCTCCTGATCCTCACCGTCCCAACCAACTCACCCAGCCAGCGCTTCAACGCAAAGGCAAACACGTCGAGAGTACAGTATACTGCGGTGAGTGGAAATGTGTGTGAAAGGGCACGACGGCATAGGACCGTGTGCTGCGACACGAGGGCTAGAAACAAACCTCACGTTTCCCCGAGGTCAGGGGTCGACCACGTGGGTCGACCACGTGCGGCTCCCAGAGGCGGCATGAGGCTCTTTAAGGACTGGCTTCACCAAGGACCACTGCGTCTCGTGTCACCACATAGTGCACTGCCGGCTATTGAAATATTGTGGGTTTTTAATTGATCGAATTCGAAACGGCTTTTTTATTTTGCTTATCAACCCGTGCGCTAATCTACTCATCCCCGTAGGTTGACTCCACCTTAACAAAGAGGTACCTGGTGCAGTGTACAAAGATCACCACAGCCGGCTTTAGTTGATGTTCTAACAAAACTTCCTCCAACCGGCTATGAGGCTACACAGCTGGAGGGAGGAATCCGTCTTTAAAACCTCTCGCATTATAATTAATTCCATTACCACCATTCCCTCCTCGGCTGAGGTTTTTGTGACCGTAGCATTGGTAATAGCATCGAGACCTTCACCCGTGTAGAACATGGACTTTGTTGATGGAATAATAAATGAAAGGAGTTAATAAATGAAAGGAGCCGCTGTGTGAAGGACGTTTACAATGACAAAGAGGAAGCTTCCGCAATGGAGGTCACGAGTTGGCTTATTCCTTACAGGGGGTACAGCACTGTGGGCATCCTTGGTGTGTATAGCACAATCTGGATGTTGTATTGCACTTTTAAGCTCCCAAAAACCAAGCTTGCAACTTAAGACCAAAAGCCCATAACGTCGACCCAAGACCCCACACACGAGTTTATACAAAGCGCTCTCGAGCATTACATCTCAATCACGCACTGCAACCAACCCAGCTCGCAGCCTTCTACCCTCACAAACCTTTCACGAACAATTTTAACTCCCCAGCACAATCTTTCACAAACAATTTTAACTCCCCAGCTCCCCTCTCTTGCCGCAGAATCGCCTTGAACCCCCCATCCCCCTCTCTCTCTCACCGCTCGCGGACGCCGCGGCAAGTTGACGACGTTGGGGAGCCGCCACCAGCTCCGACGAAGGCGACGAGGCGGCGGGAGACGAGGGCGAGGCGATGTCGCCACCATCGTCGCGGGCGAGGGTGAAGTGTGGTCTGTGGAAGAGGTTGATCCTCGACGCGGGAAGGACCGAGGTGAACATGTCTGCAACTGGGTGGGTTTCGGCTTCGTCTTTAATTAACACCCGCACCTGCACACACGGACGCGCAAGCCTTACTTACAATCCCCTCACAACGAATTAAGACCGAATGCTACGCCCGTGAGGGGTTTTATTTTATACCGAAACGCCTCAAGGACTCTCACCCACCACCTCCTCCCAGTTCCCGCCGGTGCTGCCACTCACAAGATGGACGCCTCCTTCACCAAAAGACACCGAGGTCGGAAATACGTCACATCCGGCAAGGGTGGGGGGGGGAATGGGAGGGGCTACGGCCTAAGCTCCTCCCCCACAAACCACCACCGCCGCCGCTCATTGGTCCGTCCACGGGGAGTCACGTGGGCAGCGCGAGAACAACCGCCACGCCCGCGCGCGCGCCCGCCGCGACCGGCGGCAAGGTCACCCGCGGCGGTGACGTCGACGAGCTGTGTGACGTCACGGCCGCCGCGTTTCTTGGGTTTCAGCGCGCGCCACGTGATTGATCGCGCGGGCCCATGCCAGGTCAGAGGAAATTATCTAGTCGTGACTGGATCGATACTATAGATTAGAATCGTGAGGAATTTAATTCGATTGTCTCTTTCCATTTCCGTATATGTTGTGCGCGTGCTAGTGCACGCGATTGTTGCACGCGGAATTTCCCGTAGCGGTTGTAGCATCGCGCGCAATAACGGAATTGATTCCGAATCGATTCCAACGACGATTTGCAAAATGAATCCATCGATTGTGCTCGCGATACTATTCATATGAATCGATGAATATCGGGTTTTTTCTTGTTGTAATTGTTGCACGTAAATCATCGAGCATTTATACATATCTACACGCACACACTGGCGAAATAAACTATTATAACTATTGGATCGAATCGAGAAGTCGATTCCTGAATGGGTGAGCATCGTGATATGGCGACCTCGTGTAGAGGTTGAGCTGGAGGTGAACTTTACTTTATAAATCTTTATTTATACTGCAGGAGGAATCCGATGAGCTATTGAGCTCCTTTTTGATAGATCAGAATCATCAGCATCTTTATTTATATTGCAGGAGGAATCCGAACAGCTGTAAAGCTCTTTTTTTGACATGTCCAATAGGGGCACGGGGTCAGAACGTTATAACTTGATCTTTTGATTTAAAGCTTTCGTGACTGCAGGGATTCATATTCTTGGTTCTTTCGGTAAAGTCACGTAGAAGGAAAATAATAAAGTAAAAATAAAACAATAAAAATTATCTCGACGTTTCGACTGCAACACAAGCAATCATCATCAGGTGTGAAATCCACAGCAATATTTTTTATTATTATTTTATCATAATAGTTTTCTTTATTTCCCTTCTACGTGACTTTACCGAAAGAACCAAGAATAACAACTTGATCGTTTGTCCGTTTGATCTAGCGTCAATTCAATCGTGTTAATTTATTTTAAATATTCTTTGTTTATTTTTGGTAAAGGCACGTAGTTAGAAATAAAATTCCCTGCGGTAAATCTTGACTTAAAGCTTTCGTGACTTTAAAAGTCTTCCTCGGCAGCTTTCTCCCTCTTTTTTCCTCCTGATGACGATCGCTCGTGTTGTAATCGAAACGTCGTAGTATTTTTTTTATTAATTTGAACCTATCTATGTGACTTTACCGAAAGACCCAAAGAATATAAATTCCCTGCGGTAATTACCCCCCCCCCCCCTCAGTTGCCTTTAGATTCTTAAAAAAAAAATCGCCTCACTTTTTGGCGGGAATTTTTTTTGTAATCGAAACGTTTTTTTATTTTTATCAATTTTAACCTATCGATGTGACTTTCACCATTTGTTGCGCCCTTTAGGATCACCTTCCTGGCTCCACCCCCCCCCCCATCAGAGGTCGCAAACGGGTTTTGATTCCTTACCCATACCTGGCCGCACCAGGGTCGCAAACGGGTACCCGTTCCCTACCCGTACCCTACCCGAAATGAGTGACAAACGGTTACTCACCAGTGACTCACGGCCTACCGCACCAGGGTCACAAACGGGTACCCGTACACGCGGGTACGGGTACCCGTTTGCGACTCTGGTGCGGTCGGGTACAGGTAGCCGGGTATCGGGTACCCGGTTGCGACCTCTGCCCCCCACCCTGCACCCGTCCTTCTTGGATCCTCCCCCCTCCTCTTACCCTATACAGTATAATAATGTCCCATCACAAATAACTCTCACTACAGTTATTTTGATGTGCCTTTTTTACACCTGATGAAGGAAGCTTGTGTTGTCTCCGAAACGTCGTGATTTAATTGATTTACTTGAATTTTTATTATTGTTTTATTTTTACCGGCGTGACTTTACCGAAAAAACCTAAGAGTATGAATCCTTGCAGTCACGAAAGCTTCAAATCTATCATTTAAATCTAGAGTTTACCAAATGACCCAATCCGTCGTGACGTCACATCCTCGCCCCCCCCCCACCAGCCCTCGTCCAATCACGCGCGAGTTCAGATTTATTTATTTATTTCGACAACCAATCCGGCGCAAGTCGCGGTGGGGAACGGGGCTCGCGCTTATCCGCTGTATGATTTTGATCGGCGTCCCTCGCCGCCGCGTGCTGGGGCCGCCCCGCGATAGGGGGAGGGGTGATTGGAATCCGTAGAGCGGATAGGAGGCGGCGAAAGTAGCGGGAATCGTGACTGAAAATTCGGGGCCTCGGGGTCGGTACGGGGCCTGTGTCGGGCCTTACACACGCGGTGCTAACAGATCAACTTACTCTGTATGGTAATCACAATGTGATTGCGTTGTAAAGTGCCCTGATAAAGGACGCTGAATAAATCATAAATAGAATATAATCATTATATCAAGATGCCGTGTCATAAAGTACGCGCGCGTGATCACTTCCCCGTATAAACAAGTGGAATGTAACAATATACGTGTATGATATGCTTGGACGTGTAATATAAACTTGACGGAATTAATATTGAATTGTCCTTCCTCAATGGACTGCTGGTTTAAGTTGTAAGGGAGTCACCGTATTGTGATTTGGTGGGGGGAGTTTCGATTTAAAGCTTTCGTGACTGCAGGGATTCATCTTCTTGGTTCTTTCGGTAAAGTCACGTAGAAGGGAAATAATAAAAGAATACAAATAAAACATAATAAAATGCAATTTTATGTGTATTTTATTAAATAATAAAATGCAAAAACATTTGTATTTGATTATGTGTTATTACTTTATTATTTCCCTTCTACGTGACTTTACCGAAAGAACCAAGAAGGGGGGGGGGGGGTTGTTTGACCATACTTCACCACGCTGGTCAGTACCGGCTAATCGAACTCGTGTTGTGGGGGATCTTCAGTATCGGGGTTCAGGTATTACTCGGGCAGCCGCTAAGATCGATAACCACAGTATCACCCAAAGCCATCATGAGCACAGGGTACGATTGGTGATTCTGCAATGCGCCTACGTTTGTGTATTTGCCCAAAGCTGTCTCTGAAACTTCGTATCCATTACCTGCGTATGGAATTCAAAACAAACTTTGTTGCAATTCGTGGCCACAATTGGACCTCGTGTGGACTGGCACAGAGACCCATAGACTCAAAATCAGAATATTTCGACTGGAAAGCTCTTTTCACACACGATAGACATCTGTTGTGGAGTGACTCATGCAGCCAGCTATGGTTTATTGTGAAAATTAGGTCACAGTTCCTATGATCACTGTTATTTTGCTTTTATGGCTTTATTTTGGTGATTTTCGAAAAGTTTTTTAGTTTGGCCATGTTTGTGTTGTACGGAGTTAGACTGATGGCCTTAATCTAAGTTGTCTTGTTGTTTGACTTGCATCCCACTGGGATTTTTGCACACAACGTTGGTGTACGGTGCTTTTTGTGGAATATTTTGCTGTCTTTTCCTGGATTTTCTGTTTGCACATAGTCACATAGTCACTTTAAGATGTTTTCTTGTTCATGTTTTTGTTGCGGTTGCACCCGATTTAAGAGCCGAATGGCTCACAGGGCTATACCTAATACATTAACTTGAAACTTGATCTGAGACCCACATACATGGCCCAGCAGTCGTCGTTTGTTGCAGACGTTCACGGTTCAAATCCCCCGGCCGCCCGAGTTAAAGACCCCCTACCAGAGGTCGCAACCGGGTACCCGATACCCTACCCGATACCCGGCTACCCATACCCGGCCGGGTACGGGTACCCATTTGCGACCCTGGTGCGGCCGGGTACGGGTAGGCCGTGAGTCACTGGTGAGTAACCGCTTGTCACTCATTTCCCAACGTCTTGTCTCTTCTCACAATTCAAGTTCCTAGAATCAACCCACCCACGCCTGCAACATGGCTTCATCCCAGAGGTCGCAATCGGGTACCCGTACCCATACCCTACCCGATACCCGGTCGGGTACGGGTAGCCGGGTATTGGGTAGGGTACGCGTACCCGTTTGCGACCCTGGTGCGGCCGGGTACGGGTAAGGAATCAAAACCCGTTTGCGACCTCTGCCCCCTACCGACGAAGTTTGCAAGCGACGCCACCGTGTGGCAGTGTCATACTTTAACACATTTTAAAATGACTAAATAACACAAATGTACTCATCTTCTTGGTTCTTTCGGTAAAGTCACGTAGAAGGGAAGTAATAAAATAATAAAAATTCCCTTCTACGTGACTTTACCGAAAGAACCAAGAAGATGAATCCCTGCAGTCACGAAAGCTTTAAATCGAAACAAATGTACTCACTTTGGAGTATACATAGCAATCATCGCCCCCCCCCCCCACTGGCAGATAAACGCACCAGGATTGCTGAACTGTACTGCTTCCCGCCAGGTCGTGGGGAAAGCCTCAACCAGGAGCGGATTGGCAAAATGATCTAAAAAATATGCATGGATATTCATTGATGGGCTTAATATAGATTTTTAAAAATCGTGGTGAACTTGACCGTTTAACCTAGCGCCCATTCAATCGTGTTAATTTATTTTAAATACATTCCCTGCGGTAATTACCCCCCCCCCCCCTCAGTTGCCTTTAAATTCTTACAAAAAAAATTCGCCTCACTTTTTGGCGGGAATTTTGTTTGTTTGTAATCGAAACGTAGTTTTTTTTATTAATTTGAACCTATCTATGTGACTTTAAATCTAGATTTCTATTTAAAGCTTTCGTGACTGCAGGGATTCATCTTCTTGGTTCTTTTACGTGACTTTACCGAAAGAACTAAGAAGATATAAATCTAGAGTTTACCGAAAGACCCAATCCGTCGTGACGTCACATCCCTCGTTCCCCCCCCACCCCTCGTTCCCCCCCCCCACCCCTCGCTCCCCCCCCCCACCCCTCGCTCCCCCCCCCTCGCTCCCCCCCCCCACCCCTCGCCCCCCCCCTCGCTCCCCCCCACCCCTCACTCCCCCCCACCCCTCGCTCCCCCCCCCCACCCCTCGCTCCCCACCCCGCCACCTCTTCCATCCACCAGCCTGCGTCCAATCACGTGCGAGTTCGAAATTATTTAAATTTTCACTTAAAACTTTCGTGACCGCAGGAATTCATATTCTTGGTTCTTTCGGTAAAGTTACATAGATAGAAAATAAAAATGAATAAATTTTTTTTTTTATATATAAAGTAAAAAAACCCACGACGTAGCGAGGTGCAATGCCCCCCCCCCCCCTATCTATATCCCCTCTCTCCCCCGATCTCTACCCCCCCCCATCTCTCCCCCTATCTCTCACCCTCCCTCCCCCCCTCTCTCTCCCCCTCCCTTTCTCTCCCCCTATCTCTACCCCCCTCCCTCCCTCTCTGCCCCTATCTCTCCCCCCCTATCTCTGCCCCCTTCCCCCCCCCCATTATCTAATCTTACACGAGCACTGGCTGACTGGCTGCCCTGCCCATGCTGTTTACGCCTCACAGCTCTCGTCCCCCACCCACCCACACTTTGGAACCCCTGATAAGCAGTTGCATTTGGAGGTTAGCCCCCTCTTTTCTCTCCGCTTGATGAAGACTGCTTGTGTTGGCGATCGAAACGTCGTGGATTTTTTTACTTTTATGATTTTCTATTTTTTTAAATTTTAATTAGCTATCTACGTGACTTTACCGAAAGAACCAAGAATATAATTTATTTATTTCGACAACCAATCCGGCGTAAGTCGCGCTGAGGATATGTGACCCGTGTGCGGAAGCGTAACGGAGTGTGCCAGCTGTTCGCCGGTAAAGTGAAATACAAATGTGTTGCAGGTCAAAGGCGTACTTCGCGTAGCATTGGTTTATTATTTGAGTCGTTTCCTGCCGTACGCACCCTGAAAGTTGTGTGTCTACAGCAAGCGCGTGTATGTGTACCTATGGACGCGCGGACGCGCGCGCGTGTGTGTGTGTGTGGAGCGGTAGCGTAGTGGTTAGCGCGCTGCGCTACGAACCCAGCGACCCGAGTTCGATTCCCGCTCACGGCCAACACAATCAGGCGACTCCTTGATGCCTTCATTCAAACACCTCCCCCGTGTGTTGTTCTAGCATGGTTAAGTGCAATCCAGTAACTGAACTAAACTTCTGCTTTGTGTGGGATGGAGGTCCAGAAACAGGACTCGGATCCGCTACCCCACAGATCGTCCCCTCGGCTACTCCCGGCGGCGCCAGGTCGCCCATACCAGGCTCGACCAGGCTCGACCATGTGCGGCCGCACTGCGTGCCCACTGCCGGCGGGCCAGGTGTCTCGGGCGTGCACGTACCGGGACAGAAGGGGCCGCCGAACCGTGCCGGCGTGGAGGGATGGCGACGCCACCAAATACCGGCCGTCCTTCAACAAGAGCCCCAGCACTTTCTGCCCCGTGCTCGTGTCCAAGCGACACTTCTGCCAGGTGTTTGGCCACCACAGGGGACTCAGGAGTCCCTGAGCAGGGATTGGTCGGGCAGGGAAGGAGCTGTGATGGCTGTGCGTGAGGTTACTGTAATTTCTGGATATTTGCAACGTAATGATGCGTAGATTCAATGTGTAGGTATACCGATAGTTAAGCTCACAGCACTTGCCCCAACAGTCTGTTAAGGCTATGTGGGGATCTTTGTTGTGTGAGGATCCATAGTTTTAAAAAATTTGTATATGATGAACTTGTAAGGCAGATGAGAGCAGGTTGGAGTGCTTTTGGAAAACTAAGATAAATTAAAATATAACCAAAGTTTTTAACGAGTGTATGTTAAATTTTGATTTGAAGCTTTCGTGACTGCAGGGATTCATATTCTTGGTTCTTTCGGTGAAGTCACGTAGAAGGGAAATAATAAAATAATACAAATATTGTTTTTAGAATATGAGTGTATGTTACCCTGCTATTTTGACATTGACAAATAAATTGAATGAGCACAAGGAAAGCGTACAGAAATGCACGAAATTGCACTGAGAGACGCGAAGAGAAACGCACACACGCAGGACACGACGCTACGGCAGACGATGGCTGGTGGTCGAGACGAATGACGTCGTGGTGGCAGCCAAAGGAGGGGCCGCCACGGAGATGGAGCAATGAGGTTGTCTCCATATGCTAGACGGATGGTTCCATCGCAACACGATAAAAGATGCCGTCGGCGTGGGCAGACTTTTACACAAGTACAGAGATAATTGGCTGCTGATGTTGAGGCAGGATGCGGATGTTTTTTTAATCATGTTGGTGTTAATGTCAGCAATGTCGACGAGGATAAAAAAATTATGACGATGCCCCTATTACCGCCGCAGGACGCGGAGCCCGGTGAGCGCGTCCTCGCCGCGATGCGCTGGGGCCTTGTGCCGCTGTGGTCCCGTGAGCCGAGCTCCACCTACAGCATGAACAACTGCCGCAGCGACACCATGACAGAGAAGAAGTCCTACCAGGTGTGGATTCCACAGCGTTGTCTGTTCATCTGCGCGTAACCATGAATGCGTGACCCTTTCTTTACGTGTGATCATCAAGTTCAAGTTAATTTATTAGGTATAGCCCTGTGAGCTATTCGGCTCTTGAATCGGGTGCAACCGCAACAAACAAAAACATGAACAGAAAATATCTTAAAGTGAATGTGACTGAGTGCAAACAGAAAATCCAAGAAAAGACAGCAAAATATTGCAGAAAAAACACCGTACACCAACGCTGTGCATCATCGCTGTGTGCATCATCAATCGGCGCATGATCGTAGACGTGACTGCCCTGACATACTGTGACATTCGGAGGGAGGTATTGCAAAAATACTTTGAACCTTGGTTGTAAAGTGCTACTAAAAATGATGATATTGGGCCTGACACATCTCTCTACCGCAGGTGCCCCTCAACAAGGGCCAGCGCTGTGTGGTGGTGGCCGACGGCTTCTTTGAGTGGCACAGGGGCAAGACCAAGCAGCCGTACTTCATTTACGCACCGGAGAACCGCGACCGCCTACACCTGCTGCTTGTAAGTACAGCCGGGTGCAGTGAAGTCGATCAATCGACTTATTTTATGCTCGATTACTCGTGGTCCCTGTAAATATTCCAGCCTGCCTCCTGAAGACAGGAACCGCCCCGCCCCCCCACAAGCCATGCCCAGTGTGACCCAGTCAGTGATGTCTTAATGATAATAACTTAGCTTTAAACAGGTACCTGGTGCGGTGTGTTAACATCAGCACTGGGGGAGACAAAGGCGGCCAGGTGCGGCATTGCACCACACCGCCCCCTCGTACACCGTGCTGGCATTAATCGTAGCTTTCTAACGAAACTTTATTCTGCTGAGACTCTAAAGTCTACGTGAGGAATATTTCCTCGCGTCTTTGTACAGGAGGCGGCTGAAGCGACCACCAGCGGTGAGAAGATCAAGATGGAGGAGCTGAAGGAAGAGGTGACAAAGGAGGGGAAGGTGAAAAAGGAAGAGGAGGTGAAGGAGGAGGTGAAGGAGGAAGTGAAGGAGGTGAAGGAGGAGGTGAAGGAGGAGGAACGCTGCGGTGTGGAGGAGGAGGTTGAGGAGTGGCGTGGCTGGCGTCCCCTCACAATGGCGGGTCTCTTTGAGTGCTGGCAGGGTGCAGGGGCAGAGGAGCCCCTCTACACCTTCACCGTAATCACTGTAGACGCGTCGCCCACCCTGGCCTGGCTGCACCACCGGTACACCCGCGTGTGTGTGTGTGAGCATGCTTGTGTGAGCGGTAGTGTGAGCGGTTAGCACGCTGCGCTACGAACGCAGAGACCCGAGTTCGATTCTTGCTCACGGCCAACACCTGAACCAGTCCTGGGCCTCCCCTAGGTCGACTCAGTCTCAAATGAGTACCCGGTGCGAGGTGTAAATATCAGCACTGGGGAGACAAACGCAGCCGGGCGCTGTGGTGGCCACCCACCTCCTCGTGTGCTGTGCAGGCCTTCATAGGTGCTCACTAACAGCACTTGTGCCGACATACTGTTGAAGGCTATACGGGGGATTTTTGTCTGTGTCTGAGAGAGTGAAGAAGTTTCCGTACCTGGGTATTGTGCTTATGACCAACTCCAGTCTGGCAGCAGAGTTCTCAGTCCGATTCAGCCGAGTGGCATAATCTTTTTGCCAGCTGCGTAACGCTGTGTAGAAGCTGAGTTGTGTGAAGAGCTCACAAATCTTTGATAGATCTGGACATGTTCCCATCAGTGAGCTCCGACGGGCAAGGCTGCGTTGGCTGGGTCATGTAGCCCGTATGCCCAGTTACCACATGTCCAAGCAGCTTCTGTTTGGACGGATAGGGGATAAACTGGCACGGCATAGGCCAGAGAAGAGATGGACTAGTACCAGTCCAGATCAGCCTCTATAGAGGAGGCTTATGAAGGACGCTGCAGTTGCGCTCCAACAACAATGGAGGGCAGAGGAGCAATGCTCACAATGAGCAAAGCACTAGGCGGCGAAAATGCAGCAAGTTGGCACAGTAGGGGGCACAGGTGGTCCCATCCACCAGTCATCTGAGAGAGTTAACCCATGGCACCTAGGACTGTCCCGTGAACTTTCAGCCACCCTTCGACACTTCATGTGGCCTCGGAGTGCACCTGGCCTGGCACAAGCGCTGTGGTGTGGAGCGGTGGTGTAGTAATTAGCGCACTTTACTACAAACTCGGGAGTAATGAGTTTGATTCCTGCTGAAGGCTAACACCAGTGACGATTATCTGAACTGGTCCTGGGCCTCCCCTAGGTTGACTCAGCTTTAAATGAGGAATTGGAGCGATGTGTAAAAACATCACCACTGGGGAGACAAAGGCGATCGGGGGTGGTGCTGGCCTTCATAGGTGCTCTTTAACAGCTCTTGCCCCAACAGTCTGCTACAGGCTATACGGGGGATCTTTGTCTTTGTGCCGTAGCATGCCGGCCATCCTAGAAGATGACGACGCCGTGCGGCGCTGGCTGGACTTTGGCACGCTGCCCGGTGGCAAGGCGGCGCTGGAGGAGCTGGTGCGGCCGAGCGAGCGCGTGGCTTTCCACGCCGTCTCCACCTTCGTCAACAACTCGCGCAACAACTCGCCCGAGTGCGTGCTCGAGGCACGGCCGCATGCCCCTGCCACCGCCGAGAAGCCGGTACGATGCACAACACGGCATCGGGCAGAGTACTGCACCCGGCAATGCACCTGGTAAATACACCATGTCCGGAAAAAAAACACGTGGTGCCTGGCGAGACACGGCGTACCCAGAAAAAAAACGTCTCACGGCCGTCTGGAGGCAGATTGAGAAAGGGCGAGTGAGCATTGTCTTTTGGCCCAAACTAGAATGGGATGGCGCTGAAGGGAAATCACGGCATCATTTGGTGTTCGCACAACTATTACAGTGCACTGCTATCACGCATGAAGGCATGACGATTCACAGACATAGTCTGCAGGAGTTTCTCAGTCGGAGGGCGGTGATTGCCGTGCGTTTCCCCACAGTGTAATTTATGGGTAATATTTCAAATTTGCACTGTGACGCCGGCACACATGGCCCACACACGTGGCACACGTATTATTAATCTCGTTTCTAGGCTACGTGCACATTGTTTCTGCCTGATAAGTCTCGTAATTTTAGTGTTAGAATTGGTTATTTAAATGCACGTTGTATCATGCACATATAGTCTATCTTGTTATGGCTCATTTATTCCACGACCCAAAAGCTAACGCTTCATTTTCACAAAGCGCATTCAATTTTCACACGCATGATTATATGCGCATATCACGAGATATTATTTGAATGGATAAATGAATCAATTCATACTGTTTGGGTTTTCGCACTTGTGCTGTGTAGCTGCCGACGGTGTTTGGCGTTGTTACCGAGCGTTGTTTGGAGCGATGTCCGACGTTTTGCTTCTTTGGGAAGAAGCTCCCCAGCGTATTCAGTGAAACGTCAGGACGTCACTGCCAAACAACGCGCGGCACAACCCAAGATGGCATCGGAGAGAATCGATGAGACGCCCACGCCGTAACCGTGCCTCCGATTCCCATCTTCCTTCTCTCCCCTGCCCCTCGGGGCAGCAGAAACCCAAGGGCAGCAGCCTCCTCATGATGAACTGGCTGAAGAAGAGTGAGAAGAAGGAGGGAGCTTCTCCATTGAGCACAAAGTCGGAGCCTCAGGAGAATGATGGCGAGGAGGGAGCGGAGGGAAGGGTCACGAAGAGGATGAGGCTTGCCTGACTGCCACCTCGTACAGAAGCGAGGAGGGCGAGATGTACTGGTGGGGGTGAAGTGATGTGGAAGAGATGCAAACACCGTTGAGTCAGTGTCACTCGTCCCAGGTGGCAGAGAGTTAGTGGTGTCCGTTTCTTTATATGGCAATGTCGAAAAGAAGAGGTTATTGCATAGGCATCCCAATAATAACACTGGTCAACACACTTTTTCTGGCATAAGGTATTCCAACGGTTTTAAGGTAAATTTGGGGTGCCGATTCCAAATCTGGCATCAGTTTTTGTCTATCACATCAGGTTTTTGATATATCAGATATTGCATTTTCAATAAAAACTGCAGAAGAAAAATATTAAATAAATGTGGATATCTACATAAAATGATATTATAAACACACTATCCTAAAAATACAGCACCATATTTTAACACTAAAGCAGTCACTGACTCGCAACAACTTGCAATCATAAGTGACAGAGTTAATTTCGGGTAAAATCAATGAAAATGGGGTATGCCGATAGCATAAAAATGAGATGTGATAGAGCACTGCAAAAGTCCAGGCCAGAAAAAAATGTTTTTTTGTTGTTGACCAGTGTAATATGACTACCCCTAACAAATCCAGTCATCCAGTTACTTGAACCTGCACTTTATCTGGACCTTATCCGTACGAGCGAAGCAAACACGAGCCAGACAACCAGCCACTAGAACTCGCCCTTTTACAGACTGTAAACATGTCACCAAGGTACCTTTTTTTTACTTTGTTCATACTTCACTTTTGTTGCAGGCACAGGGAGAGCGAGTTGAGCCACCGACACAGCTTTGCGACGAAACCCTGGAAGCAATGCAGCCATTCGTCGCTTTCACCAAAAATGACATTCGATTACTCGTGGCCGTCAGTCGACGATCGCGCGGATCTTCGCTTCCACCTCTTGACGTTGTCGTCAATCGCCGCAACGGAGAGCGAGGGCCACACTGAGGGACCTCTACCCGTGTGTTGACGGTGCAATGTTTGTTGAATGTTTGAGCCTCGTCACTGTTCATGTTAGTTTTCTCAGCAGATGTATGCTGTTGAAGACGAGGGGGCTTTCGAGTTGATCTCCATTTCAGGGGTATTTTTTCCGTAACTACACTTGGAAGAAAATGTGAAAACGGTTCAAGTTTAGAAAACATTGTGTATTTGCTTTCTCTCAGAAGGGTCTCTACTACAGTGAGCTTGAGAGTCCCGTAAGAGGGTATTTTGGCCTATTCTTTCATACTGGCCAGATGTCTTAGAAGGGGTGGGAATACCCACACTTTACTCCAGCACACATGGCCTCTTCTTTTGGTCTTTCGGTAAAGTCACGTAGATAGGTTCAAAGAATATAACAAAAAAGCTACGTTCCGATCGCAACACAAGCGTTCGTCATGTGTTGCGATCGAAACGTCGTAGTTTTTTGTTATTTTTTATGAACCTATCTACGTGACTTTACCAAAACACCCAAAATATATACATTCCTGCAGTCAAGAAAGCTTTAAGTCAAGATTCACACCTGGCCTATGAAGAAACATAACTGGAAATGACCAAACCAGATAAGAAAACATTCAATGTTGTGTGGGACCACCAAAATATACTGCATCTGTGTAAAGTTAAACGTCATGCAAATTCTGACAATGCACTTTGATTAGCCTTGCCCCTGTGATATAGAAGAGACCCTGAGAGCAATGTAAATGATGATGAGAGTTATGTTCTCATGTTGTGATTTGTGCTGCATTAATTTAACAAAGTTTCCGATGTTCTCCGAGAGCCGCATTTGGAGCTGCTTCACGGTTACAGACTTTTCAAACTCTCCTTTCCCCACGTCTCCACTTAAACATTTTGGTTTCGACATTCAGCGTCTCATCGGCAGAATTGGGCTCGGTCTGCTGACCGAATTTCAAAACCACTCCAAAGTGCCCGTATTGAACCAATACCGCAAATTTGTACTCCCGGAAGGCCGTGTGGCTGATGGGATGTGTGAAAAACACTTACGTGGAGACGGTAGGAAGTTGGGCGTTATTGATTTAGGTCTGGAATGTTCTCCACGACGCTTAGGTGTTATTTTGTGTTACTACGGAACTCTGGACTTCACAAAGTACAAATAAAGCACGGCATGTTTAAAACTGTTTATTTTCAAGTTTTTTTGTCTTGCTTTTAAAGTCCAAGCGAAGGGTATGTTTTGTATTGCTTAATTCCTACTACAGTATATGCCTTTACTTCATACACTTCAGTGACCATGGGCACATCACTACTTATCCCCACCTCACGAGTAGGCTTGCAATGATATAAGTGAAGAATTGGGTAATTTTTTAACTTTTTTATATTTAATCACCTTGTAGTTTTATTATTTAATATTTACTCTTCATTGTAAAAATTGCACAATGGCATTTGTTCATCTGTACACAGGTCTCCACCGAAAGACCCTGGGTTTCAATGGGTTCTTTATAGAGTACGTCTCTTTGTCAAATCCACTACTGGAGGAAGGCCTTACAGTGCCATGTCCGTCGTGAGGGTTCTTTGACCAGACCTCACCATGCTGGCGAGTGAAGGAGAGGAGGGGGGGTGGGTCGCTAGTTGAGATTTCACTTGCCACCAATGTTTAGCTGTGGCCGGAAATCAAGTAACTTGGTTCACAGCATGTTTCGCTGTTTTATTCGTACAAATATTAACAGATTTCTAAGATTCAATGTATCGTGACGACCAAAGGTCAATTTGATTCAATCGTTTTGCCATCTCGCTTGTTCTACTATTCCGCACGGTAACGTGCATTTACTTTGCGTTCAATCATAAATAATTAATGTGTACACAATTCAACACGTGTGTGTGTGTATACACGCTGCAGGATGGCGAGAGATGGCAAAGGCCTGGAGAGTCTTCCATCCAGCAGTGGATTGATCGTGGCCGATGATGCTAATGTTTATATCGTGAGCGTAGGAATCAATTGCAAGTTGGTGAATCGTTACAAGCCTACCGAACTGAGCTCCCAGCGCGGCACAGGGAGGGGAGCGGAGACGGGCGGGCTCTAAAAACCACATACACCTGGCCCCGCACGTTCTCACCGCCGCACCAAATATTCTCACAGAGTACCACGAGGAGTTCGTGTCGCTGGCACATGGCGGCGATCGATGACAACGAAGGCACTCAGAACATCTCAACACCGACCGACCGACCGCACACATTCCGCCTTCCAAGACACATTCAGCACCTGTGGAATCAGGCTTGAAATCCAGGCTTCATATTTACTCCTTTTCCACTGCCACATCCGAGCCGAGCCAGCATGATGGCCCTTATCGTGTTTCCCACTGGCTGTCGTGCTGAGGCAGAACTGAAAATCGTGATAAACTGCTCTCAGAATACATCTGAATTTGGCTTGGGGCAAAACAGGGCCAGGGGCACGGCTATTAAAATGTTCATTACATACGTAAGTTTAACTTCTTTCGCACTGTACGTAGCCCACCGTGCTAATGAGGTGAGTGTGATGTCATTGTGCTGTAAAGACACAAAGTCACCGTATCATTCTGTGCATGTGATGTGAACAGCACGGCTCTCGGGTTCTGCAGTGGAAAAATCTCACGATTGGCACGGCTCGCTTATGCAGTGGAAAAAGAGGTATCTGAGCCTCGACAACTGGCTGCTTGTGGTCACACAATTGGATTTCTCACAACTCCCTGAATGAACGGCGCTCGTTTAGTTGATTGTATTTGCATAATGAGCTGCACTGCACTCCTCTGACGAGCTGCTGCTTGCTGTGTCCGCAGCCCACCGTCACCCACTGCTGCTGTGCGCTTCGCCACCATTTGTTCCCGTGCTGAGCCAACACGAGAAACACACTTCTTGCTATAAATAACATTGGTCGGTGCCATAATGTTCCGATACCTTAAAAGAGGAAGACAAGACTCAAAAACAAACAGCGCTAATTTCCAGGTAGATATGTACCTTGGCTGTGTGTCCAGCCTGTTCAACAAGAGTTGAACGCTTCATTAATGAGAACAGATGACATTAAAGTGACTTGAAGGTGCACTCTAGCGATGTCAGTAGTGACCTCTGAAAGTAAGAGTGTTGTATTGGATGTGACGTCAGGGCGTGTAACGAAACACCGATTGAAATCGATTCTAACACGATACATGCATCAAGTCGTGAGTGAGAATTGACTATTTTCAGTTCGTATTCAGTGCAAGTTGGTTCACGTGACCCTCCAGCCACAAGAGGCACTACTACATTCACCACTGTTAGGAAAAATCACGAATTCTTTAATTGTATCGCAAACCCAGAATAATGAGAATCGAATCACTGAAGGGCGAATGGTTGCACGTCTGATGAGCTCCATCGCTTGAGGTGGCCTGAAAGTCACCTGAAAGTATGTTTTGTCATTAATGAAGCTTCAAACTCTTGTCGAACAGCCCAGAGCACATAGCCTGAGCATGTAACTACAAGGTGATGAGAACCGTTTGATTCCTGAGTAGCGTCTCTGTAGTCACATATCACTGCCTCAACCCACGTCCGATTCCAACAACCTCACACAGTAGCCAACATTGCCCGTCTGTAATTCCTCAATAAAAATGACACCCCTTTCAATCTTAAACCGACACAAACCATGGACGTGCTACGCCTGCCAACCTCTGCCCTATATTGCACACGCATCTTAAGAGAGACGTTTCTGTCCGCGCGCGCGAGCACACACACAATCCCAGTCCTTGGTCACGCGCTCAGATCCGCGCTTTGTTCAGCTCCCAACTTCGCATTCTCAATGCTGCACCCCGACCGAGGCCAAGAACTTCACCCATAAGGTGCAAAAGGGCCCAACGCATTGACACCACGGGTATCACGCGGGCCCAAAAGGGCCCAAGCTTCGTTACTGTAGATTCATCCTTTGTGAAAACTTGTTGCTAACTCTCAAAAAAAAAAACTAAACACTGTTGTTTTTTTCTTACAAAAGTTTCCGGAGGTCATGCTAGAGAGACCTATCTGAACTTCACACACCCCCAGTCCACCACTTTGGCCAGAAGCTTCATTCGTCCGAATTGTCCTTCGGAAACCCACACCGTCAAAGATTTTTCCGCCGTTGAAACTTTCGCGACGCTGGACGTCTTGAAGCGACGAGGAGGAGGTAGGTGGCCCTTGCAATGTGAACACTGCCTTCTCATCCTCCTGTCTTCTCGCCCATCACTCACAGCTCCGTCAGACTCGCCTTCTTAACGCCCCCCCCCCCACCCCTCCCACCACTGCTTCCTCCTTCAACAAGCGAGGGGGGCGTGCTCTACCATACAAGGCTTATTGTCAACCCCTTCAGCATTCAACTTCCCAACTCCTCTGCACACACACACGTACGCACGACGCTCAAACTCGTATCCGTCTCTGGAATGTGCGGCTTCACAGTTGCTAGCATAGTCATTCCCACCGCTTTTTTTGCAAACTTAAATATATATAAAAAAAATCGTTTTGCTGTATCGCCCCAACCCCCCGGGCAATCCATCTCCTTCACTTTCACCTCCCTCCCAACCACCTGTAAGTACCCTCCTTCCTTCCCTCTCGCCTTCCCGTCCTCTTTAAAAGTCTAAAAAGTGATTGGCTAGGGAAGACGGCACAAGCCTTAGCAGTGCCATTTCTTCCTTTGTAAACATTTTAAATAGATTTCTATAAAACAATAAGCTTCACGATAAAATATAATGAAAAAAGCTGCTAAAAAAGCGAAAATATGAATACAAATACAAAGTAACAGAAACTATAAGTTGTACACTCGGCTCGGTGTAAACAAGGAAAGAGCTTGCGTTTCAGTTTTTGTTATTTTGCTTTAAATAAACAAAAACAAGGATGCTGCGGAGTCGCGCGGTCAGCCTTGACCCTTGTGCTTCATCGATGGCGGCCGGGGAGGTCACGGCAAGGTCGTGGTAAGGTCACGGGATGTCGGGGAACGAGGACATCACAGTCATGCGACAGGTCCGGGCGTCTTCCCGGGAGGTGTGCTTTGGTTAAAAAAAACGTGAAATAAAACGAGCGAAAGTCGCTCTTTCCGCCGTCCCACGCCCCGTTGAAGCCCACCACTGCCGCCCCCCCCCCCGGGACGTGGAAAAGATGGCTCTCGATGGAAACTCCCATCGTGGGTAGCTTCTCCACTCTCCAGGCGTGAGAGCCGGCGGTCTAGCCACGGTCGTTAAGACCGCTCGCACCACCCTCGATGGCTTTTGTCGCAAGTAGCCGGACTGCATATCCACGGACAATCGCCACGATGGGCACACACAGGCGAGCTAAACGTTGGGGCCTTCACAAAGTCTTTCCCAATGCCACAAAGGCTGCAAGGGGGCCCCCTTCATCAATCAATAAATCGATTGCTGAGATTTTAGCGCAGACATCCGCGGCGCAATGTGCGTCGTTGGTGCGGTAAAAAAAAAAATCACACTTCCTCTCTGTCAATGCTCAATTTTCAGGCAGTCCGGTCCGTTAACAACGAGGGCCGTGGACGGGTCACGGGTGGGAGCGAGGGAAGCCGGTTCAACGGCTGTCTCGCCCGCACTCGGCTCGTCAGCTTTGCGCCGAGTGGCCCTGCCCATGCATGCCATCGACTATGCTGGCGATTGCGTCCCAGTGGCGGCAGGTGAGCGCGGCGGCGGCGAGCGCCATGAGCGTGGAGAGCACGCCGCCGCGAGTGCGCAGAAGCGGTGCCAGGCAGCTGGTGGCGGCCGACACGCACACGAGCACCACGGCCACCACGGCCAGCAGCACGTTGATGAGCTTGCCCAGCAGCGCGCGGGCATCCGCGCTCTCCAGCCCCTCCAGCTGCACGACCTGCTGCTGCTGATGCTGCAGCTCCAGCTTCAACACGCGCGTCTGGCACGACTCCAGCACCTCCTGGGAGTCGCGGGTGGAGAGGGCGGAGAGTGGGAGCCGCGAGGGGAGAGGGGTGAGGGGCGACTGTCGTAGGTCGGCGTCGAGTGAGTGAGCGGGCGAGCTGGTGATGGGGATCTTACCTGCGTGTCTCGTGCTCGCTCGTAGGCCTGGTACGCCACCTTCTCCTCCATGCTCACCAGCTCCTGCCTCAGGTTCATCATCTCGTTCTGGTGGAGCTCCGTCAGGTCGTTGAGCTGCTCTTCCAGACGCTCAAACCTGCGGCCGCCCACGACAAAATGCGTCCCGCGATTAAAACTACACCGCCCAACGTCTTATCAGCTACAATCGATTCTTACAATCACGGTGTAACACGCACACAATTTTGTGCACGACAGTAGATAATTTACAATTTTATACACCGTGAACATTTTACCTTGGGGCTAATGGAAGATTTGAGACAGATGGCACAGGTGAGAAACAGAACAGACCAGTGTTTCTCAACTGCAGTCCTCGCTACTGGCCATGGGCTGTAGGGGGCGACGGTCATTTTCGTTAAAGGGGCCCCAAGTAATTGACCCCAAAAAGTAGTCGATTATAATTTTATATTAATGAATCGAATGTCCGTCTCGGCTATATACATTTCGTTTTCTCCTGACAATGCAACATCAGTGGCAGCACCACACTTGCAATGTAACATGGTGACCAAACACAAAAACTGAATTCTCAACAAATGACTCGATGCACAACATCTCTCTCTCTCTCAAGAGAGTCTCGAGACTCCGTGAGGCTTTCCCGGACAAACGCACGTTCCCAAATTATAATTTCAAGCGATTGATCTCTGGGCCTCGCCGCGTCATCGTCTCTCACTTGAAGTGCTCCTCGTGCAGGGCCTGATTGATGAGCGCGTAGTCATGCTGCCTCTGGCTCTTCAGCTCGCCCAGCGCCTCCTCCAGCCTGCACTGCGCGTCCCGGATCTCCCGCAGTTCCTCCAAAATCGCCTCCAGCCCCGCCGAGCCCAGCTGCAGCTGCGCCGCCGCTCCACCTCCTCCGCCGACCACCGCTGCTGCCAACGTCCCTTCCGACGGGCCCCAGCCGCCGCCCCCCCCAACGGACAACAACGGCCCCCCTGGACGGGGGCTGCCGGGTCCCCCGGGACCCGACGTGCTGTTGCCCCCCCCGCCCGAGTCGGACGTGGAGCTGGAGCTGTCCTCGTCGTCGCTGCCGAAGAGGCGCGGGGACGAGTGGTGGGCGTCACCTGCGAGGGATTGCGAGGGGGCTCGTTAGAGGCGATGGCGTCGCGATGGCGTCGTTATTCGTGGAGCGCCTCCGATTAGCGCGGTTGACTACGTTCGGCGCCACTACGTCAACGATCTGTCGACTCCGACCGCCTCGCGAGTCAAAGAACCATCGCAATTACGGGGGGGAGGGTCGTGATTTTGTGTCAAGAATCGCTTTGTGCCTGTATCGTTGTTGTGCTGCATTGTTCTCCGCGGTGACCCGTAGGTTGCCTAGTACATATATTTATTGATGTTGGTTTCATTAAGCTAACGATAACATTTGTATATAATTAGCACAGATTGTAAATAATAGACTTCTACGCACAGACACACACGCACGATTCGGTGTACCAAGTGAGCGTACGAATCGTTTTTCGAACCAAGAATCACTCCTGCTAGCCCCGCTCACCGCTCGACACATCGGTTCACCATTGCGTGCGTTGCGCGTGCCCGGCATCGCGTTCGTACGCCGTGTGCGCACGTGCGCTGAGTGCATGCGTAGTGTTTTGGACGTGTGTACGCATGCGTACCGGACACAGCGGAGTCATCTGCACCACCGCCACCCTCTTCCAGGGCGTTGAGGTTGTCGGCGCTGCCGAACTTGCTGCGGATGAGCGTCGCGAACTCCCGCGGCTTCGACACCACAGCCCCCGCCGCGCTGTGCGTCACCTACACCGACGGAGAGCGAGCGGGACGAAGCGATAAAGAGTGGAACAGACGGATGTACGCGCGCTCGTAACGGCCCCGGTTGTCGATCCACTGCCGGACGAGGGCTTCCCAACGCCGCCCGGGTCGTGGGAGTTATTCGAGTGAATTTCATCACACGGATCAGGGCGGGTTGGTGAAGGCGGAGAGCATATATGTGGGAGCATGGAAGTACACGACAACCATGGATGTTTCTGCACTGCCCTCTACCAGCCACAACGTAGTCCCAGAAATCTAGAATAATCCGATGAGCGGAGTCCTAATTTAGTCTTGGTCTATTTGACGACGACCTGTGAAATTTTCGTCACGTCCTAAGTATGTGGATTTCATTTGGCCATGAAAATTTATAAAATCTGACTAAATAAACACGGTCCAGTGTTAACTTAGCATTTAATAAACATTTTTATGAAAAATTGCTGACTAAATTAAACTCACAGACTTGAGACTTGGCAAAAATTCTAAAGGATGCAGTCCACTTGAATCGAACTAAACAGACTAAATTATGGCGACTAAGCTAACACATGTTTGGTCACTGATCCAGGCAGTGCGAGCCCCGAACACACAGACACACATGCGCACGTACACACACATACACGCACGTACACGCACGTACACATACACACGTACACGCACGTACACACACATACACGCACGTACACACACATACACGCACGTACATATACACACATACACACACGTACACACACATACACACACGTACACACACATACACGCACGTACACGCACATACACACACACACATACACACACATACACGCACGTACACGCACGTACACACACATATACACACATACAAACACGTACACACACATACACGCACGTACACACCGCACCAACAACAGCCCGTGACCTCCACCTCCCAACGACCCCCCCCTCCCCCCTCGACCCCACACGCACCTGGGAGAGACCCGAGAGGCCCCCGCGGACGCTGTCTACGACGCCCTCGCTGAAGCCGCTGATGCCGGCGCGCACGCTCGTCGAGACGCCCCTCAGGCCCTGCGTCACGCCGCCCAGGACGCCCTTGGCCGGGCGGCCGCCGAGGCCGGCGCCCCCGAGGCCGGCGCCCCCCGGCCCGGCGCCGTTGAGCTCCACGTCGCGCAGGCGCCGCCGGTAGCCCTCCAGCTTGCGCTGCAGCTGCGCGATTGCCGCCGCCGACTTCTGGTTCTTCTTCTCGAAAACGTTCTTGATGCGCCCCACCTGCTGCCGGTCGGCGTTGTTCGCGAGCTGTGTGGATTGCGCGGAGGTCAGGGAGGGGTCACCAGAGTTGGTTGGTCAACGTGGAAGGTTTGTCGAGGTGAAAGTTGAGTTAGTCCCAAGTCAAGGTCATCGTCGTCGTCGTCAGGCAGCGTTGTGTTACAGTACGTGCTGTCAACGCGAGTTTCATCCACCCCCTCCAATCTTTTGCCGCCTTCCCTCACGCTGTTCTTGTTAGATTCCATTGTGCCAAGTCTCTGTCGACAATGTCTCGCCCATGAATCTGATCCCAGCTCTTCCTCTTCTCTATCTTCCAGACTCAGACTCCGTTGCATCAGTTTTCGTCATAACCTCGTTGCGGTATCCATAGTCAAGCTCACATTCTATTTAGTCCAGGTCTCGGGTTAGTGAGTCCATGTCAAGTGTTGTTCAGTCCAGGGCAAAGTATAGTCAAAGGTCAAAATGTATTTGGTAAAAACATTAGCGAGTCCAGAACTAAATGACTACAGCAAGTCAACTCTGCCCTGCATACAGAGAAAGACCCCTTTGAGTTGTGAGCAATGGAGCAGGAGCTAAAACTAGACTCAATAACAACCTCCAGCCAGCAGATGGCGGTACAGCACAGCGTTAATCGAACCGGGTGGGTGACCACGAAGAGTTACACACTCATTAAATAATGCAGCAATGCTGTGGGCCCCCTGGAAAATATGGTTTAGGCCACGCTTTCGAAGTGTCAAGGATTCCAGGAATTGGAAAACTCGGAGAAGAGTGACTGGCCCTTCTAAACCAGAGCCATGTCCCATCATCACTGGTTAACAAACATATGACTTTTATAGAACCATATTATTTGGCGCTTGATGCATCCTCATGTGCGAGTCTTGTGGTCTCAACGTAAGTCATTGGTGACCAGGCTGAGACCATCAACTCACGGTTGGGATGGTTAAAATCCACTCAAACCCAGAATCCTCATTGGCAGTGACCAGCTGAACGCTTCGGCAGGGGCCATGACGAACCCCCAATCGACTACCTCCCAAAAAACTCCCTCACCCCGCGGCCCCCCCCCCCCCCCCAAATTATAGTCAGAACGTCGTGCGCGCGTCACCTTTAGATACTCGGCGACGTTCTCGTCGCGCGCCGCCTGCTCCACCTTGATCTGCTCCGTGGTCTTGAGGATCTTCTGCGACAGGTGCTCGATGGCCGCCCTGGTTCGCTGGGGGTCTGGCGATCCGCCGGGGCCGCTCGCCAGCCCCCCCGCAATCCCAATCCCGCCGCCGCCGCCGCTGATGATAACGAGCCCGCCGGCATCGGCCACGCCGTCCAGGCTGATGTTGCTCTCCGAGCTTCCATAGCCGGGGCCCAGGTTGCAGGGAGGAACCAGGACGGAACCGTCCGGACGATCAAACTACAAGGGTGGACGCACACGCACACACACGCAGACACACACACACACGCAGACACATACACACACGCAAACACACACACACACGCACACCAAGGGCACCATTGTTAGCCGGGTAGACGGTTAAGAGAAGCGCTGTTGTTAATGATAGTGAGCACCCGCGAATGTGATGCACTCTCGCCGTTGCTGCAATCCTTCGTAGCTACACTGCGCGTGGTGGAATCCTGCAAGGGCGGCTCTCGGAGGGCCTGGGAGTCGAACTTTGCTACAGTTTTGGGATTTAGCAAAAGGAAATAAGTGATAAGAGACGCGGGGTGGCAACAGCAGCGATAGTGTGACGAATAAACTACGCAAATTATGTAATTTGTAAAAAAAATATTTGTGACCTCATTTTTAAATGCTGATGACCTCTCGACCTTGACTTGGCCACGGTATTTACCACGCATCTCCTTTGCCATTGGGATATTGTCATTCGATTGGGCTCTCACAGAGTAATACAAGTGGCAAAAGAGACTGATTAATAGCTCTGCGACGTTTTAGGGTCGTGTCGGTTTTAATTCCCAAAACCCAAAAACCTCTATTATGGACGATGTCCAACGTTTTGTTCCACGTGCTGGGAACTTCTTCAGCAACCGATTAGGAATCACTTAAGTGCACATGGCGGGTTGCTGCGGTGAGTATTGGCCCAAACACCGACCCCCGCCCGTCTGCCTTTCCGCAGGCGTACGTTTGTTTCCGCACAGACACGTCGTCACAACAGCCAATCATCATAGGAGGAATCATCAGACTTGGCGAGGTGACGATGGTGCTGGCATCCCACCTCCGATTAGCACGGTTGGCTACGTACAGCGCGAAAGACGTTCAACATATATACGTCAGAATCGGACACCATTTTACAAGTGAGGATTTGTGATAAAAGCAATGAAGTTTGGGTTGGTGGGCCAATGCGGCACTAACCCATTTCCTCTACAAAAATTCGACTCTTCCTACTTGTGATTCTATTCATTGCGATTTCATCAACAATAGATTAATTTTGCCATCTCCGTTCTCACTCTAGCTCCGGTAATCTTGATTTCGCTTATACAGTTATGCTTGCCTTATTAGCCTCCACGCAACATCATCATACCATTTGCAAATTCATTGCAGGAACTGTAAATAATCGATTCGCACACCCGACTTGACACGTGCATCATAGAGCTTAAGAATGGAATTTACATTGGTGCATAGAGCCATCGTTACATGCATGCTTACCAAACCCTGTATAGCAATACAGACTGTTTAGGCCATGGTTGTAAGCAAGCACCGATTAAGGCAGGCAGGGCACACAACGGATTGGTGTGACTTGACCCATGCCCACCGTCCGAGCCTATCAAGGGCAGACCCGGCACCGGGCTCTAACATCACTCAACACCGACGTTACACCGACGTTAGCCGGGGCCACCGTTATTTTATCCCAGTGGGCTAACCACCAACACCCACGACTCCCCACACTGCTCAGTACCCACGCACTCACACGCCATTGACGACAAACAAGCCGCCCACAAAACCACTCCCTTCGCTACCGAAAAACAAAATGTTTTAAAACCAATGAGCAGGCTGGTGGATAGGCGGGTGGGCGGGCGAGCGAGCAATGCCACCAGACGGTCGGGCACTCGGTCGGTCGGTCGCTCGGCCAAGCGGCGCCTGTTCTCCGTTTTGACTCGATTAGCCGCTGCTGCACGCCGCGTGTAAACACGATCCCTGTCCGCGATATCGGCCCCGTGAAACCGCAGCACGGCGGGAGCAGCCGGACAGACGGAATTGTAGCATAAACAATGACGGGCGGCCAAAAAACGCCTGATTGGCCTTTGCCATATTTTCGTTTTTTTTATGTAACGCTCACTTGACCCGCTTGCCCCTCTGACCGTTCTTTCATATTTCCCCATTAATTTGCTGTTGCCCAAAAAAAAGGAAGAATAAAGCCGTTTATTTATTAATTTGTTGCCCAATTCGCTTGTGCAGCCGCGGCAAAACGCGTGAGAATCGGCCAGTGACGGGATTGATGTCGAAACAGAAAAAAGCTCCCGCCTGCACGTAGCCCCTGATGAAATCCAACACTCCTCTAGCGCTGCTGAGCGTTTTACAGCGCGCCTCCCAACAGCGCCGAAAGGACGTGGCCGGTTTTGATTTCGTGGAGGAAAGACGAGGATGAACATTCAACCCATGTCAGACAATGGTTTATACTGAACCGCATCAGTCTGAAACATGCCAGGACAGATGTGGCCATCTCCCTCCTATACAGTGGACAATTAAAGGGTAGCCCACCAATCTTCAACTGTGACCCAAAATTGTAATGCCACTGCTGCCTACGATCGAGTCAGCAGCAGCATTTCAAGATACGAGCATCGTGCCGATCAACTCCCCACCATACGAATGAAGTGTACATTTAAGTATATGGGGGTATCCATGCGAGTCATTGCATCTCTAAAGGAATCTCCGTGGGAATTCCATGGCAATCTATAACAGCGCCTTGAGATCCTTGATGAAAAGCGCTATATGAATGGAATTGTTATTATAATAACTCAAGCCATGGACCACATAGCAAGCCACTGTCCACTCCGATCATTCGCTGGCAACACGCGTCATATATTCACCAGACTACTCTTGAAGCCATTCCGCTGGCTCGCCTCACCGACCCCGACACAAAAGGCTCCAACCAGCGGTAGGGATCGTATCGACCGTGCCCGGACCGCCCTCGGGACGCCAACGCCGCCATCGCCAAATTTAGGGTGCGAATCTGAGTGGCTGCGTCGGCGGAGAAGGGGGCGGCAAGGAATGGCGCGAGAAGAACACGGGCCTTTGGCACTGGCTCGCTGCGCCACCACGGGCACCTGGCATTGCCGCTCTCCAAGCCTTCGCTTTGCCGATCACTCACTCGCTAACGAGGGCCCTTCACATCATTACGCACGTCCGCCATGGGATGCGGTCACATTTATACGCTTTGTAAAATCCCAAATGGCGCGTGTATTTTGTGCGTGTACCTGTGTGTGTACAGTGTGCACGCAGTGTATACTCGTGTACACACACTGTGTACGTAATCGGCCAAGGAATGGAACGTGGCTGGGTAGGACGTCCACCGGGAGAGATGGAGTGGAGGTGCTAATGGATTATTACATTGCTGGATCGTAAGAGATGGCGTTGGCTTGGGGAGGCGTTTTGTCCAGCAGTGTATTGACCATGGTTGTTGACGACGGTGCCATATGTAATCACACACATGTATTAAATGTACAACAGCCTTTTTGTGAGTCTCATGCTGGAAGAAGCACCCCACCCCATAATGTGTCAGTCACAAGGGGCTTGTTTGACCACACTTCACCATGGTGGTCAGTGCGGGCTGGTGAAGCGGGCACCCAGAACCGATTCAAACACTGCTGCCCACTTGTTCGCCGAACCTTCAAACTCAGGTGGCCAGGTTCCTACAAAAACCACCTCTCCCACCCCGTGCGTAGATGTACCCAGAGAAATGTGCAACAACTTGCTTGTGGTCCATTCAGTGAGAGAATTATATATATTTTAAAACGTGTTGAATAACGTTTATGAATCGTTATACTAACAGAGAGAGAGTGGATGAGTCAGTCAAGAGGCCACCCTGAGGAGGGATGAGTCACCAATTTTGTTTTTATTAACAAATGGCACAAGTTGTTTTTTCTTCTGCAGAACGGCACACTTGTTAGACATGTGAGC
Organism: Lampetra planeri; assembly: GCF_965212315.1. NCBI lineage: Eukaryota > Metazoa > Chordata > Hyperoartia > Petromyzontiformes > Petromyzontidae > Lampetra > Lampetra planeri. The sequence goes on from NC_136150.1 coordinate 4,685,420, forward strand.
AAAAGGCACAATTGTGCCTTGGAGGATATATCTCTGACAAAGACATCTGTGTGCTACGCGAGTGTTCTCCACTGCTATGGGTTTGTATCCACCAGGCACTCCAATAGGGAAATTGGCCAAACATTCCAACATATCGCAGCCCTCTTGAAGACGAGTCTTGAGACTCGGCGAGACTTTCCCGGGTAAGAAACATTAAACAAGAAAAACCTACATCATGCAATATATCCGTGTCCGTCATCCAGACTCACAATTACCACCGCCAAAATTATTCCAACGGCCGTGAAAGACACCGCTGACGTACGGACACCACCCCAGCGAGCACAAAGACCACTCGCAACGCATCGCGTCCCTCGCACACGTCACTCCCGCCGCCGCTGTCGCCACCACCCCCGCCTGTCATGCCACTATCACGCAGTGACACACGGAGGTTACACGCACACAAGGGCAGACGCACGCACGCGCGCGCGGCATGCGGCCAGCAGCGTTCGCTTCCTGGCTCGCAAAGCAGTTGAAGCCGAAACGTCCCCTTTCGCCTGTCACTCACCGGCCCCCCCAAAAACCACATCCCCCTCTAGCCAACCCCTCTGTGCCACCAATCCCGACAGCCCCTTCACCACGCTAGTCAGACACTCGTACAATAGAGTTGATTGTGACCAAGACAGCTGTTCCGTCGCTGTCACTGCGTTAAAATTGCATCCGTTGAAATAAAATTCTTAGGCACATTTAGTCTCAAAGTCTACGAACCGATCCCTTACATTGTGATAATAATTTTAATTGCCATGACTATCATCCTCGTGATGACTGTCATTGCTCAACCAGGTGAGAATTAACTCACACTAAGAGTCAGTTTTGCAAGAGAAATCCATTAGTGCGAAAGAAGATTGATGTTAATCACACAAAAAAGACAGAACATTTTAATAAACAATACAAACGAGACAGAAACAACAGGAAATCGTGACCCAGTCATGAGAATTCCTAAGATCGCCGGGTAGGAGGAGGGGGGGTGAATCATTATCCGTTTACTCATTCAATCAAGGTGGCATCACAGGAAGTTACATCACTTCACCCCATCATCACTCGAGGCTTCCCTGCCTTGCAGCAGAGGCACTTTTGGGGGACATCGTAGTGAACCTGCGTTTCTAACAGGTGACAATTTAGCGTGGAAATCTCTGTGTCGCACGGCGTCGCTCGGCGAAAATCTCCAAACCGGTGGAAGAGGCTCGGGACAAGCCACGCTCTCTCCAGTCGATGAAAATCCCCATCGACCAAAATAAATGAGCACGACCTGAAACTAAATATCAAACGATGCTTGCCAAGATGAATAATGGAATCTGGGCCATAGGGCATGACAGGCGATACACCCCACAATGCTATCCAAGTCTTGCGTCAACATGGCAGACCATGCAGCCTTGGGAGAAAGCTACAATGTGGCCTCTTTATACACGAAAAAACCCACTTAGCCTCTGGCATACGCAGACACGCACCGGGGATGGGTTGACAGGTGGCTGGATCAGTTTAACACGTAGGCTTTCGCGACCAATATCATCCATAATATATGTTACTTGGGTTAGATAGCGTAAATATAAATGTGTCGTTAAACCGTTAAACAAATCTGGCTGTTGCCTGATGAAGCTGGTTGTAATTACTGGCGAAACGTTGTACTCGGATTGTAAATGTTGTGGCTTGGCTCTCCAACACACAACCGGTTAGTGTTGTACTGGTGACGAATTGGCCACGTTCTGTTTACGTGACAACGCTTACTAGTTGGCTGTGTCGGATGGTGGCGGGTTTAACGATGCATTTATATATTTACGCGATCTAACTCAAAATAACCTCGATAAAGGTTGCTGGATGTATATAGACAAGGTTAATGTCTCTCGTTATGATGCATTGATTTAAATAAATTATTTTGCTCAGGATACACACATTTAACCATGACTCAATTCGTATCGTTCGGATGTAATTGGTTCACCAAATACCTCCAGCCACTCGCGGTGCTAGAATGACCTCCATGAGGCTGCGAATCGTGACCATTAATCAAAAGAAATCGTCGACTTGCAAGGCAGGCTCAGCGTTCCATGCCGAATAAGCGCAGTAAAAGAAAAAAACCCGTAAAATATTTACACGAGAACAAAAACAACAACGCCATAATAACAGGCAAGCGCAGCGGTAACATTTGATTCTTTGGAGAGCAAGGCAAGCGGGGATGGGAGTTAGAGGAGTCGGCGTAAACGAGTTTATTTATTTATGACGGGGCGCAAGCCCGTCGAGATGGCGCAACAACGTTAAGGGAGCGCCCTCGTGAGAAAAAGAGAAACTTGGAGGGGAGTTGAGAAAGCGGCGAAGGGTTAACGGGAACATTTCACCGGTTTGGCAAGAACCGCGGCTCAGCCCTGCCGATGACAAATACAACGCTCGGCATCCACATTCTTCAATCGCTCGACTCGCTCCGCCGTCAAAACCGTGCGCTGCTGCCCCCCCCCCCCGCGAACTCTGCCGCAAACTCAATAAAAACGCGAACTCAAAACGTCTACTGTGTTCCCAGTAGTAAGAGTGGCTGGCTGGAGGTGTTAATAGTTAAGTCGAGTTTTCAATTGCAGGGGTGTCTCTAAAGGCGCCAAAAGCGCACCGCATATTGTCGTCTGGAGAATATTACGTCTGTCTGCGAAAAACTTATTTTTTTTCCTGCAAATTATAAGGATAAAAAAAATATCGCACAAACCGATCACGATCAGACTTACCACACTGCTGAGCAATGCAGTGACCCAATCTGCATTTTTGGGGCAAGATTGGCAACGATATACTTTTTAAAATGTGTTTTTAGGTTGTTATTTTACTCAACTTAATGTTATTCTGAGCACCAGCGTCACTGGTAATCATGCGCGTGGGTGTAAGCTTCCACATGCCAATGCGAAAGCGTTCGTGTGCATTTGGCCATTTCCGCCCACATATTAAGGAGTATTAAGAAACACATCGGTCGAATACCCTAACAAAATGTAGACTCCTTTAATGGAATGGCTATCCCGGCTTGTAACATTTTACAGGCCGCTAAACCAGGCCGGGCTCCAGCAGAGCTGTTGAAGGCGGCGCCATGGTGGCAAGGAGATGTTAAATACCTCAATTGGTATACAGGAGGTCGTGGGATCGATCCCAACCCCGACCCCAACCCCGACGCCTGTATAATTCGAGTTTGCATGTCTCTCTCCCCGTGGTCGTGTGGATTTTTCTCCGGGTGCTCCGGTTTTCACCTCCACATTTAGAAACATGCGTGAAGAGAACATAAGCCACTTCGTTGAGCTATCATCTGCGGCCAGGTCGCTTCTGAAAAGGAGCTTCATAGATCACTGGGCCTTACCTGGTAAAATATTTGTATTTATTTAAAATAACAATTTTTTTTTACCGTAACAGTGATATCCCGCAAAGGAGATTGAACTTTGGTGGGTGGTGGGGGGGGCAAAGGGACATTTGGTGGTGTAGGGCCCACTCTAGCATGCCCCGAGCATCGGCTTTGCGCTGCACTCTACGGCCGGAGGAGGAGTGTTGGTTGGGGGCCATGCTCGGCATCAGAGCGACTGCCACACGCACGCCGCTCAGCATTTCAAGGATTCTTAGAATGCAGTGGGAGAATTTACCCTTTTAATGGCAAAACGTAATGGCACAATCTGTAAAAAAAGCAACTGTTGTCTTGTCGAAGGGTGGAGAGCGATGGTGCAATGGTTAGCGCACTGGGCGATTAACTCGGCAACCCGAGTTCCCTTCCCGGCCATACTGGACATCTGTGAAAAAGAGCTTCATAGCTCATCGGATTCGTCCAGTCGAAATAGCGATTCTGATTCTAATAGCAGTTGGGAGTGGGTTTTTTGTTTTATTTTTTTTCAGTCGTGCAATCTCATTCAATCGTTACACGTTAAACTTCAATGTCACACCTGAGCCTTAAGAGAGTTGCAGTGTCAAACGCTCAGCTTATTTGCAGAGCTGTCAACGACAGTGATGATGTAAGCGGACATTGCTTTGTTTTGGTTTAACAGAACCACCTTGCATGTGAAAGGGGGCTTAAGAGAGGAATTGTATGAATGTAGTAGAGTGTCTGCAGACCGTGTGTGCACCTGAGGCCAGGCAGGTAACCCACCCCCCCCATAAATGGTGAGCCAGGACAAAGCCCCCCCCCCCGACTCCTCAAAAGTCTGCCCCTTTAAAGCAGCTCCCAGACAACATCACGTCACCTAGTCACCCAATAAACAGTCTCAGGTTCCAGGTAAACACCGCACGTGAACTTACATCCAGTGTTAAATCAGAATCTTTATTTATCCCAGAGAAATCCGATGAGCTATGAAGCGTTTTAGTTCACAGATGCGAAAAAGAAATTGGCAAAATCCATCGTGGTACTGTATTTTTTAAGGCCCCCACCTCGATATTGCCCCCCCGCCCCCCACCTTCACCAACCCGCAATGAGTGAAACACTGGCAAATTAACCACCACGACTACCGACACTGCACGTGAAGGCCTCCATCCAACAGTTGACCGAGAAAGGGCTGTGTATTATTATCTTATCGGCAGGGATGGAGCCGTGGGTTAGCAAACTGCACTGTGAACCCGGCGTTTTTTTAGTTCGATTTCCCGCCACGGGCATCGCCACATCGGTGGTAATAACAGTTGAACCAAGCCACCTTTAACAACGGTTCATTTCTGCAGTTTATTGGTGACCGAGCTGAGACCAGCAACTTGGTGGCAAGATGTTAACTCCCTCACCTGGAATACCGGAGGTCGGGGGTTTGATCGCGACCCTGACGCTGCTGTATATTTGGATTTTGCGTGTCTCTCTCCCCCTGGTCGCGGAATTTTTCTCTGGGTCCTCCGATTTTTACCTCCACATTTAGAAACATGCATTTCGAGTATTGGGCAACTAGACATTTCCACACAATAACACACTTCATCGGGCTCTCGTTTGTGGCCAGGTCACTTTTGAAAAAGAGCTATAGATCTGAGTGGGCCTTACCTGGTAAAATAAAAAAAATAAAAATTAGTTTTTAGTTTAACTTGCAACATGTGAGTAACCGGTTTAATTGCATGCAGCTGATATCGAGATCCAACCCCAACATCTCAACAGCGAGGCTGGGTGAGCGTCTCAGGTTAAGTTGATGCCAGGTCAAGTTGATGCCAGGTCACAGACAATGAGCCACCAACCACTGAGAGACCCTGGGTTCGAATCCAGGTTTCAACTGGCTATGGTGATTAAACGGGGGTTTCAAGTGCAGTGAGTTCAGCTGTGAACCAGCACTGTGTTGTGAAAACCTCTGAGTGGATCCGTTCACCAGGCACATACCAATCGTACACACGCAGCCCAAGAACATTCACAGCGCAGTCTGTGGACGGACTGAAGCCCAACAGCTGACTGCTGTTTACATTGCGCTATGTTCATTCTCAAGTTACTCCGCTTTGGAATTTTCCCATTAGGTTCGAGGCACGGGCGGGGGTGTTGGGTCACTTTATCGAGTTAAATCACTGAGCAGTCTAGTGCGATTTCCCCCCCCCCACTGTCCTGTTAACAAAGTCCACATCAAACCACATCGTAAACACTTTCTGCAAACGACGACGAGGGGACTTATCAGACCGAAAAGTGAGCGTGGGCTGGAAACATACGAGTGTAACAATACAGTGCATACACAGAGATGATTTCTTGACAGCAAGTGGTGTTCGACCATGGCATCGGTCCTCCCCATCATGCCTGGCTCATCATGTCACATGACCACACTGCGTGTATAATGCACACACACCGCAAACTCAGGAGTTGTCAAAATTGAGGCTATTTTAATGTTGACAGCAGCAGACCAGCGGGACCATTGCACAATACCAGTTTCACTGTTTTTGGGACTCACCAGCGCGGTCCAGGAATTATTGCCTAACAAGGCTACTGCCTCGTACCTCTGGGGATTCATGTGGACAAGCCCTCTCGGATCACTGTAGGGACAGTTTGGCATTGCCTAGGGGCTATAGTGCACTGATAACCCATTCTACGGTGCAACCGTCCCGTGTTCCTATGCTGCCGTCTGAGATAAAATGGCATCAATTTTTACGACTCTTCCTGAGCTGTTGGTGGACAATGGATTACACGCGCGGTGTGGTGATGTCACTTCACTTGCGAGGCATGACGGGATCACTGCTCTTATGGCCAGAGTCCACAGGATGAGGAGGCACTGTTGCTATTGTGCCAGTGTGTGCACTCACTGTTAGGAAGTGGGGAGCGGTCGTGTAGCAGTTAGCGCACAGCGTTACAAACCCGCCCTCCCCCCCGAGTTAGATTCCCGCTCACGGCCAACACCAGTAACGATTATCCGAGCCGGTCCTGGGCCTCCCCAAGCCTCAGTCTCAAATGAGTACCTGGTATGGTGTGTAAACATCGCCACTGGGGAGACAAACACGGCCGGGCGTGGTGCTGACCACCGACCCCCTCGTGTACCGTTCTGGCCTTCATAGGTGCTCGCTAACAGCACTTTTCCCAACAGTCTGTTAAGGCACTACGGGGTGGGAGGGGAGTCTTTGTCCTTCTTTGTTAGGTAGGTGCTGCTGTAAGTCACCAAGCCTTGCTGAAGGAGCGACCCTGCGCAATCCACGCCCTTCACTCCGACTCCCCCCCCACCGTGTTTCACTGTTAGGAGTTAAGCCACTCGCTGTGTTAGCCTAAGCCTCCCACCATAATCTTCACTCGAGGACCCCCCTTGCAGGCCAAGCGGCCCATGTTTTAGAGTGAGGACGCCTGTTCAAACTGGCAACGGCTGTTGTAACCAAGAACCCCTGGCACTTCAAAACTAAAAGGCCCTCTCCTCATTCAAGAACTAAAATTATCCCTATCAATACCAATGATCCCTGTTCGGATTAAGGACCCGTTGGTCCAGATTGAGAACAAACAAACGAAAGGGACAGGTATTGTTGGCAAAAACCTGTCAACCCATACGACTTACCCGTATTCTTGTACAGGGAAATTTAGATTTCAGGGAAATTTAGATTTCAGGGCCATTACTGCGTACCGCCGTTTCAATACGGGCAAAAAAAAGTTTTTGTCTATTTGTTTGTGTTTCTCTCTTGTTAAGGAACTTTGTAGGATGAACATTGAGATTTATAAAGGCACGGGGTGACCAATAAGGTCTGAATTGGTATGTAATAAGGAAGGCACTGATAAGGGGTTGACAGGTATATACTATTACGGCAGACACGACAGCACATGTGGCGAGTGGCGGTATGACGTGTAGCAGCACCACGGAGTCAACACGCCCGGCTACCATCCCGTCTCCCCCCACCCCCAACACAGCACCGCAACGCGGTTTTCTTTTAAGGCTCCGTCAACCCACAGGGAAAGGACACTGTGACAGGTTCAGATACAACTTGTCACAGAGATGTCACCTTAGGGCGAGGGATCGAACTCGAGTTACCGGGTTCGTAGTGAAGTGCCCGAAGCGGTGCCCCATTACGCCCTACCCATCAGAGAGACAAAGGGTTCCTCTCTCTGTCGTCTCACCTGAACGGACTGTTTGGGGCAAGTGCTGTTAGCGAGCACCTCACAGCAACACACAACTACCACAAACATACGCACAGATACACGTTACAAAGGTAAAGATCCCCCGTAGAGCCTTAACATGTTGGGGGCAAGTGATGTTAGCGAGCACCTAACAGCAACGCACAACTACCACAAACATGCGCACAGATACACGTTAGAAAGGTAAAGATCCCCCGGATAGCCTTAACATGTTGGGGGCAAGTGCTGTTAGCGAGCACCTAACAGCAACACACAACTACCACAAACATACGCACCGATACACGTTACAAAGGTAAAGCTCCCCCGTATAGCCTTAACATGTTGGGGGCAAGTGCTGTTAGCGAGCGCCTAACAGCAACACACAACTAGCACAAACATGCGCACTGATACACGTTACAAAGGTAAAGATCCCCCGTATAGCCTTAACATGTTGGGGCAAGTGCTGTTAGCGAGCGCCTCACAGTAACACACAACTAGCATAAACATGCGCACTGATACACGTTACAAAGGTAAAGCTCCCCCGTATAGCCTTAACATGTTTGTGGGCAAGTGCTGTTAGCGAGCACCTCACAGCAACGCAACTAGCACAAACATACGCACAGATACACGTTACAAAGGTAAAGATCCCCCGTATAGCCTTAACATGTTGGGGCAAGTGCTGTTAGCGAGCGCCTCACAGTAACACACAACTAGCATAAACATGCGCACTGATACACGTTACAAAGGTAAAGCTCCCCCGTATAGCCTTAACATGTTTGTGGGCAAGTGCTGTTAGCGAGCACCTCACAGCAACACAACTAGCACAAACATACGCACAGATACACGTTACAAAGGTAAAGATCCCCCGTATAGCCTTAACATGTTGGGGCAAGTGCTGTTAGCGAGCGCCTCAGTAACACACAACTACCACAAACATGCGCACAGATACACGTTACAAAGGTAAAGCTCCCCCGTATAGCCTTAACATGTTGGGGGCAAGTGCTGTTAGCGAGCACCGAGTACAAAGTGCCACACACAACACGGTGCCACGCGCAGTCACAAAGGACCCCCCCCCAACTCACCACCCCCTCTGTATCAGCCTTGAGCAAACTGCTCGGGCAAGCACTGCACTGTTAGCGAGCACCCATTAAGGCGCACGAGGGGGAGGGGTTGGTGTGAACAGCAGCGCCACGCCCGGCCGCCTTTGTCTCTCCCAGCGCCGACGCAAACTCACCGAGGAGTCTTCCTGCTTCGACTCGCGACGTTTCTTCCAGTGCATGACCATGGCGAAGGCGGCCCGGCATGTCCACTCGGCAGCACGCGCTTTCAATACAGTCTATATGTACTGTAGAGTAAACGCCGTATCGCTGACGTAGCCTGTAACGTAAGAACACTGCCTGGCCTTGCACTCGAGTCGCTTACAAGCGGTTTAAAGCCCACGTTGGGGTGGCAAGCCGACGGTAACGTATGCCGATGCTGCTTGTGATACTGCTACTATAAATACTGCTGCTGATGACGGTACTGCCGACGACTGTGCTGCTGCTGCTACTGCTGATGATGACACAGCGGCTTTCAAAAATATGGAATTGTACTGCCGCTGATTGTCGACCCAATGTTGACGGTCCTCCTGCTGCTACTTATGTTCCAATGAAAACTACAGCACTTTCACCAACTACCAGAATGCTTGCACCGTGTTGAACTTCTTTCGCACCGTACGTAGCTAGCCAACCGTGCTATAATCCTCGGAGGAGATGGGGACAACACACTCGTGCTTGATGATGCTCGACTAATACAAAGTGACCTCCCGTACAGTAAGTCCGTACACCCCAACGCCGCCGCGCGCTCCAAAGTTGAAGGCCAACTTTGACTGAGCCTCTCTCTCTCGCTCGCTCCACCACCTCTCACAATCCCCCCCTCTCCCTATGCCGCGCTATGTTAACCACAGCGCGGGCTTGCACACAACGCCGACGCGGCCGCTATTCTTCGCGGCTGCTCTATGAGAGTTAACGAGCGACGTTGCACAGAGAGAGAGAGGCAGCCGTGCGGGCTCCCCTCCGTCCCAGATCTGACTGCCGGGGCTGTCGGCTTCATCTCCCCGAGCCGGCTGTGTACGAGGGGGGAGGAGATAGGAGGCGCGGGGCGGGTCAATCCCCTCCCTCCCTCTCCTCCCTCCCCTCCCTCCCTGCCTGCGGATGAGTCGTGTTAATATTTAATATAATTTTTGTTTAAAACCTCCTTCTTCTGATGGTGGTGGTTTGTCGTAGAACAAACTCCTGTAAGAACAAACGCCTGTAGAGTGATGACATGATATCCAGTGCCGGATTTAACCTAGTGCGGGGCCTGTAGCATATGTTGTTATAAAGGGACTCTACATTTAAAAAAGATACGTAAATATTAAAATACATTTTTACTTGTATTTTTTCATTTGCAATACGGTCAGATAATACGACAAATCGCTAACCTTAAACACGCGGTCGTTCATAAAAGTTGAAGAGCAAGTGCAGAATCACTGAACCGGAATGGATAGCTTGAAAGCGTTTAGCCCGGGGCCCTTGAAAGTGCGGGGCCCGTAGCTTGTGTAGCTACTTGTGCTACTGGGATAACACTGGTCAACACACTTGTTCTGGCATAAGGTATTCCAACGGTTCTAAGGTAATTTTGGAGTGCTGATTCCAAATCTGGCATCAGTTTTTGTCTATCACATCAGGTTTTTGAGATATCAAATATTGCATTTTCAATAAAAACTGCAGAAGAATGATTTTAAATAAATGTGGATATCTACATAAAATGATATTATAAACACACTATCCTAAAAATACAGCACCATACTTTAGCACTAAAGCAGTCACTGACTCGCAACAACTTGCAATCATAAGTGACAGAGTTAATTTCGGGTAAAATCAATGAAAATGGGGTATGCCGATAGCATAAAAATGAGATGCGATAGAGCAAATCCGAGATCAGATTTGGAATCAGCACCCTGAAATTAGTCTAGAACAGCTGCAAAATTCCAGGCCAGAATTTTTTTTTTGTTGACCAGTGTATAATCCGGCAGTGATGACATCGTAAGGCTCCCCTACCCCCCTTGTTGTCACCGTCGCGAGGGTCACTTCAGAGCCACCGACGCGTCGCGAGAAAACTTCGAGGCTGACGCCCGCCACTCGAGTTCGCCAAAATGTTGACGCCAGGTTATGTCGCCAAAGCGTTTCAGAGGCACGTGGAGGAGGGTGCGTCTTTCAACGATTGGCGGACACGCAACTGTTCTCCGAAATAGGAATGCACTGAACTGTGTCAATCCACTGCTGGATGGAGGTCACACTCCCCACGTTGCGTGGACGCGATTACGGGACATGTATGGGGGGTAAAAAAAAAACGCTTTATCGCTCGTCGGATTCCTCCAAGATGATTCTAGATTTGAAGTTTTCGTGACCGCAATGATCCATACTCGTTGGTTCTTTCGGTAAAGTCACGTAGGTGAAAAAATAAAATAAATAAGAATACAAAAATTGAAATAACTAAATAAAATCACGATGTTTCGATTGCAACACAAGCACTCATCATCAGGTGTGAAAATTACAACTAGTATTTTTATTTTTCTTAATCTTATTTTTTATTTTTCACCTACGTGACTTTACCGAAAGAAGCAAAAAGTATCCTCCAAGATAAATTAAGATTTTGATGGGGAGTTGCTTAATCATACTTCACCATGCTGGTAAGTGTGGTTTGGTGAAGTGGTGCGTGGGAGGGAGTGTTGGGTGCAGGGGACCAAGACCAGTTCCGATTGGACATCCCTCTAGATTTGAAGCGTTCGTGACTGCAAGGATTCATATTCTTAGGTTTTTTCGGTAAATTCACGTAGGTGAAAAATTAAAATTAATAAAAGTAAAATAAAAATAAAATAAAATCACGACGTTTCGGAGGCAACACAAGCTTCCGTCTTCAGGTGGAACCGTCACAGCATCGTCACAATCGTCACAGCACGATAGCTGTATCAAGCTGTATCAAGTGAGGACTGTTTTCTTGGAATTTCTCTCACTTGATACAGCTATCGTGCTGTGACGGTTCCACCTGAAGACGGAAGCTTGTGTTGCCTCCGAAACGTCGTGATTTTATTTTACTTTTATTAATTTAAATTTTTTACCGACGTGACTTTACCGAAAAAACCTAAGAAAATGGACATCCCTCGCCACTCGCATCAGCCGTAACCGGAATTGAACTCGGATGGTCAGCCATCGTCGGGTTCATAGCGTAGTTCGTCGAGCACAACACCACCACCACTGCTCCACTGCCCCAAAACAACGCACACAACTCGGGGGCCGGCACCGTCGTCGAGACAAGGTGACGGAGTCACTCACCTGACCCCGTCGCCTGACATCAGACCCAACGCATTCGGCGACTGCCTCTCTCCCGCCATCAGCCACTCGGCCAGCCCTCAAAGCTCGGGTCCGACCATCGGCGAGACGCGCGGCAGAACTTTCAACGATCTAACCCAAAAGACCTCTATTATGGATGACATTGGTCGCGAAAGCCGACGGTGTTCATAAACCACGGAGTTGCCCGTTTTAATTGGGGCGAGAAATGAGGCTTCACTGCGCTCCGTACGACAAACTTTGTTACGCGGGTAAATGCTGCCAACTGACCAACTCGGACGATGTCTGTTTATGGTGGTCTGAAGTCAGTTCCCATTCACCCCGAGCTGCCGAAATTTGATAGCTTAAAGGAAAAATCCGAGCCGACTTTTAGATCCTACAAAGAAACTCGTGGGGCATTGTGCTTAAACGAAGAACAATATAATAGGTGACGTTTCCAGAAATGGCCCTTTATTAATTTCCTACAAAGGGCCATTGCTCAAAATGTCGCATACAACATACTTTTTATTTTATTTTTAAGGCCGAAGTGTTCTTGACGAATGAGTTTCGTTGGTTATTTGTGCTCGTGCACAACTGCCAACGCAGCAGCAAATCAGTTTTTTTCATCTTACAGTCTCTTCAAGGTCGGTGCTTTCCATCGCCGACCACGCAAAGTTACAAACCGGAACCAAACATTTGCCAAAGCCATACGACACCAACAACTACAAAGACTTAGCTACCACACGAAAGAGTGCACGCACGCATGGTCATGCACGTGTACAGCCCTTTGTTTATCCACTGCTGACTGAGGGGGCCCTCCCAACGCCATGCGCTTCGTGGAGGGAGTTACTTGACCATACTTTACCATGCTGTGCAGTGTGGCTTGGTGAAGGTGAAAAGCCATAAAATACGGCAACACATGCACCGTACGGAAACGATTGCTTTTGCTGCACGACCCTGTTCAACACGCAGCCTATAACAACAGTTATGCATGGCCGTCGCCCATCCACTGTGCAAGCTCAAGCCTGCTTAGCTTCAAGTTCAAGTTCAAGTTCATTTATTAGGTATAGCCCTGTGAGCCATTCAGCTCTTGAATCGGGTGCAACCGCAACAAACAAAAAACAAAAACATGAACAAGAAAACATCTTAAAGTGAATATGTGACTAAGTGCAAACAGAAAATCCAAGAAAAGACAGCAAAATATTGCAGAAAAAACACCGTACACCAACGCTGTGTGCAAAAATCCCAGTGGGATGCAAGTCAAACAACAACAACAACAACCACAAGACAGCTTAAATTAAGGCCATCAGTCTAACTCTGTACTACAACAAACAAACATGGCTAAACCAATACACTTTTCGAAATCACCAAAATAAAGCCATGAAAGCAATGAAAAAGCAATCATAGGAACTGTGACAGAATTTTCACAATAAATGGCATAAACAACATGTACTACCAAAACCCTGCAGCCATAGCTGGCTGCATGAGTCACTCCACCTTTAAGATCAGCACACTAAATCAAAACACAGGTCATACTTTGTAGCGATCATCCGGAGCGAAACATTTTATTTTAGGTCACTGAATAGCACTGGCAGCTAGGGGTGTACAACTCCTCTAGGCTTGATGAGATCGGGTGCATTCTGAGTGATTTGGTCACTGACGGAACAGACGAGTTGTATCAACCCCTACTTTTGACATCACCCGCCATCACCGACACAGAACGCGGTAACTATTAATCTATTAAAGTAAACTCCAACGCTCACAATACATTCACTGAATTGTGCGCTAACAATAGAATAGCAGTGTAATGGAATTATGTGCAAATTATATACCTCAAGTAGTTCATTCTTGTGAACTGGAATTCAAACTCGTTTCTGCCTTAGATATGAATACGGTGGACAGTGCAAACACCTTTTACAAGTGGAGGTTCGAAATTACTCTGTCGTTGTGGAGTGGGGGCAGGGGAGATATCCCTCGCCACTGATGTTATAAAGTAAACTATTAAAAATATATATATTTTAGCAGGTACGGCCCACTGAGCTATATAGCTCTTTTTCAGAAGCAACCTGGTCACAAATGATACATCAACGAAGGGGCTTATCGTGTGGAAATGTATAGCAGCCAAATACTCTAAACGCATGTTTCTAAATATGAAGGGAAAACCCGGAGGACCCGGATGAAGATCCGCGCGACCACGGGGAGAGAGACACCGCACACTCCAAACGTCAGGGTCGGGATCGAACCCACGACTTCCTGTATACCAGGCGAGGAAGTTAACATCTCCTAGCCACCGTGGCTGGTGCCCAATGTTAGCCGTGTCTGAGAAACAAACTGCGGCCACCCACTTGGCTACAGGGTACCATATTTCCTCCACTCAGCATTTCTGTTTTTACATACAGTACACACATTTTGCAATACTCCATTGGCAGTGGCGCACAAGCACAAATAACAAAACTCCACACATTCGTCGGTACCACCGTAGTCTTTAAAGGCAAACTATGCAATCGGCAACGTTACGGGCATTGGCCCTTCCTCACAGCACACAACCCTCTGGCCTATGTGCTGCTGTGAAGAAGGACCAAGGCCAAAGTGTTAGTTAGGAATGTGAGTTTTTAAACAAGTAAACATGAACGCATTTCAATTTGAATATGCCATGGCTTGACTTTATGCTGTTAACATTAAGCCATTTTGGCCCGACCTATTTGTCATACAGTGAAGAGAGTGGGGGGGGGGGTCTGAAGTCCATTGCTCTTCACCACACTATATCAAAATTGGGGGGCACTGCCCTACCACGTGGCACTACATCTACAAGATGACAGCTGTCTGGTGTTCACGGTGTCATATTCTTCTCAATATAAGCCTGGACCGGCCAACCGACCTGATATCAAGAGATGTGTGCGTTGCCCTGTGTTCGGATCCATTGCGGGTTTTCGAAGGAACACAGTGCAGCCGTTATAAGATTTCTCACTGAATACTTTCTTCTTATTGTTGCAGGTGACAGCGACAGCCAAAAGCTGAGGTATACCGGATGTGGTGTGCCGGGTGCGGAAATATTTTCCGACCCAGACAGACCCTGCCTGGTTTTAGTCAGTAACAAATTTCAACTCGCCACATTTACGGCTGTACACACAGTCCTTTGTTTCAATTCACTTCCGGATGAGGGTCTCCCTGGAACACGCTGGTCGTTGAGGTTTGCGCTTCACCACGCTGGTTGCAAAGGGTCGGTTAAAGTGTGGAGCACAGACAAGGGAGCACAGAGCACAGTACAACAATGGATTTTGCTGCACCGGCTCTCTGCCGCCCAACACGTCCCCCTGGGGGGAGTCTTTAACACCAGCTATGCCTGGCAGTCGCCCATGCAAGCACTAGCCAGGGTCAAATCAGCTTAGCTTCCGAGATGTGATGAGATAGTGCGCATTGTCGGTGATTGATTCATAAGTCATTGCGTTAACGACAAATGACAATTATATTGCAGGATAACATTTCAGGCAATGGCTCTACCAGAGCAGATTGACTGATTTATGGTTGGACGCAGCAATTCACAACTTGATACTTTAAAAGCACTATCAGGGTTGAATTATGTCGGCATGTGAGAAGTTTTCAATTAGCAGGTATTGGGGTAGACAATCCGACTGCACGCAACATGAGTACAGTATAAATATTTATGGTACCAAGATATGTGAATCACGATGGTTGTAAATGTATTTATACATGCGCTTGTACATCACACCATTTTTTTTTATTATGAGCAGAGTGCCAGAATAGAGTGCGCTTTGCAAATCGCAATACTCGTGTGAGAATTAAACTCCAATTCGTCACACAGGCCCATGGCATAGAAATGTGGAAATTCCAATGCTTTAGATAAAGCGGGAAAGTGCTGCTCCCTACCGTTTGGACCAGAGGTGACTTGAAGTTATTTCAGAAGTAGCTCTGGAGTATCCGCTTCTGTGGGCCATTCTCTAACACAAAGAGTCCAAACTGTTTCGCGAGGGGACTGAATGGATTCTTTGCCTCATGACGTGACGCCAACAGCACAATTGGGATAAACTTGGGAAAAATTCCCAAAAAATATAAAACACACATTGTCAGTGTTACGTTAAACTTTTATCAGTTGCAGCCTGGATGTGTCAGTATGCCTGTGTGCTTACAAAGCATTTCACCACTTTACACGCTATGAATGAATAAACCTTCACCTTATTCACACAAACATGGTTATCTTCCTATTATTCACACAGGGGACCACCTCAATATGCGTGCAAACACAAGACATGTGTCTGCAAATACATCTCAACCGAAACCCAAATGCAGTTCGCAACACTTCTCTTTCTGCTTCTCTCCGCACACCACTCAACTACGGAATAACCGAGTTGCAACCAGGGAACAGAACGTGCCCCAGAGAAAAAACGTCCGCCGAGCAGACAGCGATAAAATAAGTTTGCGCTCAGGTGCTGGGCAGATAACTACAGCACAGAATCGCGAGAGGTAGCGGCGGCTTGGGGAGGCTTTCATCCAGCAGTGGATTGACCATGACGTTTGCATCTTCTCCCCGTGATTGCGTGTTTTTTTTTTCTCCGGGTCCTCCGGTTTTTCCCGCCACGTTTAGAAACATGCGCTTACAGTATTTGGCTGCTATAAATGTCCACATGATGAACCACTTCGTTGGCCTATCATTTGTGGCCAGGTCGCTTGAGAAAAGAGCTATATAGCTCAGTGGGCTTTACCTGGTAAAATAAAAAAAATAGTTTACTTTATATATTTTTGTAGTAATTTTATTCCAGTTTCTTTCATTAATGCACCTGCGCCGTCCATGACAAAGTGCTCCGCGCTGTTTTGTCTGTACACCATGGCCCATGGCCTTGAGGCCCCACCCACCCCACCCCCACCACGACCACCACCACCAGCACGCGAGAGGCGAGTTTGGCAGGCACGGCTGGAAAACCTGAGACGGGCCCGGCCCTGGGGTTACTCGGAGTCACGCCTCGGCCACGCGGACCCGTTCTGGGAAAACGGGGGAGGGAACCGATGCGCATGTGCGGCCTCTGGGTCATCAGCGGCAGGGCAGAAAGAATCTTCACGTCTCAGATTGCATGAGGCAATGCCGCACAGCGGGGGTGGGGGGGCTGGTGTTTCGTTGTTGGTGGGCTTCTCGTTTTTTTTTGTTTTTCTCATATCACGAGCCCATCGCGCCGCCTTCCCGCAAGCCCGCAGCGAAGCGTGTGAAAGGGGAAACTAAGACCGCGTTCCGTCATTGCGGTCGCTAATGTGGTGCTGGCAAGTTTTTTGTTTGTTATTGTTGCCGAGGGCCCGAGCACTGAAGGGGGTCTTCTTATAACCACCTAACCCCCTTGGTGGATAGGTATTACACACCTCATAAATCTATATATGTTGGCATCGGTACTGCAGGCTGCATGATTCAAATTTGACCTGAAGATTACACAACTGCATAGGTCTGTGCCAGGTGGAGGACAATTCACAACCATCCTCCAGAAATTCTGGGTCATGATTTATTTTGGTCTCGTACGTGGAGCAGCAACTGCAGCAGCAGCAGAGGGCAGTCCAGCAAACCCCATTGTTGGACTTGACTTCTATGCTCCCACGTCTATGACCCTTGCCTTCTCCCGCCTGCACTGAACACTGTGGTAAATTATGGTCAAATAACCCTCACGACTCGCAAGGTGATTTGTTCAGAGGTAAGATTTGCATATGATACGCATACATTGTAAATCATACATTTCCCATTCACCTGGCGAGCCTACACTCTTAAATGGTGTCGTATCGTCCGAATTTTAAGACGCCCTTCATTTCACCTTTATTTGAAAGCCAAAGTTGGGCGAGTGTTTTCAAGTCCAACAGGAGCATACGTGTGTGCGCGTGACCAGATTCGTATAACCTTATTGGCCCAAGACTGTCCATATCGTTACCCCTGCCTTTGGCCAATTCGTATTACAATCCTTCAGGGGTTACAGAACAGTACTTCACCCCGCCACCCCCATTATTTAATTGTTGTCACTGGCAGCAGCTGCGAAGTGCACCCGCGCGAGTGACAGACGTTGTGCTGGCTGCAGACGCGCGCTTCTTTTTAAAGGCGGTATTTTTATCCGAACCCCCGCATGCCTGGCAGCCCCCGGGGTCTCGATTGGCTGCTCACACATACCGAGGCGTACGTCTTTTAACATCGCCGCACGTATTCAGAAACGATTATTATTATTAGTGGCCGCTGAAGGAGGAGAAGGAAGAAGAGGAATCAACGACGGTATGTGAATTCCAACAGATGATTGGGACGTTCTGACCATAAGGAATGGCGGAGAGGGGGGTCATGCAGTGATAAGCAGAAGACAAGACGATATTTTTTACTGATATTTTAACAGGGACAAGGAGTCAGCAGCACAGATGAGAGGGACATTATTATAAATATTGTAATTATTCTAGTTGATAAAAAACCCCAACAAATGTCCTTCGTTTACTAAATTATAACCGAGTCCCAAGACTCATTTTCAGGAGGGTCCTGCCGGAGACGTTTGTCCTATTCCTCACTCAGTAATTCTGCTTCACGTGGGAGGAAACCAGAGGAGCCTCGAGAAAATCCAGATACATTACATGACCATGCAAACGTGCAGCCAGGCCAGACGCGCATAATGCGTTTACAGCCATAATGAGCTCCATCGATTTAACTTTAATTTTCCGATACGTAAAAATTGCATCAAACAAATTGCATTCAGCCGGCGCTCTGGTTATGACAGCCCCAGGCCGGTGACCCCTGGTAACCCCCCCCCCAGCCTCCCACGTCCCAACTTTTCCGCAGTGCGAGTAGCCGTGAAGATGAGATGGGAACAAATAACACGGGCTGTCACGTCGCCCTGCCACAACCAATTGCCATCGACCGAGAGAAGTAACAAACGGGCGCCAACGACACAAGACAAAACATCAAACGGCACCCACTGAGGTGGCAATGGGCACGCTGCACGGATATTGCGGAGTAATCATCATCGTCAGCCATAATCCACTCCTGGATGAAGGCCTTCCCAAGCAGTCGCCATCTTTCACGATTGTGCGACGCAAATAAATCTCCTTGCACCTGCACACAAACTGATTTCATCGCTCCATTTCCTCGATGGAAGTACTCTCAGATGCGTTCCATCCCTCGGCTGCTACTCCATCAATATTCTTGATCGTCCATCGGCCATCAATCATCTCTTTGTGCCCGTGTCTTTTGCCCAAGCCCACTGTTATTAACAGACAATGCGGTGACTTTAACATGCGCATGTTCTCTAATCCATGAGTTCCTCATTTTTACTCAATATGATGTCTTTAACATGCGCACGTTCTCTAATCAATGTTTATCTTTTTGTGACTCGGTGTAATTCCAGGCATGCATCTCCACATGCTTCTTTGAGTACTTATCAGTGTCTGTTCAAATTTATGTTAACTAGTTCATAAAGCCTGTCTTTGCCACACAAAACTTTTCAATATATAATAATTAGGCAGATGTGATTTTTTAAAATCTATGATCAGACACTAATACTCCAAAAATTTGTAATTTTCTAGAAAAAGACACAAAAATTGTTGACAACTTGATTTAACTTCTTATATTTAAAGACGTACCCATCGGAAACCGCTGAATTTAAAGAGTCCTTTCTTTTTTTATTGAAAATTACAACAATGAATGAACTTAATACTCTTTGAGGGGAAGCTCCTATCTTTTACCTTTTTAGAATTAATCAGATTTGAACATCATACAATACGTAATTTTTCGTTCTAAACCACTTGAATCTAAAACATCTAAAAATATATATTTACTGTTTAATGCTCTATCAAATGAATAAAACCGCAATCTTATATTTTGAACGGTTGCTGAATGACACACACATTTTTATGCGGCACTTAAAATCGAGATTTGGGGGCCTTAAAATAAAAAAAATCTCTCATTTCAGATTTTTCCTCTTGTTTGTGTCCTAAAAGCTACCCTATATATCGATTAAGGAATTCATTTACATAGCTTGAGCCGTATGTTTTAGCAGATAGTACCCAATGATTGAAAAAAACTTCCCCCGGTGATGACAAAATCACAATACCACACAAGTCCAAAGAGGGCTCTTAAATCACGTGCATACACGGTTAGAATCGAAATGTACATTCAACACGAATTGCACGCGCATGTCATAATGTCTGCTTAGCTTGCAGCACTCAAACAAATGTGGCCTGTGCCACCAGATCAGTTAATCCCCCCGTGAGAAATGGAACATGCCGCTTTGAGAGCAGCGGTAAGGGCTACTGGGTTCCCAAAGGAAACGGATGATGGGGGCCTCACAGGTTCCTTTGAAATGAGTGCACGGCTGAATTTGTGAATTTATATTTTCTCTTCAAGCGTGGTTGTTGCCGGCCTTGAGGCTATGAGAACAAGGACAGAGCAAGTGCTTAAAACGCTCGTGTCGAGATGACCTGGTGGCTCTGGGGGACTGTAATGGCTGTGGAGTTGGGGCACCGGGTCGCCACTGCTGAGATGAAACTGGGTTAAAATCAGACTTTGTGCCGGTTCCTCAAGTGTAGCAGGTTTGGTGGTCCCTGCTCGCTCATCAATGACTGCACGGATAACAAAAGCCAGGATATTACATTTGTTTTCAATGTCATTTGGGGGACATTGGTGCTGTTTTATTGTCCAAAGCTCTATGAGCCACTGCTAGATAAAGCCCTCCGCAAGCCGTGTCGGTCATGGCTGCTTCATGACCACCGCTCTTTGTGTCTAGATTGTGTCCTTCACCAGCACCATCGATTAGCACGGTTGGCTACATGCTGTGCGAAAGAAGTTCAACATACATACAGTACGTAGAAAATATAGAATTCTCAAATAATCGATTTTCGCACGCACGATTCGATGCGTGCGCCGTGAGCGTAAGAATCGATACATCGTCGTAGGCCTCCATGTTTACCACAGGCGACTTAAGAGATTAGATTGCAGGCACCGAGGAGAGGTCTGCAGCTGTCTTGTTTCGAAGCTGTTCCCCTGTCAATGTCAATGCGTATTTATCATCATGATCATCATGATCATCATCCACCATCATCAATCCACTGCTGCATGAAGGCCTCCCCCCAAACGTGTCGCCCCTTCTCACGGTCCTATAATAACATCGAGTGAGTATGGGGTGATTCATTTATAGAAACTCCACTCGTTTCCCATGACCCTCTTTACACTCTTCTCAGCAGGTGATTGAATACTGTCTTGTGAAAGTGCTGGCTCCATATCTTACAGAGGTAGAAGAGCATTAACATATGAAATAAGTGGGCTTGCTGGGAGACTGGAAGGGACTTTGAAATTAAATATAATTTTCTCTCACTCTAATTTCTCCCTATTATTTTAGTGGGGTATCGATAAATGGATCAACCTGTATTATGCATATTGGATACAGCCATACAGTTTGACTTAAAACTTTCGTGACTGCAGGAATTCATATTCTTGGTTCTTTCGGTAAAGTCACATAGGTAGACAATGACTTTACCGAAAGAACCAAGAATTTGTATACAGCCATCTAAATGACGCGTGTGTCACACTATTTTTTATACGGCGCCCTTGCATTTTGATTCTATATAAATACAAATTGTGCATCGTAATTACCATTACAATCATAATTTAAATGTATTTATATACATTGCAGAGAAAGAAAGTGTTAAATTATAAATAAGGCTCTTCATCCGAGCAAGAGAGAGTGGGTACCTTCTCTAAAAACAGAAAGTGGAAGAAACCCCCACCCATTAAAATACAAAATACTAATTTTAAATGTTAAGTGGAATTGAACGGTCCGTATCGTGGGAGCGCGTCGAGGGTCGAGCACTGCCGACCGGTCATCCCACCCCTCCCCGTTACACGGAATCTCGCAGGAAGCAGCCGAGCCCACTTTTTTTCCGAGACATTTCCGGGGCAGGAAAATTAACGCAAAAAAAATGTATCTTCTGACATCGCGCCAGGCACGGGGATTTTTTTTTTTCTACCGAGAATTGTCTTTTTTTCTTGAGTCAAGACAAACACTTCAACGAATTTTGCAAGTGCATCCTTCTCAAACGCTGACGGACGCACATTCATTCACGGTTATAAACGGATCACATTACTCAAGGCCTTCATTGAACCCATGTGATTGTCCGTTGAGACTTTTAGACTCACAGTGTCTATTTTCGGGAGAGATCTGGGTTGTACTTGTGTACACGTAAGAGTGCAGTCTTTTTGTCAAATCACTGCTGGATGAGGGCCTCCCCACACCATGGCAGGTTTCTGACCGCACTTCACCACCCTGGTCAGAGCGAGTTGGGGAAAGTGAGGCACATGGACGTGGAGGCACAGTAGCATGGTACAACAAGAGATTCTGCTGCACTGCCCTCTGCAACACACTACATAGCTTGACAGCCTATACAACATGCTATGCATGGTGAGCCATCCAGAAGCAGAATGAGAATCTTTATTTAGACTGGAGGAATCCGATGAGCCATGAAGCTCTTTTTCACAAATGTCCAGTATGGGCGCGTCAGCAAGTTACAAAGCCGATTCAAACGCAACTCTGCTGAGCTTCCAAGATCTCATGAGATCGCATGCAGTCTGGGCGATTTGGTTACAGGTGGTTGGTAAATACAGTAAAATAGATCAAAACAATTACGAACAATGGGTTCCAATTGCAAAATGTTCGATATGTTACCTGTGATAACAAATTAAATAAAACCGTTGAAAAAAATTGCCGTATTATTGTTAATATTACATTTAACAAGAGATGCCTTAGTTGGGTTGAGCCTTGAGTATTTATTCAACTCTTAGAATCTCTAATATATATTGTTAGATTTTATTTTTGCACGCATATCAGCGGTTCTTTACAGTACATTGCATCCCTCAAGGACCATTTGTCCCAGATCTCCCTTGTCTAAAGAGACACGCTGTCTGTGCTGTTCGTCACCTGCTTTGACATTTAAAATAACGTCTTGGATGCCGAGTCAGACTGACACGAACTGAACCAGTGTGCTCCCAAGGCTCACAGTATGTCCCAAATTTAGAATTTGCTGCAGTACGCATACTTTTATAAGAACACTATACAGTGCATATTCATATACAGGAGCAGCCTACAAATGCAATTGCATGTCAAGTTGCTGTACATAAACTATGGGAAGACTCAAATAATATAATTTAAAAGACGGTTATAGGCTGTGGGAAAAAAAGAGGGCTTTAGCCTACTCTTAGGTTTTTTCGGTAAAGTCACGTAGGTAAAAAATTAAATTAAAATTAATAAAAGTAATAATATAAATAAAATTAAATCATAAATCACGACGTTTCGGAGGCAACACAAGTCTCCGTCATCAGGTGGGACCGTCACAGCTAGATTTACTGTATCAAGTGAGGCAAAAAAATTCAAGATACAAGTTCTTAAATACAAGTTAAGGGGGGGAGGAGGGGGTAGGAGCTCATCTGAGTGTGGTAGGGCTTTAGCCTGTTGTTGAACGGGGGCAGGTAAGTCTACAGCACGGACGGCTGGGGGAAGGGAGTTCCAGACCACAGGGGCAGCAGAAGATAACGAGCAACCTCCCACTGAGCGAAGGTTAACTGGGGGCTTCGACAGAAAGCCCTGGTTGCTGAAGTGGGGAGTGCGTGGAGAGGAGTAGAGTGAAATGAGAGGGGAGAGGTAGGAGAGTGCATGCAGGTGAGTAGAGTGAAATGAGAGGGGAGAGGTAGGAGAGTGCGTGGAGGGGAGTAGAGTGAAATGAGAGGGGAGAGGTAGGAGAGTGCGTGGAGGGGAGTAGAGTGAGATGAGAGGGGAAAGGTCGGAGGGTGTGTGAAGGGGAGTAGAGTGAGATGAGAGGGGAGAGGCAGGAGAGTGTGTGGAGGGGAGTAGAGTGAGATGAGGGGGGAGAGGTCGGAGGGTGTGTGGAGGGGAGTAGAGTGAGATGAGGGGGGAGAGGTAGGAGAGTGGGTGGAGGGGAGTAGAGTGAGATGAGGGAGGAGAGGTCGGAGGGTGTGTGGGGGGGAGTAGAGTGAGATGAGGGGGGAGAGGTAGGAGAGTGGGTGGAGGGGAGTAGAGTGAGATGAGGGGGGAGAGGTCGGAGAGTGGGTGGAGGAGAGTAGAGTGAGATGAGGGGGGAGAGGTAGGAGAGTGCGTGGAGGGGAGTAGAGTGAGATGAGGGGGGAGAGGTACGAGAGTGGGTGGAGGTGAGTAGAGTGAGATGAGGGGGGAGAGGTAGGAGAGTGCGTGGAGGGGAGTAGAGTGGGGTGAGAAGGGAGAGATGGGAGAGGATATAGAAGGGAGTAGAGTGAGATGAGAGTGGAGAGGTAAGAGGGTGTGTCAATGACAGTCGAGTGAGAAGACAAATACGCATGAGTGAGTCAATGGATGAGCCGGTGTGATCATGAAATTGAGCTGACACCATAGGAGTTTCTGAAAGACAGTCTAGTATGGAAACAGAGGACCCCCTGCAGTGACAAAGGTAACTGAGGTGTGTGTTGACATGTTGTTGCTTGCCAAAGATATTTGAAAGTCGTATTCAATCCCCTAGGTGTATTGTTACATCGCAAGGAACGTGAGATGTGGTGGCGGTTTGGGTGGGTTGGTGAGGCCTTCACCAAGCAGTGGATTGACCATGGCTGTTAATGATGATGTTGAAAACGATTCGGCCCTCATTAAATAAGAGGTCCTCCTCCCCTGCTTGAGGCGTTTTCCATGGTCAACGAAACGTGGGCGTTGCTCCAATGCAAGTCTCCGCCACCCCGCCCCCTCTCCATTCCTGCACTTGGTGCCACGAGGTGGACGAGCTTATGGCAACAAACCCGTCGGTGCGGTTCAGTCGACAAAGGTGACATCACCTGCAGCCGAGACGTAACCTCGCCGTTCTGTTGAGTCACGAAGCACCACATTCCTGAGCGGTGAGAACTTCCTGCTCCTCTGCAAAAGGGGCTTTTCTGCGATTACACTCACTTCCTCGTCACGACCATCAATCTCAAGATCGCAAAGACAAAGATCCACCGTATAGCCTTAACATACTTTTGAGGCAAGTGCTGTTAATGAGAGCCTATGAAAGCGCATGAGGGAGTGGGTGGCTAGCAACACGACCGGCTGCCTTGATCTCCCAAGTGGCGACAATTACACAGCGCACCAGGTACTCATTTGAGGCTGGTCTCGACCCCACGACCGGTTCAGATAATCGTCACTCACTGCTATTGGTGGTCACGTGCCGGGTTCGTGGTGCAGCACGCTAACCGCTGCGCCACCAATCCCTCACTGCATGATACGGCACTGTAAAAAAAACTGTTAAAGTAATTTACGGTAATCATTGCGCACCATTGTGAAGAATATAAGCAAAATAAATAAACAGACGTAATCTCTCCTTCCCCACATCTGTCTCTGCAAGTAAATAAATAAAAGCATTTGTGTAAAAAAAAAGTACGGGTAAACGCAACTTACATCTTTTATGTGGAGGGCCAAATATGGGAAGACGGGACAAAGTCTGCTCATGTACTTAGTTACAGATAATTTGATCACTCGTAAATGTGTCAGTAATCGATTAATTACATAGGAGAACGCTCCAGGAAGACTTGTATTCTGAACGTTGCACACTGCGAAAAGTTTATACCACAACCTGCTGCTGCGGGAGCGGTGTGAGACCAGGCAAAGTACAGGTCCAGATGTCTCGTGACCCCCAATTAATTGACCCCAAAAATGTTTTCCATTACATATTCATTTCTGTATTAAATAATCCTTACTTGAAAATATAAAGTTTGAGAGAATGAAATGGGGGTCATAAGAAATCTTGACCACCCTGGAGAACACGATCACAATCAGAGCTGTCAACACTGTGCCCCAACAAGCAAGTCGTTAGACTGGTCATGGATGGTGGGTGGATGGTTTGGGATTTTTTTCATTCATCAAAAAGTCACGTCAAAATGAAGCTCAGTAAAATACTCTTAGTTTTTTAGGTAAAGTCACGTAGGTAAAAAATGAAATTAAAATTAATAAAAATAAAATAATAAATTTAAATTTCATTTTTTACCTACGTGACTTTACCGAAAAAACTACGAGTATGAATCCTTGCAGTCACGAAAGCTTCAAATCTAGCTCAGTAAAATGTTTAATTGCATGTAAAAATGTGTCGCTGAGAGCAATGTTTGTTGCATGAGAGCCTAATATTAACCTTTCCTTAACCTTCCTCAATTCCTGCTATCGTACTGATGACAGCTCAATTCCCACACTTGCATGAGTCTGATCAAGAGTGTCCCTCTGCTCTAAAGTAAACAATTTTTTACGTATGTTACCAGGTTAGGCCCACTGAGCTATATCGCTCTTTTTCAGAAGCGACCTGGCCACAAATGATAGCTCAACGAAGTGGCTTATCGCGTGGAAATTAGCCAAATACTCTAAATGTGGAGGGGAAAAACTGGAGGAGCTGGACAAAAATCCACACGACCACGGGGAGAGAGAGAGATATGCAGGGTCGGGAGCGAACCTCATGACCTCCTGTACACCAGGCAAAGTAGTTAACATCTCGCCACCATGTTGCCCTCAAACGGATATGGAACGGAGCTCATCTTTCTTGGTGGTGTCGAGCCATTGGTGAAAAATGACACATTCTTATGGCAGGGACCAGTCTATGCATTAAAGAGCCACCGTTGACTTCCAAACGAAATTGTTTATCAACTCCAGAAAGAAGGGCTGATGTGACCCCTTAACAGTATTTCAACTTGAAACCTTTCTATAATGAACGTATCACAGAGACTGCATTGAAACATTTGACCACTTTACCAGTTATTGGCAAGTTAATAGTTTCAAAATAAGAATGCATGCTATATGCGCAAAGTTCCATATTTCATAAACCAAAAGTGTGAGAAATGAAAGAAATCTACTTTTCATAAATTCCATGACGTTTTCTATTTTGCATATGATTCTTAGGAATCCACACACCCCTAGTCCTACAAGATTTATGCCCTTAAACCATCTGCTGCTATTTATTGCTCATCTAAACAACTTCCACAGTCACGGCTCGCTTAACTGGGCCCTGAATAAGCGGGTGGTGATGCAACGATTGTAAATGCACGCGCGTGAAGGGTCTAAGTCACTCCCATTCTACGGGTGGGGTGACCGAGCCAAACAGGTTTACCCATAAAAAGTGTGTGACTTGCACGCTGTCAAATAAACACAACTGCATAATAATATTAATATTGTGGAGTCCTCTATTAATCCACTGATGAATGAAGATCGCCCAGGCCTTGTCGGTCACGGGGATTCAGGTTGGCTGTTCAACCACGCGTCACACCACCCTGGTCAGGCGAGGTTGGTGAAGAAGGGAGGTTGGTGAAGAAGGGAGCCGAGAAGCGGTCGGGATACCAACTCGCCATGGCCGGGAGGTAGATCTCTGATGGCCATGACAAGAGTGACAAAAATGAACCATTCAAGCGATGGTGCAGCAGCATACATGTCAACCCCTCATCAGTGCGCATACCTTATTAAAGACCAATTCAGACCTTATTGGTCACCCCGTGCCCTTAGAAATCTCAGCGTTCAGTCTACAAAGTCTCATCACAAGGGAGAAACACAACAAATAGACAAAGAAACATTTTTTTTTGCCCGTATTGAAACGCCGTATGGACCTGAAAACTCGATTTCCCTGTACAAGAATACGGCTAAACCGTACGGGTTGACAGGTATGCGGTAGAGCCGCGAGTCGCACGCAGTCCATGCTCAGGCAGCCCGTGCCCAGTTCAATGCTTGCACGACGATGGACTCTTGCGTACTGATTGGGTAAACAAAAGTTAACAAATTTAGAAGACTGTCAAACTAAAAAGCGTCTCGCTACTCGTTCCAGCTTGGAGTGGTGAACGTACGCGGTGCGCAACTACGATAATGCGGCACGAAGCATTTCCCTTCCTCCTTCTTTCCCCACACCGCTCGACTTTAGAACACCCTCAATTCGAGGAACTTGACAGTTCTAATCTGCTGTGCTATCCACTGTGATTGAATACTACAGTGCTGTGTATTACAGTAGAAGTAATAAAGTGGGGGCGGGAGAGTGGTGGCGCAGTGGTTCGTGCACTGCGCTGTGAACCTTGCGACCTAAGTTTAATTCCTGGTCTTGGCTCAAAATTAGTGGCGCAAGTGATATCCAAACCAGTCCGGGCATCCCCCCATCCACGCTCGCCTTCACCAACCTGCACTGACCATCGTGGTGAATTATGGTCATGAATGCCCAGGAAATACAATGTGGTGAAGCCTTCACCCAGTTGTGAACTGACAAAGGGCAGTAGGCATAATCATAAACACGTAGAGTACTGCCAAGCGCACAGTTGTCACGATTGGCACGGTTGGCTATGTACGATGCAAAAGAAGTTCAACATACATGCATACTAATCAGTCCCTCCAGAAAAACGCGATTATGCGATCGCATGATTCCACGCAAAATCAGCCAAAATATTTATGCGGGGGGCGCGTTTTTTCAAATACGCCGCACTTTCGCCGCATAAATTGCAGATTTCCGCGCGCAAAATATGCGGGCTTGCATGATTTCATAATCCCCGCATTTTCGTTGCAAAAAGTCACATATATCTTAGCAGAAAGTTGAAAAATGTTGCGTTTACTTCACACAAGCGCAGCCATTTCCCCTGTTGCCATGGGAACGTTATGAAGTGACGTCACTCATTACGCGACATCATTGAAAAGCTGCAAACCCCGCGATGCCAATGAAACCATGATGAAGCCTGCAAATCTTTCTCATTTGCCAACAAACATAAGCGCAAAAGACCGCGCAAAGCAGTTGTAAGATTGCACTTTTTTGTTAGTAGTATGTAAATTTACATTACTGTAAGACTGTACTGTTACTGTATTGCTTACGTTACTGTGCACTGAAAACACTTATTTTAACAGCAGATGTCTGTTTTGTATAGCTACCTCTGTAAAACAGGAAGCACACATTTTATTTTTTAATATTTTATTTATTCATTTTTACAGAAGTTGTAGAATATTCATTTTGTAAAGCTACAGAACTTGTTCGACTCAATGTTTTGTAAGTTTGAGCCATCTGTTTGTTAAGGTCTGAAATAAAACAAGATGAGAAATTAAATATTCCCAGCACTTTCTGTGATGTAGTATGCTTGCTTATCATAGGAAGTAATAAGAAATGACTCTTTACATTAAAGTAGTAGCCTAGTGAATAGGGTGTTGGGGGAATCACTTTTTTTTCTCTTTTTCATCAAACCACAGTTTTTGCAAGTTCCCGCAGTTTTTGCAAGTTCCCGCAATTTTTGCAAGTTCCCGCAATTTAATCGCATAAAATTGCATAAATATCCCGCATATTCCATCGCATTTTTTAAGAAAACGTGCCGCATAATCAACGATCTTTGCCTGCAACAATCACCAAAAAACTCCGCGTTTTTCTGGAGGGACTGACTAATCTAATGTGACACCATCGCAATATGATGTCCAGCGGTTACATTCTGTCCCATACAAACATGGAATGGAAAATGCTATCTGAAACAAGCAGAAGAAAGCTATACAAACAGTCTACAAAAAAAACATACTCGATAGGAAATTGCCAAAATATCTCGACATGCAGAACCCTCCAAAAAAGGAGCCTCCAAACTCAAGTTAAGTTCTCCTGGGTAAGTAAAGAGTACTATGCGGCAGTGTTTTGGTCAGCTCACAATGCACCAAACATGGTCAGGCCAAACAAACCCCACAGGTGTTTGTCTACCAAGTTGTGCACAGAGAATGCACAGAGGATGCAATTCCACAAGCCAAGCATGGAGTTCGTCGAGTCACATTCTAGCCATGACTCACATGCTAGCCATGACTCACATGCTAGTCATGATGCGCTCTCTAGCCCGGGCTGGTTATTTTTGGGGGTTTATGTAAGGCACGAGTCAGCTCTGCGCATCCCGAGCTCGTGGATGTGGGTGGAGGGGGATGTTGACCATTCATCAACGTTGTTTACTCATCTGTCTCGCCGACTGCTCATCGACAATGAGGCATCTCAGGTTTATAGTCACACTGTGTGCTTTTCACATTTCGTAACTACAATACCATATCATCATCACTTTACACGGCAGTTTTCTACACAGAGCACGTCACACGCACATATATGGGGTGCCACGGTGGCGAGATGTTAACTACCTCGCTTGGTAAATAGGTCGTGGGTTCGATCCCGACCCTGACACCTGTATATGTGGAGTTTGCGTGTTCTCCCCATGGTCGTGTGGATTTTTTAATCTGGGTCCCCCGGTTTTCCCCTCCACATTTAGAACCAACATGCGTTTAAAGTATTTGGCTGCGATACATTTCCACGTGATAAGCCACTTTGTTGAGTGATCATTTGTGGCCAGGTTGCCTCTGACAAAGAGCTAAATAGCTCAGTGGGCCTTATGCGGTAAAATAAAAATGGTTTAATTTTAGTTTAGTTTTATATGGTGAGATTGCTTAATAATTATCACAGTGCACACCATTCATAATACTTCCTGCAGGTGGTTTATGAGTGATTACCACACACTGCACACCGCCCGCAAGATTTTTTGCCACGCTGCACAAAACGCATACTCTGTGAGGCTTACCAATAACCTCCACAGAGCACACGAGAGGTGGATTTCTAGTAATGACTACACAACGAACGCCCCATTGTAGAGTATACGTAGCGTTCAAAGTGAACACCAAGTATACAAGGCACGCTGTGACGCAGTGCACACCACGCACTAAATTACCACAAAGTGCATATCACATTTAAAAAATAGTTACTGAGCTCAGACCCACAGGCTCAACAACGTCAAGTGCCCAGCAACAAGCAGCACTATCAAAGTGGTAAGAGGTAAGAGATAAGAGACGACACGTTTTCTTCAATTGAGCAAGGTTATAAGAGCTTCGAAATAGAGACGACAATGGGCGGAGGGAATTCCAAAGTGTAGCGGTGCGAGGTAAGAAGGCCAAAGAAAGGTGTTGTGACCTGCTGCAGTGGTGGTGAGCGGGTGGCAGAGGTCGCAAGCGGGTTTTGATTCCTTACCCGTACCCGTACCCGGCCGCACCAGGGTCGCAAATGGGTACCCGTACCCGGCCGGGTACAGGTACCCGTTCCCTACCCGTACCCTACCCGAAATGAGTGACAAACGGTTACTCACCAGTGACTCACGGCCTACCCCCGGGTAGCCGGGTATCGGGTAGGGTACGGGTATCGGGTACCCGGTTGCGACCTCTAGCGGGTGGGTGGGTGAGTGAGTTGGTGCGTGATTGAGTTATCGTGATCTCCAGTGTGATGGTTGAACACAGTGGTGATGAGACGAGGCAGTAAGTCTCGTAGACTGAGATTTTAACGGAGGTGGAGGAATCAAGGAGTAAATGGTTTTCACTGTGCAGTAATCACGACACAGTGCAAACTATATATGGGAGGTGCTTTATCACACACACACAGTGTGTACACAACATATACAAGGTGTACACAGTCAGGCAACTAAGTGGGGAGAGAGAGAGAGCGGAAGGGCGTCTGTTGAAAAGGAACTCTCGTTTCCATGACCCGAATTTTCAAAATACAAATGTTTCCACAGCGACGTTGTGCAAAGCAGTGTCTGCCCAGTCTCGGAGTAGGCACACACATAACCAGACCTGGGCTTGGCCAAAAGCCACCACTCCAGCTCTATATACATTAGGTACAAGAAAACACACACATTGTGCTACTGTTGGCAGTCGTGCTTGAGCACAAATAATATGTATTTTTTTTTTAAACACACTTTTATGAAATGTACTAGTAATGGCAGATCTCCACGACTCCAGGAAGTGGCCCTGAAGCTTGCCATAACGTAGGGACCCTGGTCATTTAGAGCCAACGTCAGTTGAGCGTGGACAATTAGACCCAAGCCGAAACAAAACATGTAAAAAATAATGTTTTAAAAGATTGTTTTTTTATGATAGAATATAGTATTGTCATCAGTATGACATAAGTATACCAAGTTTTCAGTCGATACCACATTGGGAAGTGGGTTAAAATTGAGTTACAAGATTTGAGGATACAACAACAGACAGTGAGTTAAAAGAAAGCGTGTAAAAATAATGTTTAAAAATATTTTATATTTTTTATGATAGAATATAGTATTGTCATCAGTATGACATAAGTATACCAAATTTGCAGTCGATAACACATTGGGAAGTGGGTTAAAATTGAGTTACAAGATTTGAGGATACAACAACAGACAGTGAGTGAAAAGAAAGCGTGTAAAAATAATGTTTAAAAATATTTTATATTTTTTATGATAGAATATAGTATTGTCATCAGTATGACATAAGTATACCAAATTTGCAGTCGATAACACATTGGGAAGTGGGTTAAAATTGAGTTACAAGATTTGAGGATACAACAGACAGTGAGTGAAAAGAAAGCGTGTAAAAAACGAATCAACACGGCTCGTCATTAACGCTTGCCCAGAAAGGAAACGCAACAAATAATAGGCGACGCTTCGGGCAGTGGAAGAAGGGCTATTGCCTGAAACATCACCTGTTATATCTATGGGACCCTACAATTGTTTATCAGCACCTGCTATTTCTAGATAAGTTTTTCATTGAGGGCACAGTGTTATCGACGAATGTGCTTAGTCCACATGAACTAAAATCATCAAGTTGCGTGCAGTAGCAATGCACGCCTGCGATCCAGCGCTTTGGAGAGAAGGGTTGGTGGATTGCGAATAGATCTGTGAGAATCCCAAATCCTGCTGGGTAGTGAGGTGGTCAGGAGATCAAATAAGTATAACCCGTAAAAACAAAGTTTTTCACTATAAATCCTTTATATGCGTGGCAGCGAACTTAATATAAAGGATTTAAAAATATATTCGCCTGTGGAGGACGCGGGGATCGATCCCACGACCTTTGGCATGGGAAGCGAGGGCGCTACCAACTGCGCTACTCCGCCACGGCCTGTGGAGGGGTTACGCTCTGGGCTCTTATACTGTGACGTTCAGCCAAAGCGATGAATGAGTTCTATTTGAATATATGTAAAATATTTTTTTTTTTGCCTAAAAAGCGTACAATTTTGGGAATTTTTTTTCACGAACATTAATTGTCTGTCACAACGAGTCTGTGTGGAAAATGTCAGCTCGATTGGATCACGGGAAGTGGGTTAAAAAACGAGCGAAAGATTTGCATGGTCCTAAGCAAGCAAGCACGCAAGCAAGCACGCAAGCACGCAAGCAAGCAAGCAAGCGAACTTAATATAAAGGATTTAATAAAGGATTAAAAAAGAGCTATTTGGATCTTTCTCCCTAGTGTGCAGACCTGCATTTGGTATGCCCTTATTTTCTGTGAGGTTTCTCCGGGTACTCCATATCCCTCCCACGTGCAACAACTCAATAGAAAAATGTTTTTCTAAACATCCAAATTCTGGTACCTCTTGGGGGATAAAAACAAATCTTAATTCCACGAGGCTTTCTGGGATAAAACAACGTTCCTTTTCTTATCATTGCATTCAAGTATGTTGCCCGTGATGGCACAATTATCAGAAACATGAAAATTGACAAAAAAAAACACATGCATAGATGCATGCTTTGAATTACACTGAGAGAAGATCAAGTGGGTTAGAAAATTTCGGCATATTTGACGCAACATTTTGAACATTCATTTTAAAAAAAGTAATTGGACTTGGGACAGGATTTATTGCAAGAAGGGATGATGCCCGATGGTCGGAGACTAACGACAGTGGCAACCAAAGAAAGGCACACCCTCTGCAGTATGCCCATCGTGAAGATTGAGTGATGAAATCAGCTCACTTGCAGGTATAAGCACTATCACACCCGGAGCCGTCCCTAGGGTACACGGCAAATTGGGGCGACTGCCCCGGGCCCCGTGCTTTGCCCTATCCCCCCCCCCACGCTTCGACGCCACGTGTCACGATGTAATACTTCCGGTTCAGTTTAAAGGCGTGGGGGGGGGCACACGGTGTGATTTGCCCAGGCCCCCCCCCCCTATGGGTCCTGCTCATATCGCAGGACTGTGAGAGATTACGGCGGACGTTGGAGGCCATTCAGCAGTGGTGTGACTGACAATAGGTTGTATTCTTAAAATAGATATAATTTACATCTTAGAAATATGTGTTGGATTTGATTCTCATATAAAGTTTGGAATACATCTCCTGACTAATATGTAAGTTCAATTGGATTGTATTTACATAACTAAATAGTGTATTTCATTGACCATCAATAAACACCGGCTGTTCACGTAAACCTGGATGATTAACTATGGTATGATATTACGGCATAAATAAAGTTTCGTGTAGTGCATCGCACGAAGCACGGTCAAACAACCTATATGACTGACACGGGATGAGCAGGCCTTCATCCACTTGGTGATTGGCCAAGGGGCTGTGAATTATTTTATCATTTTACTTCGTCCCCTTGCCACAGAACTGTGGAATTTCTACTACTGGAATTTCTACCAATGGAAAGCAGCGCCACCACACACTGTGTTGGAGCAGCAAGACAAATTGTCTGTTTGGAGTTATGGAGATCTTGCGTTACGATTTCATCTTTGTTTACACCTTCCAACTAAGGTTGAAAGCGTTTACGCAATGGCTCTGTCCACCGTGTTTCCATCATTCCTTCAGTTTGTCTGTAACAAGGGATGGGGGGGGCACTATAACTTTGTAAAGAAGATCCAATATGAACCAAAATGTAGTACAACGCTGTGTTGCCATTAGGGACTTACTCTATTGAAATCTGGAAAAATGAATCAAACGGTTGCCCAAAACTTGGGGATTAAAACCAAAGCCAAAAGGATAATTTGCAAATACGCAAACACATTTCTCCCTGAAAGCCGCTAATAAAATACTTCGTAAGACAAACACACCATTGGAAAACGTTTCATCGTCCGTGCTGATGCCTTACGTTTCCCAACTTGTTAAAGGGAAATTCGAGCTTCACTGTTCGGCAAGTTTGTAATCTCGCGGCCAGCCAACCCCCACCCCGCTCCGCACACAATCTCTCGCACTATCGTGCCGTCGCGACCTTTACACCGGCGCCTGGTTCAAGGGGACACTTGGTACCGGGTGGTGCTTTTGTCGTAACCAGTCTGGCCGGTTCGTGGGGGAAAGCCCTCAAACGCGTTTATAATCCCACAGCTAAATTTACACGACCACTCTCCCTCGTGTCATTATTGTCGCAGTCGTCCTGTGTCGCCTTCCGATACGTTTTCGTCTTTGACCCCGCACGCTGTTTGGCAAACATCGGACAACTTGCCAAACTATTAAACAATAAACGTAACTATTTTTTTTATTTTACCAGGTAAGGCCCACTGAGAGAAGTATAGCTCTTTTTCAGAAGCACTCTAGTTTCCTACCATATGCAAACATTACTCAAAGAAACTTCCCAAACATACCCAGCAGGAACCTCATGGAAATGAGCTTCAATACTCAGTTTACAAACAAAGGTCTTGCTTGTAATGTTTTTTTTCCAATAAAGATAATGTGGTGTAAAATTATAATCAATGTAGTGGCCTCAAGTGGCTGCAGGGGTCACGTAAACCTATTATTGTACATCCGACACGTGAATTGATTTTTACTCAGTTCCTGAAAGAGTTCCACAGCACGTGATGCAAAACGTCAGACATCATTCCGAACAACACGCAGCAGTACAACCTGAAAACACTTCAGGGAGATATTGATTCTAACGCACACGATTTGACGTGTCGTCCAGTTAAGAATAAATGTTAATCGATTAATCTATGTGGGTGTACACCCCTACATTTTCTGGTCAAGGGTACCCTCCAACACGAGCCTTGCTCAACATACTGAAGTTAGTTTAACACGTAGGCTTTCGCGACCAATATCATCCATAATATAGGTTTTTTTTGGGTTAGATCACGTAAATATAATGGTGTCGTTAAACCGTCCGCCTGATGACGCTAGTTGTAATTACTGGAAAAAACGTCTTACTCAGATTGTAAATGTTGTGGATTTGCTCTCCAACACACCGGTGTGCTGTACTAGTAACGAATTGGCATGTTCTGTTTACGTGACAAACCTTACTAATTGGCTGTGTTGGGTAGTGGCGGGTTTAACGACACATTTATATTTACGCAACCTAACCTAAAAAAAAACTATATTACGGATACTTAAGTTACCGCAAATGCGCTCAATGAGTGGTAATGACTAGCGAAATATTGTGCCTCCGATTAGCACAGTTGGCCACGTGCGGTGCGAAAGAAGTTCAACATACATACATTTTATACATCATTGTGGTAACAGTGCCATAAACTCAAGACGTGTAACATCCCGTTTATCACGCTGCATATTCCATCCGTGTGAAATTAAGCTAGGTAATTGCAACTTAGTATTATTACATTGTAGATGTCTGTTATTGTTATCATAGTTCTTAAGCAGTGGACTTGTCGTGAGGCATTGTTCAATAGGTGAATACCAAACACGGTTTACGTGTGTTGATAATTAGGTCCTTTGCTGCGTTTTTTGTGCATCGTTTGAGATTGCGGCTACTGATTTGCACGCAGGCAGAGTGTTTCGTGCGTGCTTCCAAGACACGGTTACGTGGACATCAACACCCTTTTGTCAATCCACTGCTGGAGGATGAGGGCCTCCTCGCGCAGTGTCGGTCATTTGGGGGTCACGTGACCGTACTACGCTGGTCAGTGCAGGTTGGTGAACGCGGGGAGCACAGCTGTGGGAGCATGGACGCACAGTGCGACAATGGAACGTCATACACTGCCCTGCACGTGC
Organism: Lampetra planeri; assembly: GCF_965212315.1. Lineage (NCBI taxonomy): Eukaryota > Metazoa > Chordata > Hyperoartia > Petromyzontiformes > Petromyzontidae > Lampetra > Lampetra planeri. The sequence continues at coordinate 4,721,978 of NC_136150.1, forward strand.
ATAAATTCAATCTTCAATAATGTTAAGTTCAAGTTTATTTTCTTTAACCAGATTAAAACCCAAGAGACAAGGATAGTCTATACTCTTTGGTTCTTTCGGTAAAGTCACGTAGGTAGAAATAAAACAAAATAAATAGTCTCGTTTGAAAGAGTGACCTGGGTCAGTGATGATAACGAAGATTCATGGTTGATGATGATGGTGTACACCTATGAACATACTTCATTGCTTGCTCTGTGATAGGCGCCAACTTCCAAAAGCAAAAGGTTAAACCGCCAACGTCACAAACTCAAACTAGCACCGCCTGGTACACTCCGATCTGCCGAGCAGAACAATTAACCCACACAATGACAAAAACACACAACACACACGCGCGCGAACACACACACTGGCCATTCACCCTCCCCCTCCCAACTCCACATACCGCCACCGTCCAAGATCGTTATCATTGCAAGATCGTTATCGTTGAAGGGTGTGCCGCTCCTAACCTCCCCAAGACTCGGTTATCTTTATGCCCGAACCCGATTGCTCCAAGACAAGGCATCTCATAAATGCAACACAGAAGTAATCTACTGTTCCTAAAACTACCGTTGTGTACACCATGCTCGTTTATCTGTATAATGGCATCTCGACTAGTCCTGCACCCCACCCCACCACTTCACAAACCTTCCAATCTTCTTGGTTCTTTCGGTAAAGTCACGTAGAATGGAAATAATACTCGACAGACCTGCTCTCCACCTGAGGACGGCTGCTTGCGTTGTGGCCGAAACGTCGTGAGAATTATTTGATAAAGTTTTATTTTTATTATTTTATTATTTCCATTCTACGTGACTTTACCGAAATAACCAAGAAGATGAATCCCTGCAGTCACGAAAGCTTTAAATCGAAATTTAAACCTTTCAATCCTTTTAGCACTGGTTTTCGTGCGCCGATATTGGAAGATTTTCGATCAAATTGGCTGGTTTTCTCTTGGACAAGACGTTGCTTTCCCAAGCTATTCCGCACTTGACAGTGGCTGACTGCATTTTTGGCCACCAAAACTTCCCCTAAACATCCTAAAGGTGTCTTGGAGCTGACTCTTGTGAGCCCAGGACGATAATATAAAACAAGCATGTGGAAGAAAAGGACATATATACTGTCGTGGTTTATGTCTCAAGTATAAACATTAAACAAGCGATAATAAACTATGACTGCAATATATGGCGGAAGTTGCTGAGGTGTGATGTTCCACTTACTGTTGACTTTCTGGTCACAAATGCAACCGAGTCATATGAATGTACAATGAGGTGGCTGACGGAGACATGGCAACTAAGTTTGCTGTTAAATTGTTCAAATATTGCATGTGTGCTTTTGGCAACCTTAAAATTCTGCTTTCAAGATTACCAAAAATATATTCATCGTAAAAAAAAAACTCCCAATTTTATTTCAATTGTGTTGACGTAATTTTACGAGGGCGAAAACATTCATGTTTTCCATTCTTGTAGCTGGTAGTGCACCACCATGTGCTTTTCAACTATTACATAAAAAAAAATGAAAACGGGCGGCGGTGCAGTCGAGTGGTAACGCATTTTCCATTTGTTGAAGAGGTTCACGTTTCAAGCCCAGTGACCGTCCTGGTTAATACTGTGGGTGTTTAGTATAACCATAAAATACAATGCACCGTCTACTTACCTTTTGGATTTTAAAGAACCAATGAAACTAAAAAAAAAATTTAGTTGGTCATGTGTGCCAGCGTTACGGGCCGAATTTGGAGAATTACTTAAATGGGTAAAACCACGTAGGAACATCACACTTTACTCGCAGTCCACACACATGTATCAACATCACGGTGGCCTTTGTGCAATAAGAATGGTACAAATATATCAACAGTACTCATTATTATTGTCCCAGTCCAGAAGCCTTTAACTAACGTCTTCAAACTCAGGGAGATTATTTTCTGGCCAAATAAACAACCGTCATGTTACATTTATTTTTGTGTGTTTTTTTTCGTTTTAAATTAAAGGTACAGTGAGCGAGTGTATCTTCACCCGTGCCTGCTGCAGGGCGGATGTTGAAACAAGATTAGCATTCTCTCCAGAGAGAAGGGAATCCCATTCACATCCTTTTACCGTAATCCGGCGAGGCACGCCTTTATATTGATGCAGGCCTACCTCATTGTAGATGCACGAACGCCAGAGGCCCCCCTGTGTGAATAGTGGCGAGATGACCCCTTTTCATGAATAGCTGACAGTTTATTGTGCGCTGTTATACAAATACAATGTTACCCCATGTAGTCTCAACAGGTTATCTGGGGCATGTGCTGCTCTAAGCATCTATTAAGGCCAGAATAGCGTATGTGGGGGGGGGGGGGGGGTTGGCCGGGACTATTCTCCACTACGTTCACCGCCCCAGTGCTGTTTGCACAAAGCATCAGGTAGTTCGTTTACACAAAGACCCCCCATTTTAGCCTTAACAGGCTGTTGAAGCAAGTGCTGTTAGCGAGCACCTATGAATTCCCCGTACGGCGCCCCTGGGGGTGGGTGCCAAGCACCACCCACGCGGATTTTGTCTCCCTAGTGGCAATATGTACACATCACACCAGGTATTCATTTAAGGCTGAGTCGACCTAGATGAGGCCCAGGACCGGTACAGATAAACGTCACCGATGTTGGCCGGGAGCAGGAACCGAACCCAGGGAACCGAGTTCCTAGCGCCGTGCGCTAGCCACTGCTCCCCACACAAAAAAAAACAAAGATCCCCATGTAGCCTTAACAGACTGTTGGGGCAAGTGCTGTTAGCGAGCACCTATGAAGGCCGCAACGATACACGAGGGGGTGGGTGGCCAGCACCACGCCCGACCGCCTTTATCTCCTCAGTGGCGATGTTTACACACCACACTATGTACTCATTTCAGGCTGAGTCGATCTAGGGGAGGCACAGGACCCGTTCAGATAATCGTCACTGGTATTGGCTGTAAGCGGAAATCGAACCCGGGACACCGGGTTCATAGTGCAGCGCGCTAACCGCTCCACTACTGCTCCCCATAAAAAGAAACACACAGGTGAACACACATCCAGGCTGTAAAATAAAAAAACGTTAATGTAACATTAACGTTTGTGGGCATTTCGTATTTTTATTACCACGTGTAACATGCCATTTGTAAATGCAATGTGTACATAGCCAAACTTGTGATTTCTTAATGTTATATTCTGTATTCCAATATTTATGCAAACATAACACAAATGTATATCACTACTGTAATAACACTTTTGGCAGCCGTTTGCCAATCCACTGTTGAAGGTCTCCCTATGCCATGTCAGTTATGGGGATTGTTTGACCTTATCTCACCAGACTGCTCAGTGCAGATTGGTGAAGTACTAGTTGAGATACCACTCACGCAATCGTGTTAGCCATGACCGGGAATCCAAACTCAGGTTGGCTGGGTTCATGGCACAGTGCGCTAACCACTGTGCCACTGCTCCACCATAGCACGCTGCTTCCGCACAGCGACACAAAATAATATGAATCATCATGGGTGAAAATAGTCGATGTGACAATAGATGACGTCTGGGCTGCTATACTTTGCCCTATTATTTCTTAAAGTGGATGATGGAGATCCCATGACCTCATTATCTGCAGAAACAGAAGATAATATGCCAGAGGATAATATAACAGCAGGAAGGATGCACGTGTCAGACAGTGCTCTGATGTGGAATAAGAGAAGACATTTTCCAGAGTCACGACCCACATTTGGCAGATTTGAAAACTGCCTGGGAAATGGACCTGCGGTGACCAGTTCCGTTGAGGTCCAACGCAATTCCACAATTACAGCACGGCAAACAAGTTTCCATGCGATACAGCCCTCATATTTGAAGATAACGTGTGGATGATGGAGATCGGGATAAAGAGATAGATATATATCTGTATGATCCCGCCGACTAAAGATATAACCACCCCCCCCCCCCCCTAAGGAAGCAAAATCGTGCATATGAACGCAATCTGTAACGCGTTCCAACTCAGCACGGCCATCTCCTGACCACGCCTCGCAGCCGCACGTCTACAACACCTAGCAAGCTCCGGTGGTCACCCATCCAAGTATTAAACAGGATCATCGCTGCTTATCTTTTTGACATGAGGGGGGAAAATACTTTTAAGTGACTTTCACACGTTGAACTGCAGCGATCCATTGATGTCAAATTGGTCATGCATTAAGTGCTGTCCAGGGTAACCCAGATGTCATGTGACCCCAATTAAATTATCTAACACTTTTTTGTTAAGTAAGGTTTCTTTTAAACAGAAATTAATATGCAAAAGGCAAAAAAAAAGTTAGAGGTCAATCAATTGGGGGTTACAAGACATCTGGACCACGCTGTACAGCAATCACCCACTGGTCTGCTATGGTGGTACTCCTATCTGAGATGTTAAAGCATTTTTCTCATTCATGAATCTTCACACCAAGTTGGGCAGCACAGGGCACAAGGCTTGGGAGTGTAGCTAGAACATAAGAGCTGTTTGTTTTTGGGATTGCGAATTATTAGAAATGTTCGATACAAGGGAAGATTGGTAAACTCTTTTCCCCTCCTGTATTCTCTGGATTACAAGGCACGCTTTTTTCCCCCATATATAAAAGAAAACAATTGGAGTGCGTCTTATAATCCAGTAGGTAGGTGCATGTGTGTGACCACATCTTTATAACTTTATTGACAATGCACGTCAGAGAAATATCTCGAACATTTCCATGGGGAGGGCAGTCCCAAAATGTCAGGCTTATTTAAATAGGGTCCTACATTCATGAAAAAAGAATATTCAATGCATTTTTTCCATTTTCTCTGGTAAATACCAATAAAATATATTATTTGGGAACTTTAAGGTGGGTGGAGGGCAATCACTTGTATTGCCCCTTCTCCATCGATCTGCCACTGCCAGGCACAAGGAGTTTGTGTTATGTCTTACTTTCCGGGGCATCTTTTAATACTCTGGAGAAAACGGTGAATTCCATGCCGACCGAACAAACGACAACAAACTTGAGATACGAAACAAAACACTTTATGGTTTTTAACGGGACACTGGAACGACAAAAATGGGCCACTGGCGGCATCCAGTTGCCGGCTACACACACACACGAGAACCAACCACAGCTGGGGGAATTAGTCCGGATTTAAGTTTGGCACTTTAATTATTTCATCCATTCGAGATTAGCGGTTCCACGTGACCCGGCTGAAACGGAGCAACGCTGTACAGTGCCAGTGGTTATATGACTATTCAGCGGGTGTCTGCTGCGAAGTGGACGCACGCGGTTGACAGTGGAGGTTGGGGGGGGACTTGAGTGTCAGTCGCAAGGCGTTGATGTTTCCAGGCAGCTATACTTTTCACAGTTTTAAGAAAATCAATTGCATCTTGCGCGTGCACCGGTGTGTTTGTGGCATACGCCGCGGTCATTTATAACTCGCCTTGTATGTATTTAAGACTGTACTTAAAACGAGGCTAAAGTTACCGTGCCAACAAACCGACTTGGCTATTACTATACTCTTTGGTTCCTTCAGTAAAGTCACGTAGGTAGAAAATAAAATAAATCACGATGTTTCCGGCACAACACAAGCGTCCGTCATCAGAATGGAGCCCAGGTCGCTTGTGTTGTGATCTATTTTATTTTATACCTTACGTGACTTTACCGAAAGAACCAAAGAGTATGGATTCCTGCAGTCACGAAAGCTTCAAATCAAGATTTGCTATTACTGTATACCATATTAATAATCTGGAACATTAATCCACATTTTAGCTCACTATTTAGCGTCACTGTAATCAGCTCCTCAGCACTTTGACGCGTATTTTCCAGAGAGACCAGGACAATCGTATTAGGAAATATTCTTTTTTGTGTAACATATATTCCAAAGTAATTTGTACTTTGTGGACTTTGGGTTTACTATTCTGAGCTACTATTCCATAGCTGTCAACCCATACGGTTCACCCCGTTTTCTTGTACAGGGAAATTGAGTTTTCAGGTCCATACGGCTACAGCCGTTTCATTACGGGCAAAAAAATATATTTTTGTCTGTTTGTATTTCTCCCTTGTGATGGGACTCTGTAGGATCAACGTTGAGATTTATATGGGTACGGGGTGACCAATAAGGTCTGGCTCGGTCTGTAATAAGGTAGGCACTGATAAGTTTAAGGTATACTATTCTCACACACAATGGCAAGCCTTTTTTCCATCTCTTCTCTGCCCTGGAGGGCCACAACCCAAAACATGAGCCCACTCCTGTATGTGTAGTGTTATATATCAGCATTTGTTTAACACGATGATAGGAATTTGTAATCTGTGTTAAACAAGGCGATGTGTCCTTTTGTACACACACGTAAACACAAAACAAATCCGGGCTAAAAAGATATGCCAATGTCAGACCCACATATCTGTCAACCATATAGTTTACCCGTATTCTGTACATAGAAATTAAGTTTTCAGGTCCATACGGCGTGCAGCCGTTTTAATACGGCCAAAATTATATTTTTGTTTATTTGTTTGTGTTTCTCCCTTGTGATGGGATTTTGTAGGATGAATGTTGAGATTTATAAGGGCACTGGGTGACCAATAAGGTCTGAATTGGGCCGTAATACGGTAGGCACTGATAAAGGGTTGACAGGTGTGGGCCCATTATGCTGTTGTGAAAGATGGCAACAGTGGTACTCATGAAAGCCACTGTACAAAGCATTGTAACCAGTGTGATGAATGGCGCCTTCACTCAACGTTACACAGTAGTGGCCTTCTCCGCGTCTGCGATTTTTTTTCTTTGTGCACGTTCCAAACACCTGCACACTTAGAGAAAAAGAAGGGTAAAAGGTGCAGCCCTGAAATTACTTGCTCATGCCACTGCAGGGATGTTTTTTTGTTAAATTATTTTAACTTGTGAATTTGTCTGAAATCAACTTTTGTCGGTTGAAATGTATATAATATTATATTGATTATATTAGTGTAACGTTTTGGATTGTGTCTGTTACGCAGCTACGTATTTGCTTCATTGTTATACAGGACTTGTTTTTATGTTATTGCTTTAGTTCTTTGGTGACCCGAAATCACTCTTGAAAATGACTCATCTTGGTCTCTTGAGTTCTCACCAGGATAAAACTAAACTTGAAACTTGATCTCAAGAGAACTCCCCTTCGAGAGTATTTTGGTCTGCTCTTCCATGCTGGTGAGACATCGTGGAAGAGGTGGGAGTTTCCACATTGTATCCGGCCACATGCGACCTCACAATTGACTGTGGTGATCCCATTCATGCTCATGGGTGGACAGTCGTGGGAGAGTTGGAGAATTTAAGAAACCTGCCCCATTGTTTCAACTGCCAAGCCGATTGATCAAACAGAACTCTGATTGCAAGTCCATTGTGCTGCCCATTACAACCAAGGCAACATCCTGGCATCCTTATAAGGATGTTATTTAACACGTAGGATTTAGCGGCCAATATTATTCATAATAAAGGTTTTTGGGTTAGATCGAGTTATTTATAAAGTACGTCATACTCAAAAATTGTAAATGTTGTGGATTCACTCTTCAATACAACGGTGGGCTAAAGTAGTGAACTATTTGTCTTTGTCAACGTGACACATTTTTTACTGATTGGCCGTGTCGGGTAGTGGAAGGTTGCGACATATTTATAAATTAAGCGATCTAACCCAAAAACCTTTATTATCAGGATGTTATTATTTGGAGGGCCAAACGGGGTGGTGCGGTAAGAACAGCAGACAGATCACGTAGCCCGTACGACCCTGTCCTGGTTTTCCTCGGATCATCCTCTTGTTAAGGTAGCCATCCTGGTTAATCTGTAAGTCTTCCAGGGGACATTAAAAGCCCCGGTTTTTGTCACTTGAGCAAAAAGACCCGTTCAAGAAAATCCATTTACATTTAATTCTATCTGCATGCACTGTGACATTCTTCATCACGTGAAATGGTCCAGTTTTTTGTACCTCAAGAGGTGGCAACTCTACCAGCATATCCGATCAGCCTGTGCCTTTCCGCTGAAAAAAACAGCTATTGCGCATAACATTCCATTTTCCATGTGCCTTGACCCCAGACCTATCTTACAATATAATTTATATACAGTAATAACAAAAATGTTCTGACCTTTGTCAAGCCACTGCTAGATTAAGGCCTCCCCATATCGTTCCAGTCATGAGGAATTGTTTGACAATACTTCACCACACTGGTCATGACAGGTTGGAGAATGCCCCAAGAACAGTTGAGATCGCAATACAAGATGCTGTACAAAAAAACCAGGGGAACGATGCAAGAGCTGTTTGGGGTAATTTGTAAGGTGGCTTGAAAGCAGTTTCTGCAAACGTCTGGAAGGAGAACAAACACTTGAAAGCAATTTCTTGTTCAAATAAGCATTGAGGTGGTGGTCATCCACTGTTTATAGCCCTGAGGCAGTGGTGGAGATTCCACATTCCTATGGTTGGAGCAGAGTCTACCCAGAGGACAACCGCTGTTGGCTTCCCAACAAATCGCACCTCCGATTATCCTCGCACGCCCGATAATCACGGTTGGCTGCATTTGTTGCGAAATAAGTTCAACATACATACAAAGTGATATTCAATGTATTGACCCCGGATGAATGATGGACTTTGTCAACCTCCAGCCAGGATCTGAACTTGCAACCTTCCTGTTGCACGATGCTTGCTCTTACACTCGCAGAAATATGGGCAAATTGATGTATTTTTCAGATTTGCAATTTTTCCCCCAAACTTCAGCAGAACCCTCTTTACATCATCAACAAGTGAATTACGCCCTTGTTGTCCCAATGGGCTCGTACCCGGTTCTAAATAAGAGTCACTGATTGGTCGTTCACGTACAAAATTCTGTGGTGGTGGGGGGGGGAAAGGAGTGGGCGGGGGATTGGGGCGCCACAATGGCGAGATGTTAACTCCCTCGCCTGGTATGCAGGAGTTAGTGGGTTCAATCCCGAGCCTGACGCCTGCTGTATATTTCAAGTTTGCATGTTCTCCCTGTGGTCACTTCTGAAAAAGAGCTACAGTAAAACCTTGGATTGCGAGTAACTTGGTCTGCGAGTGTTTTGCAAGACGAGCAAATTTTTAAAATAAATATTAATTTGATAAACGAGCGAGGTCTTGCAATACGAGTAGTACGTATACGCTTTGTCTGCCGAGCGTCACGTGATCACAACTGATATACGAGTGCTTTGGATTACAAACACGTTTCCGGAACGAATTATGCTCGCAATCCAAGGTTTTACTGTATATAGCTCAGTGGGCCTTACATGGTAAAATACAAAATAGTTTATAGTTAATGATGAAGCTTTCAGGCTGTGCCTCTAATCAGCCAGAAAGAGAGTAGCTGGGAGGGGGTGAAACTTACAGCTCGCCACTTGTGAGCATCAGGACACGGCGTATGTGTTCACTTTCACATGACCACGTTTGGTGGTAACGTGGGAATACAGAAAACTGGAACGACAGTTTACGACCATGTGATTTAATGTGGTCCAAGTGCATCCACGGGCATTTATTACTGACTGCAAAAACACTCGCTGATTGCACCACAAGCTTTAAATGAAACTGCACTTTTAATTACTGTACCTTGCGTAAAAATTCTCATTTATATTGCGCGTCTGTAATATTTTGTTTAGGTATGAATAATAATTACAGCTTATATAACACCTTTCATAAAATCTCAAGGTGCTTTAAAAGTATTATTATTTTAACAATATATTTTAAATGTTTTTTTATACATAACATCCACAGACATCGCCTGATAATAAAAAGATTACATGTAAAATAAAGCATTAATATTATTAATATTGTATATTGTCAAATGTTATGTTACGAGACGGTGTCAGCCCAGAATATACTAGTTCTTTTGAAAATGGAGAATCAGGGGTAGTTCACACGAGGTTAGAAATCATCTCCTCGTGTGCAGGTGCCGGATGGATCGTTACATCACAAGATCTTGAGGTAGCGACGACGGCATGGGGAGGCCTCCATCCAGCAGTGGATTGAACGTGGCTGATGATGAGGATGATGGCATGAAGTAATAACAGTTGCAGATATATATGATGGTTTACAATTAAGTCACGGCTAATATTGTATTGTAATACAGTCATACCTCGGTATATGACCGCTTTGGAATACGTCGAATTTGGTATACGTCGTGTTTTGACGAGAAAAAAATGTCTTGGGATACGACGTTTTGCTTGGGATACGACGAGCTTGCTAGAACTTGTATGGGTCGGCATGAGTCACCGCGTACAGTACGCGCGTACACAATACTGTTACGGCTCTGACAAGCCGTAACAGTATTGTGTGGAATGACCAAACAATGTCACACTTCAGGAACATTCTTAGAAGAAGGCAAAAACAAACCTCAATGGACAGGTTTTTAGTAAAACTCAAACCTGGTGAGCCTCAACCAGGTCCAAGTCAAGAAAAAAGACGGAAAAGAAAGAAAAAACCCCACAATTTCAGCTTCCTGAAGTTTTAATGGAAAGGGACTCTTCTTCCTCACCACCATTCTCGTAGGCTATCAACTCCTCTCAGCAAGGTAAAGTGACGTTAAATTTTATTTTTATTTCAATTTATTTTTTATTTATTTATGCATTTATTTTAATTTATGTATTCATTTTAGTAATAAGTAGTGTCTAAATTATTTTATACAATCCCATTAATGTATAATATACCATATAAAATATAACTTCTTATACTCTGGAATGGATTATTTCCTTTCCCTTTATTTCTTATGGGAAAAATTCGTTTGGTATACGTCATTTTCGGTATAAGTCCTACCTTCTGAATTAATGAGGTATACCGAGGTACCACTGTAGGTTAAAGGGTATGCTTTTAAACGGTTTTGTTGGAAATAAACATTACTTTTCCCCATTAATATGGTATCCAATTGTAGGGGTCTTACGGAGGAGATATGTGTAGAGGTGATATGTATGGGATCGTATGGGAAACTAGCACAGTGGGCGGGGCTTCGTGAGCACACGGGAGGGTGCTCGCAACGACGTCCGCACAGGGCCCACCCCAGCGGGGAGGGGTTCAAGATATAAGGGGATGAGCCGGAGGGCTCGGGGCAGAATGTGTTGGTAACTCTTGAAGATCGAAGACTGCCTAGTGAGAGCCCTGGTCTCCCCTGAGACGCCGCCCTTGTAAGGGCCACGCAGGACCGAGCCAGTGGCGGGGCCCCGTGAATCAGAGCTAGGACTCTGGGACTCCGGGTGCCGTAGCCCGACTCACCAGTGTCGGGCCAGACAGCCTCCCCTAGCCCCGAGATTGGAGGATTAAGAGGCAGGTCAGGGTAGATAGCCGTGTGTTCCCAGCTATCCGGGTGAGGGGGCCGTTACCCCCTCCAGTATTAAGTATCCCCTGTGCTTATTGTAATAAACGTTAGTGTGCCTCAACCCCGGGTGTCGATCTGCATTCGACGGTATTACACAATGATTGAAAATCAAACAAAATTGGTTATATTTTACATGTATAGTGGAAATTGAGACTTCCCTGTTTTAATATTTTCCCAGTCAACACATCAGTCCAACAACTCTCATCCCAAGTCAACTGATGATCTTGGTCAACTCATATCCTCTTTCAACTCAACTTTTTACAACAAATCACCCCATTCATCACATTCTCTTTGGTAAATCTCGTTCCCCAGTCAAAACATCTCCCGAATGTCATCAGCTCTGTCAACACATCAATCCAGTCAACTTAATGACCCCTGTCAACACATCTCCCTTGTCAACATACCTTTATGGTCAACTCAACATACCCAGTAAACATATTTCTTACGTCATCACATCAGCTGTCAACTCACCTTCCCCCCCCCACACAAAAGAAGACATACAAGTGGATTTATGTAGCACCTAAATGCAACCTCATCTCAAGATGCTGTACATAAACAGTTGGTTATATTCTAGGTTTGAAGCTTTCGTGACTGCAAGGATTCATACTCTTAGTTATTTCGGTAAAGTCACGTAGGTAAAATTAATAAAAATAAAACAATAAAAATCACGACGTTTCGGAGGCAACACAAGCTTCCGTCTTCAGGTGAAACCGTCACAGCAAAATATCTGTACCTTATATAGTGGTTATATATATGTGTTGTGTAGGGAAAAAGGGAATGTCATGAGGGTAGACTTCTACAGCGACAGGGAGTCAAATGTACAAATGGCAGGGGAAAGGGAGATCCAGCCTATGGCGACTGCAGAGGAGAATGAGCAACATCCCACTGAGCAAAAGGTTGATTGCCGTTTTCAACAGTCTTTGTTGCTGGAGTGGACAGTGCATGGAGAGGAGTAAACATTTTTTTCTTTCCTTATGATGGGAAAACCTTATAATGGGATGTCTCATTAAGCGATCCACTCAGAGGCTTCCTGAGATGCTAAGTGGGGAAATTAAATGCCTCCGACAACCGATAGAGTAGAATGAGATGAAGGGATAGAGGCGAGAGAGTGCATGGAGGGGATTATAGCAATGTGAGGTAGGAGAGTGCTTGGAGGAGAGTAGAATGAGATGAGAGGAGAGAGGTCAGAGAGTGCGTGGAGGGGAGTAGAGCGAGATGAAATGGGAGATGTAGGAGAGTGCTTGTAGAGGAAGCTGGGCGACATATGAGAATCAGAAAATAAAATTATGCGTGGATGGGAGTAGAGTGAGATGAGAGTGGAGTGGAAGGACACGGGGACACAGATACAAGGGGACACGGGGACACCAGAGACAACAATGGTACCGAATAGTTGCTGCTGCAGAAGGCGGCGTGGTGAAGCGCCGACTCGGCTGCCACCGCCGCTGCCGACGTCGCCGCCGCTTCTACGCCAGGCATGGCTCCTCGCGCAGCCGCCTACGCCGCCCGAGCCCAGCCTTGCCCTCACTACCCCTGCCGCACGAGCCCTGGGCGTCCGCTGCCCGCTGCCTCTGATCCGTTCGGATGCGCTCGGCCGACCTAACAAGCGTAGCGGCAGCAGCAGCAGCACCGGCACCGCCGCAACCGCCAACTGCAGCCGGCATCTAATTAAGCTTGGCGTGGAATTGCTTTAGTGGCAACGTAATTTTTCCCTCGATTCATTACAAATATTTTTCGTTTGTTACAAATCACGCTTCTTGCTACAATTATTGTAATTACATTGCTGCTCGTTGTTCTCTCTCCCCCTCTCTCGAACAATTGCTCTGTCCCTGGATGGATCTCGGTGTTTGACAATGAATGAGCAGTCCTGCACGAACAGAGGAGTGAGCGGGCAGGCGGGCGGGCAGGCAAGCGAGCGAGCGGGTGAGCAGGCGTGCGTGAACACGCGTGTAAATCGGGGGAATCCTCGAGTGAGTGAGAGTGGGAGAGCGAGCGAGTGTGCGCCGGATGCACACGCAATTCACATGTCACGTGTGAAAGGTCGACGCTGGGAAAGGAGGAGTGTGGGGAAGGGGGGTGGGGAAGGAAAGAGGAACGCCTCACATGTACACACGCATGGAAGCGCACATGGCTGAATTTTAAATTGGACTGAGCCACTTTTGCACAAATTGGCGGGGGAGTGTGCCGACAGGGTCGGGAAAGATGCAATTTATAAGGGGTGTTACAACCGTGACCAGTTCCATACAATATCTCGAATTAAATGTTCTCTTTGTTTGCAATGTAAGTCAGTGTAAATACATGGACATTACACCCTCAATTGTATGCAACTGGCCACAGAACCCCACAGAACCTCAGGATTTTGGCAAATTGGGCCCTTAGTCATAACAATACCATGGGTCTCTCTACCCAATAGCCCTAATTCACATTTGCCCAGGGCTCAAAACTCCAAAAAGGCAGTACATTTATAAAATGCATATTTGTGTATTATATTACCCACTGTTTTATTTTGTACATGTGCTCACGTGCAAGGAGAAGGGGATTCTTTTCTGCTCTCTTGGGACCAGAGACACGGGTATCCTTCGATTTACGAAAGGGATGCGTTCTTCAAAAAACATGCGTCGATACGAAATTACGTAAATCGGAAAATGTTTTCCCCCCATTAATTTAACACAAAAAATTAGGGATGTTTCATTTCCAACTCTACTCCTCACAATACAGTACAGAAATAATAATAAAGAACATGAATATTAAAACGATTGAATAGTAATTAATAATCAAAATCCTTTTCAGGGAACCCACCCAAAAAAAAATCAGCATTTTGGAATGCCTGGAGAGGTGAATTGATCCTTATGGCGGTACCCCGGGGTACCAAATAATACAAAATGGCCGAGGAAATTTAATATTTTATTTCTGGGACACTATTTTTTCCAGGGGTGTACTTAACGCCGCGGCTGGGGTACCAATCAATCCGAAATCAGTGCTACCCCGCGATGTCGAAATGCAGCGAGGACGATTGTGCTGAAACCCTGAACGCTCGTATGCACCATAGCGCATCGTGTACAGCTTGTCGAGATGAGTCGATTGCCGCATCGCCGACCATCAACAGACATGACATTATACGAGAGCCGGGGTACTATGGTACCCCAGGGTACTGCCATAAGGTTCAATTGGAGGCATTACTGTTGCACTGTAGGGTTACCATCACGCTGTCGCAGATGGATGACGCAGCCTCCCGGGTGCTTCTTGTTTTATCTCATTTCGTTCACACAGAAATTCGATTTCATTAATTCAAAGGTTTCTACGATATGTTAATTGCTGAAATGCGAAATTTTGTAAACCGAACATTTGTAAATCGAGGCATACCTGTACATAAATCCAGTCATGCCTGGATTCCCATTTTTTCGCGTGCATTATCTGGCAGCCATATTGCAGGGTCTTGGTAGACAGGGCTGACTATTGTCTTACCCGGCCAGGGGTTCATCCTCATCATCTTGGTTAAGAGTCAGGCAATCGGGCATAATGGCTAACCCTGACCTGCAGTAAGTTAAAAATAAGCCCTTATTCCCGGAACAAAACCACCCTCTATTTAGTTACGCGTATGGGGTACACACATATGTAGGATGGACAACAACAGGAAAATTAAAAGTGTGTTGTTCAGAAAAGTGGAAGGAACCGGAATGAAAGGGAGACCTAACAGAGAATGGCTTGATGACATAAGAGATTGATGCTAGAAAGATGTGGCACTGCTTGAGCACATTGGCTCAAGACAGAAGTGTAAAGAAATGACAACATGTGCAGTGGACACCTACGGGCTTTGTACCCATGGATCGTGATGATGATGGGGTACAACTCATTCAGCAGAGAAGTGGAGCTCCCTGTTCACGAGACTGAGAGTTCAGACCCTGGCCAGGGTTGACTCAGCCTACCATCTCAGCCTATCAACCCACAATCTACCCCATCACACTTGACCTGCCGATTGACTAACCGTGGTGTGAAAATCAATAATGCTGGGTGGACAGAGGTAGGAGGGGGGGGGTTTAATAAACCTGCTCATTGTTTCAACTGCCACATACAGAGAGATCAATTCGCACCGGTGACCTCTGGGGTTGCAAGTCCAGTGTGCTAAGAATTTACACCAAGGCAGCATCCAGTCACATTAAAAAATATATATAAATATCCGCAAGCCTTCTGGTTACATTTGTTTTATTGTATTCTAATTGACTTTACGTAACATAGATCGACCTTGCAAAAGGGACAGAGTTTCGTCCTTCTCAGTGGGGTTGAATTTTCATTGCTGGTTAAATAAAGGATATGAAGACAGTACTTATAAATCAATAGGGTTGCCAAGTATGCATGTACATTCTTAGAAATAAAACCGTTGTGCCGAGGCAAAAAGTAATTACGCCGTGCATCACCGCATGCAGCACTATACATCAATCGCTCCGTCGCGGCCTTGACTTTGCACTCCGTAGGAAGTCAATGTGACAGGAGAGGCCACTAACTCACAGATGTGATTTCCATAGATCGCTTCACCACCGCTGCACCGATTACTATATTTCCACCACAAACTTTGCGTTCACGCACACGTGTGCGTTTCACTTCTCCAGCGTAAATGACGATGGGGCTTAAGTGCTTCGTTTGGTAGTGTCGTGAGAATGGGGTGCAAAAAATTATCATTCAATGCCTGCTTAGCACCTACCCTTCAGAATGTTTGCACGAATTATCGTGTGACAGATAATTCGTGTAAACAATGTGTAGGGGCACCTCCTCAAACCACTGCTGTATAAGGCCCTCACCAAACTCGTGGGGGTTATTTGACCATCCTTTATCATGATGGTGAGTGCGGGTTGGTAAACACAGGGAGCATAGATGTTGGAGTATAGAAGAACAGTATAACAAATGATTTTGCTGCTCAACACGTAGCACAGCAGTTACCCATCCACGAACTATTCACACTCAATCCTGCTTAGCTTCTGAGATATGACAAGATCTGGCACATTCCGGGTGATTTAATAATATGCAATTATTATATTGTCACGTCAATAATACATTTTAATTGTACTTATTTTAACTGTTGTTTAAATGTGTTCCGAAACTTTAACTGCTTTTCCAGTTGTCCAACCTTACCCATGACCAGTCATGCAAAGGAGACGACTTTGACTAATTGAGTGCAATCGCACGTGAAATATCAACACCATTGGAACCTCATTTGGCAGTAAAAAATATGATAATTGGTTTTTTAACCTCCCATCTGACAGCAAAACTGACACCTTTTTTTACAAGGAGTCATGTTTGCATAGACCACAATACCTGCAGTCATAATGCGCCTTTTGGCGTCATCTGGTCCAACCCATGTGAGACTAGGCTCTAAGGAAAGCTGTCTCGGGTGTGGACCAATCAACTTCAAGGACAGTGCACATTATCAGAATTATGTTTTTGTTTGCATTATGACTGCAGGTATTGTGGTCTATGCAAACATGACTCCTTGTAAAAAAGGTGTCAGTTTTGTTGCCAGATGGAAGGGTAAAAAAATAATTATCGTGAAATATCAACATAGAAAATAAATGCCACAAACAAAATGTCCCTGCTAACGCAGGCCAGCAGGCTGTATGAAAACGAGAACAGCCTATAAAGAGCCATGATCAATCTTCATCATCCCTTGCAGTGACATCATCATCAGACACCGTCAGCCTGGCCCTTGGTAAAAGGCTTCCCACAAGCTCACGCATTGGAATCAGAAGGTGTGCAGCTGCTGATGATCTCACCGTAGAGTATGAGTGTGCGGCCGGATTAAACCTCGTTGATTATCACTTGCCCAAGATGGCCTGGTTAAGGTTGACTCGTTGAACATCAAGCCTCAGGAACACCGGACCACTTGGACGACAGATGGTTTACGCTAAGCACACCTTACTCTCTATCCCCACAGCCTATAAATAACAACCTGCTAATTTATCGTAGACACCCATCGAAGCACGAGCCTAGCTCAACCCTGCTTAGTTTCTGAGATCTAATGAGATCGGGTGCATTCCGTGTGATTTCGTCCAAATTAATTTAGACTTATAGTGTGTATAAATATGACTGCATCCCACGACACTACAAAATGGGATACACGGGATTGTAGGTCTTCATAGAGTAGGGAATGAGGGATAGAATTCGACAAACAAGACAGGGGAACAAGACAAGATGAAGATAAACGTGCGAATGAAGACACCTCATCGAGAGAGACATAGACAGAAGGCAATGTAATTTAGGCTTTGCTGAAGCTCATAATTCTATTGCCATACCTAGAATTCTAAATGGTTGGCACTTCTGCTGATTGGAAGAGCCACTGGGGGGTTTACGAGATGTGGTTTATATGAATGAAGTATATTTGACTTAAAACCCACATTTATTACAGTAACTGCTACCAGTTCAATACGGATGAACTGACAAGAATACAATTCTATTGGATGTGCCATGCACAGGACAGCCGAAAATTGTATTTAAACTAAGTACTGTACAGAATTCAGTGAACAATTTTTTTGTGGTTAAACATTAACAGACGTATCATAGATCAGTCACATATCCAGCCAGTGCTTTCTGCATGTGTGTAAAAACAAAAAAATATAAATAGATCACACCAAAACTCTCCAGCAATTTCACACAGGTCAAGGATCATCTAAAGCTGCCCTTGCCTATCTGCTGTCAACAGTGATTGATAGTGCCGCATTATCCCTGCAGTTATTGCAATCCAAACACTATCATTTGATGCCCGTCTCTTGACGAACAAACGCGAGCCACCGAATTAACTTCTGCTTAATTGGGTTAACCACAGAAAGGTCACAGGGCAAACAAAAGCTCACAAGGGGGCACCCCCCCCCCGCCATTTGCTGGCAAAGAATTTCCGAGGATACACGGAGAAGCGTATCATGAATAAAATGTTAAAGAAAATTGCCAGCGGCCGACCGTGTAAAAAGAAAAACTTTATTTATTTCCCCCCCATTACCTTGTGCTGCATTATATCGCAAAACTAAAGTGGAAATTCCATTTTAAGTGTTTTATGCAAACAGCCACATGCATTTGCACAATCACAGACGACGTGGTAATGATATGGAGAGCGACAAGATAACGTAAACGGGTGACACGTTTGAATTCTGTTCCTCCTAAACAATAAACCAGCCACAACCATCACCGAAAACGTAACCCTACAAATATCTGTAGCCCGAACTCTAACTTAAACCTAAACGTGTCCATCTCCAAATCTAGTCCGAGCCAAATCCTTCTGACTAGCACTGATCTTAGCACCAGAAAACACTGTCATGATTACAATTGCACACCAGTGATAAAAATCGGTTAAGTCTAGTTAGTTGATGTTTCCAGCCTAGTTACTAATAACTGCACAAAAATTAAGTTAAATTGTGTATAACCTAATTTAGCTTATTTCAGGTCCATGAATTATATTGTATGGTATGATTGACATGTGATAAAATTCCTTGCAGGGCAAATACAACAAACTATGAGATGGAGTGCAACTGTGTTAGAGAACGTAAATCAAATATCACAGAAATAGCTTCAAGTGACCTCTATTCAACATGGTCGGGGCACAATTTCCTCACTCACTATACTTTCGAGAGGAATGTTCATCACATCACGATCAAACCAACATTTATACTCAGAGCTAGAATTTCCAATTAACACACTAAGGCGTAATAAGTCAGGCTGCAAGTCATCATGATACAAGGGCAAAATAAAGCACTCAGTGAGGCTTTCCTGGGTATATAATTGCTGTTATTATTTTGTACGGTTATTATTACGAATGGGAGCCGCATTCGGCCCAAAAGCAGAACTGATAAAAGAAACGAATAATTTACCATGAAAACGCATTTACCACCAATTCCCAGTAATTGGTTTCTGAGGTTTGACCCGAACAAAATATGTGAAAAAAATTAGTACAAAGCGCAGCCTGAGTAACATAAATCACCGTCCCACTGCTTGGCAGGCACAATAAAAATTCCCATCGCCCTCTGCATGATGCGTCTGGCCAAATTTATGAGAGTCCATTTGTTCCAGGCCAGTACACAACTATAAGAGTGCTTGTACACACCGGCACACACATACAAATACAAAGATCCCCCGTGTAGCCTTTATCAGGCTGTTGGAGCAAGTGCTGTTAGCAGGCAATTATGAAGGCCATGCTGATGGGGTGGGGGGGAGGAGGTTGGCTAACACCATGCCCTTCCACCTTTGTCTCTCCAGTGTTGATGTTTACACACTGCACCAGGTCCTTATTGAAGGCTGAGATAACCTAGAGGAGGCCTAGAACCAGTTCAAATATTCACTACTGTTATTGGTCGTGAGTAGGTATGGAACTCAGGTCGCCGGGTTTGTAGCACACTACGTGAACTACTGTGCCAACACTTCCTACACACACCAATACTCACATGCACACACAGACATACATGGTCACATACACATGTACACCAGCACACATCGCCCCATACAGACACATTACATAGCTGTCTCTGGTGTGGACCATCAGTTTCATAGACAATGCATATATTATCAGAGTATGTTTTTTGTTTGCATTCTGACCATAGGTATTGTGGTTAATGGAGACATGATTCCTCGTAAAATGTTCCAGTTTGGTGTTTTAACATCTTAACACCTGTTTGGTTGCCAGAAAAAAGGGGAAAACCTATTCTCCTACGTAAATATATTCTCACATGCACATACCCGCATACACAGTCTCGCACACATACACAGGTTCACACATACAGTTTCTCATACACACGCAGACACCCATGTAGTCTCACACACAAAGGCACATGCACTCACACATCTTCATACACAACGAACATACAGACATGCATTCAAAGACACAGATTACCCTGAGAGGCTACACAGACTATTGGGGCAAGTGCATGTTAGTGGACACCAATAAAAGCCGACGCAGCACACCTACAAAGACAAATATTCCCTGTATAGCCTTAACAGGCTGTTGGGGCAAGTGCTGTTGGCGAGCAAAACGCACATGTAGTCACACACCAGAATACACATACGCAACCAGATACATACACACTCAAAGACAAGACACACACACAATGTCATACGCACGTTTGCTAATAGGGCACATGCGCTCAGTGAGCACCTATTGAGGCTATCAAATGAGCTGGTGGTGCACACACATGCCTGCTCACCTTTGTCTCTCCAAGTGCAAGTATTTGCTGGCACGCAACACTAACTGTACTAACTTGAGGCCAAGTGATTTTATATTAAGCGCAACCCACGTGAATGTACTGTATATTGCGGCACCTGCTCAGATTAATTATTAGTGTGCTCATAACTTAGGCATGTAATGATTCATCTGTTGAAATAGATTTGTACGCTCAAATTACAGGCATTGCATTGTGCACGTAAACAAACGATAGTTTTCAATCTCTGCAAATTATAATCAAATTATTAAATAGAACAAACAATAAGATGAATCAGATCTGGGCCGGTGACAGGTGACATGGCCCATCAGTGGTGCATTTGCTGCTTGTTTGGCAGGTACACGGTTTGAACACAGCAGGCTTCCCTGGATATTACCGTTGGTGTATTATCATAAACTATCACGTGCCATTAGCTGTGAAGTGGACGTGAAAGATCGCCTGATGTCATTCTAAACAAGTAGGCCATAGTCTACCAATTCTAAATATTATTCGAAATTTACTCCATTTAGGTTACACATGGCAATATCGCTCAATATTGCCAACCAATGCAGACTGTGTCTTTGAAATATAGATCCTTTGTGATAGCATTGCGTTATAAAAATGCCGTGAATACCAAATGTACCAAATTAATATAAACAAAACAGAACAACCAAGAGAAGCACTGGTTTCTTAAATCGAATCATGATCTTGAATAATGGAAATTCGACAAGTATTGTTTACTAACAACTAAAACATTTCCTGTATATTAATTCTCAAAACACAAAGACAACAATCCCCTGTGTAGAGGTGTAATTGTGTATGGGAGCGGATGGCAAACAAACACAAGGGGCGTGGTTAGGGCCGTACACATAGGAGGTGGCCACACCGACGTCCGCACCTGCATCCCCCACGGGCCCCTCCCGGGGGGGCCGCGGACTATAAGAGGGGGTGAGCCGGAGGGCTCGAGGTCGAGGTATCAGCTTTAACCAGCGAAGACGGAAGACCAGCTAGAATAGGCCCCGGAGCTCCCCTGGCTCGCTGTCCTTATAAGGGCCGACCAGGGCAAGCCGGTGGCGTGGCCCCGAGAGCCCAGACTGACGAGCAGGTCTGGGAACTCAGGGGGTCGGATCCCAGCTTGACCAGGGCTGGGACAGGTAGCCTCCCCTAGCTCCCTAGTGGAGGACTTGGGCTTAGGTTAGCGGGGCTTAGATGTTGTGTCTCCCTGTTAGCCGAGTAAGGGGACGTTACCCCTTAGGTCCTGTGTATACTCGCTAACTGTATACAAGTTGTGTTAATAAATAAGTGTGCCTCCGATCCCGTCGTCAAGCCTCCTGAGTAATTACTACATCTGGTGTCAGAAGTAAAACGTCCAAAGATGGACACACGAGGGACGACACGTACCAGGGAGTCGGAGAGGGAGGACACCGCGGCCGAATCACCACCAGAGATGGCCGAGGTCGGATCGGAGCAGCCGGGGCCGAGTACACCCGCGCCGCTACGACAGGAGGGGGGGGATGCGTCGGCCGAGGGACTTCGGCTGGCTCACTCCCGCCTGGCGGAGCTGCTCTACGCCGCGGCCGCCGTGTTGGAGGAGATCACGCGGCTGGGAGCTGGAGGGGCTGCGCGGGAAGACGGCAGCAGCCGACGCACGCCGGCATTTCCCGCCACCCCGACGCGGCTCGCGGTTAAATTTCCCGCCATCACTACAGTGCGAGCAGAGGGCGGGGCCGGCCTGCGTCAGGTGACTGCTGAGGGCCAAGCACGAGCCGTGACATCATCAACGCCGGCCAGCGCGTCAACAACGGAGCGACCGGCGATGCCATGCTCACAGCCCGCCCACACTGTAACGTCGGCTGGGAACGAGGGAGCGAGATCCGCAGCCACGGACGTCGCCTTACAACAGCGACTGCCGCCTCTCAAGGAGTTCGTGGGAGCGGCTGGAGATTGGGGCGGCTTCAAAAGGCGGTTCATCGCTCATCAAGAGATGGCGAACTGGACGGACGCCGAGGCACTATGCGCGCTGCCGGCGATGCTGGACGACGACGCCCTGGCTACCCTCACCTCGGCGCCTAAGGAGAAGCGCGCCACGCTGCACCTGGCGCTGCAGCTGCTGTCAGCCGTCTATGGGCCGCCTTCGGACTGCAGGCAGTTGTTCCACGATCGGCATCGGGGCGCCAACGAATCGCCCCTGGCCTTCCGAACGGCTCTCCTGGCCCTGGCAAAGGCAGCTTTCCCGCGGATGGACGAGGAGGGAGTGGACGCCATGGTGGCTGAAAAGCTGCTGCTACTCGCCGATGAGCTGGACATCGCCGTCTTGGCTCAAGACGACGGAGAGATGTCGTCCCTGCTGGTCGCGCGCCACATCCACGGGGGCTTGCGGTCCCTGCGTCGCAAGGCTGCCAAGGGGGTGGCCGGCCATGCCATGGCGGCCACCGCCCTCCCATCAGAGGAGGTCTGCGGGGTGGAGCGGCGGGGGGAATGGAGATCGGCGGCACCGCAGGCTCGGAATGGACCGAGCCGCCAGGAGCAGCCCAGGCCATCTGGGGCGCTCACACGCTGCTACAACTGTGGCCTGCAAGGCCACGTTGCGTCAGGATGCCGGGCTCCCCGTCAGCGCGGAGCGACACCTCGTCAGGACGCCACGCCGTCTCCACCCAAGCTCCAGCAGAGAAATACGGCGAGTCGTGGCACCTCACACGTTTGGCCCATGCACACATCCGACACACACTCACGCGCTCAACTGAACAGGGTTCGAAAATCGCCGCCCATCGCGCGCGATTGTTCTGAAATGCGGCGAGCGCTCCAACCGGGTCAGTGGTCGGAGCTCGCCCATCGTGTCGTTGCTGCGTCGGCGGGATCATCGGTTGTGGTCGGTCATATTGATGGGGTAGAGGTGCGGATTTTAATTGACACAGGGGCATCGGCGACCATTATATCTGATTTGATTTATAACATCCTTCCCGTTCAAAGTCGTCCCTTGCTCCCTGTTGACGTGCCATGCTATGCTGCTAACGGGGGCTCGCTGGGCATTATTGGGCAAATCCGCGCCAAAGTTTGCATTGGAGACATTAAATTATCCGGGCCTGTTTTGGTTTCCTCCTCACTCGCGGTTCCGTGCCTGTTGGGGACGGATTTCTTGGCCAAAATGCCCATCCGTATCTTGATTGACCAGGGGTGCATCGAGCTCCCATCGGGCCGACGTGTTACATTTTTGTCTTCCCCCACCACGGAGCGTCGGGCGTTTGCCACCGTGCAGGCGCTCGTGACAAAAACTGTGCGCGTACCCCCGGGGGCTCAGATGCTCGTCCCTCTTAGGTTGCGTCGGCCGTTTGCTAAAGGGGTTGCGGATCGGGGGGTCTTGTTGGGACCATCTCGGGCCGGGGTCAATGGACCCGATTTGCTAGCGGCTCAGACCATGGTGAAAGGGGATGGGGACCCCTTCATTGCAGTCCTTAATGTAGGATCGCGAACGGCCGTGGTTCCTCAAGGGACCGTGCTTGCACACGCAACGCCGGCGCCCTATGAGGAACCACTCGTGGGTCAGGTAACCACCGATCCTCCGTCGCGACCGCATTCGGACTGTGATGACGGATGGCTGGATGCACTTTGCGCGGGATCTGTGGATCTGTCCGACACGCAGCGTGCGCAGCTGCGAGTTCTCCTGAAATAATTTGCCGACGTTTTTAGTAAACACAAATTTGATATTGGTTGTACTAAATTGCTGCGACACCATATTGACACGGGTGACAGCGCGCCAATCCGCCAGAATCCCTTTCGGCTCAGTCCCGCCGAAAAGGATCATGTCAAATCGGCTGTTGATGACATGCTAGCCGCCGATATCATTTCCCCTTCCAACAGCCCGTGGGGCGCACCGATCGTTTTGGTGAAAAAACACGACGGCTCACTGCGGTTTTGTGTCGACTTTCGGCGATTGAACAAAATTTCTGTGGCAGATGCGTACCCGCTTCCTCGAATGGATGAGTCGCTCGATGCCTTGGCGGGGGCGCGATTCTTTTCCACCCTCGATTTACTATCTGGATTCTGGCAGCTTCCTCTGGATGACGAATCAAAACCTAAAACTGCTTTTCGGACACCGCAAGGTCTCTTCCAATTTAACCGCTTGCCGATGGGCTTACATTCTGCGCCGGCAACTTTTCAGCGGTTAATGGAACTGGTCTTGGCAGGCTTGCAATGGGATTCGTGTTTAATTTACTTGGACGATGTCATCGTCTTTAGCAAATCCTTCGAGGAACACCTCCAGAGGCTGCGTGCTGTTTTTCTCAAAATGCGGGCTGCCAATTTAAAATTTAAACCGCAGAAGTGCCATTTGCTCCGCGAATCGGTGCGGTATTTGGGTCACATTGTTGGGCGCTCGGGGATATCCACTGATCCCGCCAAAACGGAATGCGTCAGCTCCTGGCCGACTCCCACCTCGGTGGGAGAGGTCAGGAGTTTCATTGGGTTCGCGTCGTACTATCGACGGTTTGTGGCTGACTTCGCTACGATCGCGAAACCATTGCATGCCTTGACGTCCAAGGGAGTCAGGTTTCATTGGGGGCTGGAGGAGGAGGCTGCTTTTCACGCCCTCCGGAATGCCCTGGTGGGGGCTCCGCCGTTGAATTACCCCGACTTCTCACAACCCTTCTTGCTCGATACAGATGCAAGTAACACGGGCATCGGGGGCGTGCTGTCCCAACTCATTGGGGGCGTAGAGCATGTGGTGGCTTACGGTAGTCGGGTACTGTCTCCAGCGGAACAACGGTACTGCGTTACCCGTCGGGAATTATTGGCAATTGTTTATTTCATTCAGCAGTACCGCCCATATCTGTACGGTCGGCGTTTCACCGTCCGTACAGATCATGCGGCCCTACAGTACGCTCTGCGGGTTCAACAACCATCGGGCCAGTTGTCTCGATGGTTGGAGATTCTCCAGGACTACGACTTTGTCACCACATATCGTAAGGGCGTCCGCCACACGAACGCTGACGCCCTGTCACGGTTGCCACCCACTTCGGAGTGCGCTTGCCTCCTGGGTTCGGGGCGTTGTAGGCCCCCGAACGTCACCACCGATTCGGTCCTCGTGGCCGCCGCCGATGCGCCTTTGGCTTCGGGTCCTATCGAGCAAGAAGGGAGGGATTCGTTGCTGGGGTTGTCGGTCGCGGAATGGGGACGCCTCCAAATAGAGGACACCTCCCTCCTCGCTCTGCGCCGTCGCGCAGGGGGGGTTGGGCAGGGGGTGGCGAACATTGACTCGTGGGGGTTGTTCCAGGGTCTTTTAATGCACTGGGACGGAAAAACCCGCCGCCAGCAGCTTGTGGTGCCTGCAGCATTGAGGGGTAAGGTGGTATGGGCTGTTCATGAGCGGCTTCTGCACTTGGGGGTTCACAAGACCTTTGCCACGCTCCAGCTCGATTTCTTCTGGCCGGGCATGGCAAAGGACGTGGGGGATCTCCTGGGGTCGTGCACGCAATGCGCGCAGCGAAAGCCACCAGCTAGGGGGTCCAACCCTCCGCTGCAGTCCATAAAGGTTTCCCGGGTTAACGAGCTCGTTGCGCTAGACATACTCGGCCCATTTCCCGCTACACCCAGGGGGAATAGGTATTTATTGACAGGGGTCGAATACTTCACGAGATGGCCTATGGCCTGGCCCCTGGCCAACCAGTCGGCAGCAGCCATCGCGGAGGCCTTTGTCCAGGGCTATGTCCTCGACAAAGGTGCTCCGGAACGGCTGCTTACTGACCAGGGTAAGAATTTTTCGGGAAAACTCCTCCGCGAGGTGTGCGACCTCTTGGGTACGGAAAAAATTCGGACCTCCCCGTATCACCCTCAAACTGACGGGATGGTGGAACGGCTACATCGGACCATCACGTCTATGCTGTCCCAACAGGTGTCCGAATCCCAGACAGATTGGGACCTTCGCATAGCCGGTGTGTTGCAGGCCTACAGGATGGCTCCCCATGCGGCCACCGGATTTTCCCCTTTCTTTTTAATGTATGGCCGCGAGGCTAACCCCCCTGTGACGACCCAGCTGAAGCTCTCGGCGCCTCAGGCGAAGTCTACCTTGTCCGAACACGTTAAATTTAACATCAGCAAATTGTCTGAGGCGCGGAAAGCGGCCGTGCAAAATTCTGAACTCCGCCAGAAGGCGAACGAGAGGCTTCGGCTGGGGCGGGTACATGTGTTCAAATGGAAACCAGGGGACAGGGCATGGTTGCACTGTCCCCAGGTGCCACTGGCAACCTCGTCAAAGTTGGTACGGCCGTGGCGGGGGCCAGTGGAGGTCGTACAGGTCTTACGGCCGCAATGTGTTCGCGTCAAATGGGGGAGGCGTCGGTGGTACGTGCACCCCTCAAGGTTGAAACCGTTCATTGCGCCGGCCCGTGGTTCACACACACACACGCATGGCCAAACGTGTGAGGGGTCCGCCGACTCCCCGACGTCGCTGCTCTCGCCTAACATGACGTCAACTGTTCCATCTCCAGGTGCAACAGGAGTGACGGGTCCACGCCCGCCAACCCCTCCCGGAGGGGTCGGGGGTCACTCGGCAGCGACGCCAGACTCTCTTGCACCCGGACCGTCACCAACCACCACTGAGCGTGCCGGGTCGAGCCCTTGTGACGGGCCCGCCGCGAGAACGCGCGCCAAAATGCGCAGACTATTGTGAGGTCGGCCGTTGGGGGGCCCTTGCGGACAGTGGGGGAGGGACATCCGGAGCGCGTGTATATATGTTGGGTTTGCGGAATGGGGTATTTATTCGGGAGGGTGCGCCGGGTTATTTTTTTCTCTTTCTTCTTCTACCTGTTCCTGTTGTTGTTGTTGTTGTTATGACTGTTATCGTTCTTGTTAAATTTACGCGAGGCACACACGGTTTTGGGGAGGCATGCACCTTTATTCTGGTTTTGTTGCAGCCGGGGACGGCTGCGAGCTGTACAGGGGGGGGTGATGTAGAGGTGTAATTGTGTATGGGAGCGGATGGCAAACAAACACAAGGGGCGTGGTTAGGGCCGTACACATAGGAGGTGGCCACACCGACGTCCGCACCTGCATCCCCCACGGGCCCCTCCCGGGGGGGCCGCGGACTATAAGAGGGGGTGAGCCGGAGGGCTCGAGGTCGAGGTATCAGCTTTAACCAGCGAAGACGGAAGACCAGCTAGAATAGGCCCCGGAGCTCCCCTGGCTCGCTGTCCTTATAAGGGCCGACCAGGGCAAGCCGGTGGCGTGGCCCCGAGAGCCCAGACTGACGAGCAGGTCTGGGAACTCAGGGGGTCGGATCCCAGCTTGACCAGGGCTGGGACAGGTAGCCTCCCCTAGCTCCCTAGTGGAGGACTTGGGCTTAGGTTAGCGGGGCTTAGATGTTGTGTCTCCCTGTTAGCCGAGTAAGGGGACGTTACCCCTTAGGTCCTGTGTATACTCGCTAACTGTATACAAGTTGTGTTAATAAATAAGTGTGCCTCCGATCCCGTCGTCAAGCCTCCTGAGTAATTACTACACCTGTATAAAACAGACTGTAGGAGCAAGTGCTGTTAGCGAGCGCCTATGAAGGTCGGGACAGCACACAAGGGGGTGGATGGCCAGCATCTTGCCCGGCTGCCTTTGTCTCCCTAGTGGCGATGTTTACAGACCTCACCAGGTACTCATTTGAGGCTGAGTCGACCTAGGAGAGACCCAGAACCGGTTCAGATAATCGTCACTGATGGTGGCTGTGAGCAAGACTCGAACTCTTGGTCACCAGGTTCGTTGCACAACGCACTATTGCTCCCTAACACACACACAGTCTAATCCAAGACATTAATAGAGCCCCAGGAAATGTTTATAAAATGACTCCAGTACATTTGTATATCCCCCCCCCCCACCTACATTTTGTCATGACACCGGTCTCCCTGACAAAGCGCATACAGCGACGCGATGGATGCACGACCGGTTTTAAATGACGGGAAAGAATGAGGTAAGCGGCGAAGGTCAAGACTTGGAGGTCAAACCCCTGATTTTACTCACAGCTTTAAAAATGAGCTATGGCGAGCGAGTCGGCCCAGTGATTTAGGAGTTGGGGTCAGTCAAGGACCTAACCTGGGAGCTTTGTAATTTACGGGGCAAAGGGGGTAGGGGGTGACAGAAAACAAATACAGAAATTTCAGAAAATGGCGCATACTGTAAGGCATACTTGCACCAACAGCTAATACAGCAGATACAAAAATAAATATGCAAGCAAGGCATTCGGGGTTGTTCGCATAATGCTTCGTGATTTACATATTTCCCACTATGGTGTGCATTCATTAAAAACTAAAATGTTGATATAGTTGTTTCTTCCAAATTTCGTTTGACTGGTAAGATTATTGGTTCACGAGTAGGTGGTTAATTATTCACCGCCTTCCAAACAATTTAATTGTCATAATTTGATGCCACTTAGATTGGAGTAACACGTTTTTTTGGTCTCTTTTCACAAATGCAACTTATTTGCAACGGCAAGACATTACATTTATGTGGCCGTGCTGCCACCTAGCGGTTATGTACACGGCATCATAGCATTAACGGGCACACGGCAAAATTCGGGCGTAATCTTAGTTGAAACGCAAAGACTTTTAAATCCACCGTTAGGCACTCCGTCATAGCACTCTAGTGGCATCACTACTTCAATGCATTTAAACGTAATGGAACGGCCTCACTGAGACTTCGCCAGAGTGCCATAATGCCGTGCTTGACCTTGAGAAAATCTCCTTTCCACATGAACAAATCTTTAAGCTTGTGTTGGACCAGTCCAGGATACACAGACTTAGCATTTATCTACAAGTGCAGTAAAATATAAACGCTGGCTTCAGACTGTGCACATGATAACAAAGCTATAACAACTAGTTCCAGTCTCGGTCTGACGAGCTGGTCGTTGGGTTCCATCTTCCTGGAAGTGAACCTCTCAGTAATACGATTATCGAAAGCGGCAGGTGTGGTTGCATGAGTAACGTTTGAATACTGAACAAAAAAAGGGTGATCATATCTGGAATCATTTATACACATACACCTGGCATATGCAAATGCAGTGCTTAAAACACAAAGAGTGTGGTCTATCGAGCTACAAATTACAACTGATCCATAACTTGTTCACCCAGGAAAGTGTGTCTGAGTCTCAGGGTTAATTTTCGGTACGGTCTTGCTT
Organism: Lampetra planeri; assembly: GCF_965212315.1. Classification (NCBI taxonomy): domain Eukaryota; kingdom Metazoa; phylum Chordata; class Hyperoartia; order Petromyzontiformes; family Petromyzontidae; genus Lampetra; species Lampetra planeri. The sequence continues at coordinate 4,751,616 of NC_136150.1, forward strand.
GCGAAGTTTTACAAATTCAGCATGTGTTTTTGTTTTTGTATGTAGAAGGATACTTTACTTGGAGAAAAATCCATGCATCCATGTGGGATAATACTCAACAATCCAATATAGAGGAACGCAGCAACCCACTCATTGAACTGCAATCCACTTGCAGGTATGGAACACGCATACATACAATGTGTATAGGGTCCACCAACCCCTTACAACTGGGACTATAAGTAACTATTTGTCACTAAGTGACAGAGATGTCACTAAAGCACGTTGAGTGTGGAAAGCTCCCTGCTGCCAGAAAGCCACAGGACAGACTCAGGTGTTATGGGTTGACTGAGATAACTGGCACATGCACCACCGGTGCTCGCCGCTTTGCCAGCTTGCTGTGTTTCAGCCACCCAGCACTCTGCTTGTTGTTGTGTCGCGTTTCCGCATTTCGTTATTGTTGGAGGGCGGCTGTCTCCAACTGGCCAACAGCGTCCTTCACAAGCCTTCTCCACAGAGGCCAACTTGACAGCGCTGATACCGGTCATCGGCAAGTCCAATCAGCTCCAAATATTCCCATATCCCATCAGCCCATCTCTTCTCCAGTCTGTGGTCCCCTCTACCCAGCTAAGCGGAAGCTGCTTGGGCAGATGGTGATTGGTAATCTGGTCTACATGACCCGACCAATGCCACCACACCCGCCACAGGGGTTCACAGTTGGGGCCACGTCCAAATCTTTCAAGCATTGGTGAGCTGCTCACCAACTCCAGCCTGGTTAACTCCAGCCTGGTTAAATCCAGGCTAAATCGATGGCAGGCCAGAGTGAATGCTTCAAGCCATGGCAGGTGTTCATGTAAAGAAGTCCACGTTTTGAGAGCGAAGGAATGAGAGGGCATCATTGCGATTGAGTAGACCTTGGGCTTTCGTGAAGGCAGCTTCCATACAGCATTACGCAGCCGATGCAAAGACAATTAGGGTAAAAAAATAACACGCTCACTCACCCACTCTGGCTCGTCATAGAGACCACTTGCCACCACCGCCTCAGTCCCCCACACCGTGCCACTCATGCCAGCGCCAGCCAGCACCTCTGCCCCGGGCGTGTCCGGCAACTGCTGCAGTGATCGGCGGAAGCCCTGCGGGCTCGGCAGGTGCCACGTCACCGGTGAGTCCGTGAGGCTCCCCTTGCCTGCCCGTGCCTGCCGCCCGTGGCCGGGGAGGCTGGTACCGCGACGCATGCCCGCCCGTGGCAACGCCGCTGCCGCCGTCGCCGCCACCGTCGCCGATTGGAGCTCACTCACTCAGCCGAAGCCGCTCCTCCCTGCATGTGGACAGAGGCGCCAGTGCCACGAGATAAAATGGTAAAACGGATGTGCAGACGTTTACTCAGTGCACACTACCTGCGATAACATATGGATGAGAAATATGGGACATTGATGAAGAAAATTGGAATAGCTGAAGAGTGTGCAAAGATGTGTGGAAATGCGCATGCTTGGAATTACACTTGAGAGGAAGACAGCAGTACACATGTACGAGGAAACATATGCAAGATAAGCACCCGTTAAAAGTCGAGAGCCACTTTTGCTGTGTGTCGAATGTTCCTGTTAAGTATTTCACAATGCCCTTGCATATGCAATATCATTATAATGCAACAGTGTGGATTCCAAGCAAGCACATCTCCACGGTTCTTACATACTTTTCAACGTACTTTCTATTTAATTTTTCACTGCATTGTCAAGACGTTGGAATATGATCAGAGAACACATACGCAAGTTAAAGATATCCATTGACTGTTAGGAATAATAAGTGGGCTTGGACGAGACACGTCAGCACTAAAAGGAATATTGTTCCAGAGGTCAAGACTAACTCCACTGGCAAAGGAAGGAAAACACGCTCTAGACGACTACACTTTTTATTTCACCAGGTAAGGCCCACTGACCTATATCGCTCTTGTTCAGAAGCGACTTGGCCACAGATGGTAGCTCAACCAAGTGGCTTATTACGTGGACATTTATAGCAGCCAAATACTCTAAAAGCACGTGGATTCTAAATGTGGAGGGGAAAACCAGAGGGCCCGCAGAAAAATCCACGCGTCCACGGGGAGAGAGAGGGACACGCAAACTCCAAATATACAGCAGCAGCAGGCGTCAGGGTCGGAATCGAATCCACGACCTCCTGTATACCAGGCGAGGAAGTTAACATCTCCTAGCCACCGTGATGATGATGATGATGATGAGAGAGACACGCAAACTCCAAATATACAGCAGCAGGCGTCAGGGTCGGGATCAAAACCACGACCTCCTGTATACCAGGCGAGGTAGTTAACATTTCCTAGCCACCGTGGTGATGATGATATACAGCAGGTGTCAGGGTCAGGACCAAACCCACGACCTCCTGTACACCAGGTGAAGTAGTTAACATCTCCTAGCCACCGTGGTGATGATGATATACAGCAGGTGTCAGGGTCGGGATCGAACCTCCGACCTCCTGTACACCAGGCGAGGTAGTTAACATCTCCTAGCCACCACGGCGATTATGGTAACGGGCTGAGGATGCCTTCATCTAGCAGCGGTTGATAATTATGAAATAAGTAGATAGGCTGACTGCGATACAGAAACATTGATAAGTATATTCAGACAAACTGACAGACGGACTGAAATATACGAATGGAGAGATAAATAGACTTAGAGATTAACAGACTGGCGGATTAATGGAATGACGAACAGATAAGAATAAACTCTTTGATTTTTCGGTAAAGTCACGTAGATAAAAAATAAAATTAAAATAAATTAAATCACGACGTTTCGGAGGCAACACAAGCTTATTTTTTTACCTACGTGACTTTACCGAGAAAAAAAAACAAAGAGTATGATGGACCCTTGCAGTCACGAAAACTTCAAATCTAGAATTAAGAGATAAGAACAGCTTAAATCAAAACGTGCATAAAAACCGCAATGGTTTTTTTTAAACTAAAGCCTTGAGATCTTGACAGTAAAAACACCAGATTTTGTTAAGACATTTGTTATTCACTGAATGTTGACAGTAAAAAACCAGATATTGTTAAGACATGTTATCCATTGAATGTTCTTGACAGTAAAAACACCTGATACTGTTAAGATACTTGTTATCCATTGAATTATCTTGACAGTAACAACACCAGATATTGTTAAGACATTTGTTATCCACTTAATGTTTACGCGTGTCAACGCAAAGCGACACATAATGTTAAACTCTTGCCCACGTCACAGAGATTTAATTTACGTAAACTGCCGCCAAGATGAAACACAGGAACAGAGTTACAGATACACACTGCGAGCACTAACATTAACACACGCGGTTTAAAACTAAACAGTGTGTGTGAATAGTCAAGTTAACTTCAAACGTGAGGCAAAGTTAATGTTTTAAAAGATCATTCTAACATTGCAAAAATTGTACTTACAACAACACACGCAGTAACAACAATAGCCGTGCCAATAGTAAATTTAAAAAATAACATTACCGCTACAATTAACCCACACTACACGATTAACTGCGGATTAATTAGAACAGCACTGTAAGATAGTACAGTGACACAATTAGCCAACGCAGCAACGGCAGCGTTAACGCGAATAAACTATCACGACGACGCTCGCACACGCGGCGAACTCAGCACGAGACGACGAGGCAAGTACATTTACACCCCCTTAGCAAAAAAAAAAGGTTATAAACAATTCGCCGGCGGTAAATTTTAAATCGTCGACGGGAGAAATTCACCTCCTCGCGGGCGCCCCTCACGTCGACTGAGGAGGGGGGAGGGAAGCGCGCGCGCGCACCCGGCGCGCGGGGCCCCGTTACTCGACGCCCATTGGTCGCGCGCCCGTTTAGGCGCCAACCAATGAGCGGCCGTCTCTTTGAAGATCTTTAAACCGTATTCTTGGTTCTTTCGGGTAAAGTAACGTGGAAGGGAAGTAATAAAATAATAAAACAACAAAATAATAACATACAATTTAATTTAATTAAAATCATTAAATAGTCAAATAGTAAACTGGTCAAATAATAAAATAATATTAATATAAAACAATAAAAAAATTCTCACGACGTTTCGACTGCAGCACAAGCAATCATCATCAGGTGTGAAATCCACAGCAAGAAAATTTGATTTTTTTATTGTTTTATATTTCTCTTATTTTATTATTTCCCTTCTACGTGACTTTACCGAAACAACCAAGAATATGAATCCCTGCAGTCACGAAAGCTTTAAATCAAAATCTTTAAACCGGTTAATTTGCATGTCATTATGGGAAACCTTTTGATGTTGTTGCTGTTGTTGGTGTTAATTCCAGATTTGAAGCTTTCGTGACTGCAAGGATTCATACTCTTAAGTTTTTTCGGTAAAATCACGTAGGTAAAATAATAATAAAATGTAGTTATTTTTCATTTATTATTATTTTATTATTATGTTGACTTTACCGAAAAAACCTAAGAGTTGTTGGTGTTGTTGGTGTTGCTGCTGCCAGTGTCAGAGTATGCAACAACAAAAATAAGAAGAGGTGTTCTGTCCCTTTTCTGGCAAATAAAATAGGAGTTTGTGTTAATATGTTCGAACACCAAATGAGGAATCTTTTTGCAAGGAATCAAGTTACTGTATTAGGGGCCGTCCATAAATGTCGTCACGCAATTTTGGACGATTTTTGACCCCCCCCCCTCGTCACACAGCGTTACAAAAAGTCAGACCCCCCCCCTCAAATATGACGTCACAAAGCTCTGCCCCCCCCCCAAACCATATTTCCATTTTGAAAATAAAACATGCTTCAAATCGCTTTAAACTATTGTCATTGTAGTGCGTATTTAATGTGGCGCTGCACTCTGATGTTGTAGGAGTGTTGTTATAGCAATTAGTGTTGTTATAACAATTCTATATTTATTTAAAGTTGCGCATTTTGATGTGACGTCACATTTCTCACCCCCCCCCCCCTCGTCACACATCGTCACAAATGTCTGACCCCCCCCCCCCCCCACTAGGTGCGTGACGTCATTTATGGACGTCCCCTTAACCACAAACGATACTTGTGGTGAACACGCAAACCATAAGGCTGTCTATGGTGTAGGCCAATCAATTTAAACGACAATGCATATCAAATATGAGAGCATGTGTGTTTGATTTGATTCCTGGAAAAAGGTTTGGTGTTTAACATCTTAACACCTGTTTTATTGCCAGAAAAGGTTAAATCTATTTTTATCTTTTCGTACTTGCATAATTATATTCACGTCTATGCAATTTCGTATTTTACATTTATTTTGTTAATTTGTATTCACAACAACGTGAATGGTTGTTAATTTTGTTGTTGTTGTTATGTACGGTATTTAACTTGCGTCTAAACTACAGGACCAATATCGTAAATAGTTAGGGTCTCTTAGAAGCAACTGGAAGTTCCTTCAGCCATTGCTGGGCTCTGTTGGCGACCCTTATATGGTTCAAGGTGCACCTAGCCTGGCACAAGAGCCCCCTTATGACGTCACCGCAACTTCGTGGCGTACGGCGGTTGTTGTTGTTGTTGTTGGGACACTGAATGTCGAAACGTGTCCGAAGTTTTTAAAATATTGTGTCAACCCATACGGTTTCCCCGTAATATTGTACAGGGAAGTTGAGTTTTCAGGTCCATACGGCGTACAGCCGTTTCAATACGTGCACACAAAAATCATACAGCCAAATAAATAAAGTCGTGGGACAGATGAAATGCGTACAAACAGGACTGGGATGTACATTAATCTTCTTGGTTCTTACGGTAAAGTCACGTAGAAGAGAAATTATTTAATAAAATGATAAAAAAATGCACTGAAGGATTATTATGTGTTATTTTTATTATTTTATTATTTCCCTTCTACGTGACTTTACCGAAATAACCAAGAAGATGAATCCCTGCAGTCACGAAAGCTTTAAATCGAAATGTACATGAATGTATTGTTAAATCCTTCATAATTGTCTGTGTTTATTGGTGTGTATTTACAACATGAGTGTGGGCATCCACATATTAAGCAAGCATCAGCATGCAAGATCACAGACAGTAGCATAAGTAGCATCAGTGACACCAACTATCAAAATTAATACATAAAACAGTTTTTGTTTTGTAACATAACTTTTACCTATTTTTTTGTGTTTGTCCCTTGTGGTGGGACTTTGTAGGATGAACGTTGAGATTTATTAGGGCACGGGGTGACCGATACGGTCTGAATTGGTATGTAATAAGGTAGGGGCACTGATAAGGGGTTGACAGGTGTGAGTTAGCTTTGAATGTGCATTATGCAAAAAGCATTTTTTTAAAGCCTTAAGATCTGGATGCATTGTGATCCTCTTGTAACAACAGTGAATGCGTTACTTAGTACAGCACGCCGGCGGTGTGTTGGGAGAGTAAACCCACGAACATTGACAATTCGAGTACGACGTTTCGCCAGTAATTACAACCAGCATCATCAAGCGACAGCCAGATTTGGAGAGCAGGTAACTTGGGCACGCCCGCCGTGCGGTCGCTCAATTAATCATTCCGACGATGTCGAATACCCGGATCCAAAAGTGCAGGTAACATAGTATACAATATAAATCAATTAAGCGTATGAATACTTAATATTTGTACGCTTAATTTACACACCGTCGACCACGTTAATTGCATATCGGATTTGCGCACCACGTGATTGGTCGAGACGGGTCCGCTGGGCGATATCGGAAGCAACGCGAACGAACGAGCAATTATTTATCGAGGAGCTATGGAGGAGGGCAATTTTACCGAAACGTCGCATAACACATTGTCCTGCGGAGGGAGCTGGTAGGAACGTTGGGTTGCTCGGTCAATGGCCAGGGTCAACGGCGGCGTGGTGTATTCCGCAAATATGCCCGACTGTGAGGGCGGGCACAAGCCGGCGTGAGTAGGTTAAACGTTGAGTTTTATAAGGGCACCACGGGGTGACCAGCCCCTCCTCACACAGCCCCACCCTTCCCACCCCCACCCAGCCCCACCCAGCCCCTCCCCATCCAGCCCCTCCCCACCCTCCCCTCCACACCAGGCCCCTCCCCACCCTCCCACCCAGCCGCTCCCCACCCTCCCCTCTCCACCCAGCCCCACCCCTCCCATTTTTGGTTGCACGACGGACGGACGGACACAATAATCCCCTGTGGGCTGGTGTAACCAGGAGGTTCCTACCAGTATTATATACTACTAGCCTTTTGCTCGTCCAAGGACGGGTGTATTGCAGTAAATCTGAAACTTGCAAACGAATAGCAGACCGCGACGTGGTATTAATTGCATGCATTCGTGTGCAATTTGTAAGGGCGCGGTGACACAGACATTTTATTTAAAGGATATAATCCCTTGTTCATCATTCCATATCTCGAACGCGCTACGGAGATCGCGTGATGTGAGGGTTCTGCCTTTGTAGTGAGGGTTGTGAGTTGACGCCGAGGAGGGGGGAGGAGGCGCCTCGCCCCCCCCCCATGTGGAGTGACGTCACCCGCTAATTATTATGAATGACCGGGGGGGTCCATTTGGAGGCTGTCACCTGTTCATGATTATTAATGAGGGGGGCTGTTCGATGTGGAGTGACGTCACATGCTCATGATTATTAATGAGGGGGGTGTTGCCAATGTGGAGGACGTCACCTGGTCATTATTATTAATGAGGGGTGTTCGTCGACGTGGAGTGACGTCACGAGCGTTGTACACAGACATTATTGGCTCATTATAGTAGGTAATAATAAGGGGGGGGTGTCCATTTTGAGGACGTCACCTGCTCATGATTATTAATGAGGGGGGCTGTTGGATGTCCAGTGACGTCACCCTTTCATGATTATTAATGAGGGGTGGGGGAGTGACCATTTGGAGGACGTCACTTGCTCATGAATATTAATGAGGGGGGCTGGTCGATGTGGAGTGACGTCACGAGCGTTAAGGACATTCCTAGGTGATTATAGGAGGTATATTTATCCGCCCCCCCCCCCCCAAAAAAACTCCTTTTAAGACATCCACAGCGCTATTGAGGAAACGCCCTTGGAGCTCGAAAAATATCTGACCCCTCCCCCCTAGGGGGGGGGAGGGGTCAGATATTTGTGACGATGTGTGACGGGGGGGGGGTGAGAAATGTGACGTCACATAAAAATGCACAACTTTAAATAAATATGGAATTACATTTTTATTTAAAGCCTACGTGTTAAATTTAGGGATTCGTATTCTTGGTTCTTTCGGTAAAGTCACGTAGAAGGGAATTAATAAAATAATATTTTAGATTTTTTTTGTTGTATTTTTATTATTGTATTATTTCCTTTCTACGTGACTTTACCGAACGAACCAAGAATATAAATATAGAATTGTTATAACAACACTAATTGTTATAACACTCCTACAACATTAGTGCAGCGCCACTTTAAATACGCACTACAATGATAATAGTTTAAAGCGATTTGAAGCATGTTTTATTTTCAAAATGGAAATGTTTTTTTTTGGGGGGGGGGCAGAGCTTTGTGACGTCATATTTGAGGGGGGGGTCTGACTTTTGTGACGCCATGCGACGAGGGGGGGTCAAAAGCGTCCAAAATCGCGTGACGTCATTTATAGACGGCCCCTTACCCGCTGTGTGAATTCTAAACACGCTCCGCCGCTACGCCGCCGGTGGACGGCGGAGAGCGGCGGCGGCGGCGTTGTAAATGATACCATTAATAGGTCAACGCAGCAGGCCTGGGCTTCGCAAGAGGCGCTAACGGAGCGATATCGCGCGAGTTTATTTTGGTTTTTCGCGGACACCCTCACGCCACTTGCCAGTGGAGGCGAACTCCTCCAACCCACCAGAGGTGGTGGTGGTGGGGGAGGAGGAGGGGGGAATAGCTTCGGGGCAGAAATAGGACAAACCCCGCAAACATCGCCAACAACTTGAACCCAACGGCGCTCGACTCGCCCGACCGAACCGGGGACCGATCGACTTTGTGGACCCAGTCAGTCAGTACGTCGGCCGGGTTATGTTCACGCGGCTTTTGACTTCATGCCTTCCCACGACGCTTTGTCACCTATACATACTCCCCACCACAGCAGCTTCAGCTACGATCCTGAGCAGGGAGTGGGGGGGGTGTTAGGCCGACAGTCTGGGACAAGTTTCGTGGATGGGCCTGCATCGTGCGTGGCAGCAGCATCATCATCGTCTTGTGTTCACGCGTACGGTGCAAGCGTCGCTGTGTTTGCTGTACTTCTATGCTCCCACGGGCTATGTTGTCCCCCCCCCCCTCATGCCTGCAGCGGCGTGGTGAATTATGGCCGAGTTATTTAAAACGCACGTGGGCCAGCAACGACGTGGAGGCCCTCACTCATCCAGCAGTGGAGTGGACCTGTTGGCAGGCTGTAACGTGGGAGGGCGTTATGGCACGCTGTGGTATACGATCAAAACGTTTGATGTTATTGGTTCTTTCGGTAAAGTCACGTAAAAGGGAAATAATAAAATAATATTGGCTTTTCTTTATATTATTTTATTATTTCCCTTCTACGTGACTTTACCGAAAGAACCAAGAATATGAATCCCTGCAGTCACGAAAGCTTTAAATCAAAACGTTTGGTGTTATTGAAAATGCATTGAGTTAAGCTTATTCACGTGTGAGGTAATTTAGCATTGATATAAAGCAAATTATATTTTTCTGCGTTGCTATTATGACTCAATAATTTCAGCTTGTACATAATTACCACACCGTTGTGATTTAAATCGATGTTGTCGACGAGCAGTAATTTATATTTATGGACATGAAGCTCAATATGTGCAGTTCCCTAAAGTGCAATGCACGCCCTTCATTTAACCAGATGAAATAGCCATTGAGATTTATAATTAATAATCTTTATTCCACCAAGTGAGACCCAATTAACATTGTTCCTGATGGCATTTCCATTGCTTCTTTTTGTTAAAAAAATGTTTTTACCATTCAGCAGTAGATAGACCATGTCTGATGATTTAGAGTCTCTGTGAGGCTTTCTCTGATGAATAATCGCCGTATATGGTTTCTTGTTGTGCAGCAGAAGTCAGCTTGAGGGCGAGCGGCACCAATGGATGTCTCGGCGCTGAGCAACCAGGAGCTGAGGGAGAAGCTCCTGGATTTGGGAGAGAGCCCAGGACCCATCACATGTGGTGCGCACACCAAGCCAGGGCTCACAGAGCTCACAGCCAGCCCTCACCTACTCCTCACCTCCAGTCCTCACCAACTCCTCACTCTCTCTCCTCACCAACTCTTCACTCTCTCTCCTTCATCTTCCAGCCCTCACCAACTCCTCACCTCCAGTCCTCACCAACTCCTCAATCTCCTCACCTCCAGTCCTCACCTACTACTCTCTCTCCTCATCAACTCCTCACTCTCTCTCCTCACCTCCAGTCCTCACCTACCCCTCACTCTCTCAACTACAGCCCTCACCTACTCCTCACCTCCAGTCCTCACCTACTCCTCACTCTCTCTCCTCACCTCCAGTCCTCACCTCCCCCTCACTCACTCTCCTCACCTCCAGTCCTCACCTCCCCCTCACTATCTCTCCTCACCTCCAGTCCTCACCTACTCCTCACTCTCTCTCCTCACCTCCAGTCCTCACCCACTCCTCACTCTCTCTCCTCACCTCCAGTCCTCACCCACTCCTCACTCTCCCTCCTCACCTCCAGTCCTCACCCACCCCTCACTCTCTCTCCTCACCTCCAGTCCTCACCCACTCCTCACTCTCTCTCTCCCTCCTCACCTCCAGTCCTCACCCACCCCTCACTCTCTCTCCTCACCTCCAGTCCTCACCCACTCCTCACTCTCTCTCTCTCTCTCTCCCTCCTCACCTCCAGTCCTCACCCACCCCTCACTCTCTCTCCTCACCTCCAGTCCTCACCCACTCCTCACTCTCTCTCTCCCTCCTCACCTCCAGTCCTCACCAACTCCTCACTCTCTCTCTTCACCTCCAGTCCTCACCCACTCCTCACTCTCTCTCTCCCTCCTCACCTCCAGTCCTCACCCACTCCTCACTCTCTCTCTCTCTCCCTCCTCACCTCCAGTCCTCACCCACTCCTCACTCTCTCTCTCCCTCCTCACCTCCAGTCCTCACCAACTCCTCACTCTCTCTCCTCACCTCCAGTCCTCACCAACTCCTCACTCTCTCTCCTCACCTCCAGTCCTCACCCACCCCTCACTCTCTCCTCACCTCCAGTCCTCACCCATTCCTCACTCTCTCTCCTCACCTCCATTCCTCACCCACTCCTCACTCTCTCTCCTCACCTCCAGTCCTCACCAACTCCTCACTCTCTCTCCTCACCTCCAGCCCTCACCAACTCCTCACTCTCTCTCCTCACCTCCAGTCCTCACCCACCCCTCACTCTCTCCTCACCTCCAGTCCTCACCCATTCCTCACTCTCTCTCCTCACCTCCATTCCTCACCCACTCCTCACTCTCTCTCCTCACCTCCAGTCCTCACCAACTCCTCACTCTCTCTCCTCACCTCCAGCCCTCACCAACTCCTCACTCTCTCTCCTCACCTCCAGTCCTCACCAACTCCTCACTCTCCTCACCTCCAGTCCTCACCAACTCCTCACTCTCTCTCCTCACCTCCAGCCCTCACCAACTCCTCACTCTCCCTCCTCACCTCCAGTCCTCACCTACTCCTCACTCTCTCTCCTCACCTCCAGTCCTCACCAACTCCTCACTCTCTCTCCTCACCTCCAGTCCTCACCTACTTCTCACTCCCTCCTCACCTCCAGTCCTCACCTACTCCTCACTCTCTCTCCTCACCTCCAGTCCTCACCAACTCCTCACTCTCTCTCCCCACCTCCAGTCCTCACCTCCCCCTCACTCTCTCTCCTCACCTCCAGTCCTCACCTACTCACCTCCAGTCCTCACCTACTCCCCGCCCTCTCCTCCGTGCACCCCCCGCCATGTTATAGGCAGACGTCGCCTTACCTCCCTTCAACGCACAGTATCACCTTTCCTTCATAACCAGGAGATGAAATGAACCCATTGAGACTCGTGAAACATTGGATCTACACAGGCAGTTGGGCTAAGTGCTGTTTCGCAAGCACCTCTGAAGGCCAGTATGGTACACAAAACTAAACTAATATTTTACCAGGTAAGGCCCACTGTGCAATATAGCTCTATTTCAGAAGCGACCTGGCCACAAATGATAGCTCAACGAAGTGGCTTGTCACGTGGAAATTTATAGCAGCCAAACACTCTAAAACGCACGATGGGTGGAGTGCCCAGCACCATGCTCGACCACATTTGTCCCCCATTGCTGTTTACACACAGCACCAGTTTCTCATTTAAGACTGAGTCGATTTAGGGGAGGCCCCAAAGTTATTCAGATATTCGTCAATGATGTTGTCCATGAGCAGGAATCGAACCGAGGTCGCTGGGTTTGGAGCGCAGTGCGCTAATCACTGCACCACCGCTCCCTAGGCACGACGCGCACCGTGTATGAGCGGAAGCTGCTGCGTCTACTCGGGCAGGAGAATGAGGAGCAGCAGGATCAGCGCTACCCCAAGACCCACGATACCGATGACTCCGACCCCGAGGAGGAGGGTGAGCATCTCAACACCGCCAAGCGCCATCACCTCAATCGCTCACAGAAAATTACGACGACGCTTGTCTGACGAGCTTGCGTGCATGGGCGGCAAAGCTGATGAACAACATCGGCCAGCCAATAACATGCGGGACAACCTGAAAATACATCGCAGAGCCAATGTCCAAGATAAAATAAATAAGCAGGCAACATATCTCCTTCATATCTGTCCCTCCACACGCCCTTGTGAGGCTGTATAATTCCAACAACACTGGTTTATGGACTGGCTTCGACAAACAGTGTCTCATCAGCAAGTAAGGCTCGGGGAGGGTCGAGGGATTCAGAGTGGGGGTGGCCACACCGATGTCACGTGATGTGCGGGGAGGCTCGAGCTGTTTTTGATATAAAGATAACCATTATGAATAAAATTACTAGAGGTGGAATTTGTTTGTCCACGTGATAAACTACGCCGTGATCTTCACACCCATCGCCTGCGCAGAATCGGCAGTGCCGTGGCACCAGGAGCCGCTACGATCGCGAGCCCGGCCCCAGAGCGCCGTGCAGCGGAAGGCAGCACCGGTGCACGCCGTGGAGGAGGGAGGCCGTGGCGGCAGTGCAGTGCTGTCCTGCCTGGCAGTGATACTGGCGCTCGTGCTGGTGACCGGAGTGGCAGTCTTGGCGCTGATGTTCCTGGGCGGGGAGGAGGTTGAACCTCACCTGCTGGAGGAGCACGGCGCTCACGCCGATCACGGCGCGCACGGCGAGGCCGTGTGATCAGCGGTTTGCAAGTTTACCGAAGATAAAAAAATATTCCCGCAGCCAAGATGCTCGGAGCGATGGATAAATATCGCTTGTGGGCCATTTCTAAATGACGAGCGGTTTGGTTATTTTTTGACTGTCAGAAATATTATCCAGTCCCTGATTAGTTGATTAGCAGTAGTTGTAATCGTTAAGATAAGCTACACTTGATACATTTCTCCCAAATGACTTAATTTGCCCACTACTGGCAGACTAAAGCTCGCTTGGAGGCCAATGCTTTGTACACCTTGCATCGCATAGGGACAGCTGGCACTAGGGGTCCCCCTGGTTAAGACACTAGTAGGACGTTGGAACGGTTGATAAGAGATGTAAGGCACTTGGGGACTTGCCAAGGCATTTAAGCAAGAGCTCGGTACATGCAAATGCTTACCATTATATTTTTATTGGAGACTAGATTTGCAAAGGTTTGTTATGATTTTCAGTTGTGTCGATTCATGAATCGTGTTTTTCCCCCTCTCCGGTAAACATCGCAGCCTCTCGTAGCTGCAGGAGTCACTTGAAACACTCCTCCCCGAAGGAACAGTTTTCCTCGGTTATCAACCAAACCTGTAACAATTCACTCCCTCCCCCCATCATAATTGAATGAATTGTAATGGTTTGTGATCAGTATTGGATTACTGTAAATGAGCAATAAAACATTGTATTAAAAAGAACAAGCTATATATAAAATAAGTTCCATTCTGGCAATGTGTTATGTTTAAACGGATTCATGTGAGGTGACTTCGATATACCACACCACTGAGATCCAGGTTCGAATCTGGGTTTCAGCCACCCGTGATTAGACCGGGTTCTCAAATTGTGCGAGTTGGTGGACTCGCCCCCGGTCACCCAACGACTCGCAGAGAGACCCTTAGACCCGCAGAGAATGAGTTTTGCTGAAACTAAGTCCTCGTGTGCAATGAGTCGATTGTCACGACCCGGTCACCGATGAGTGCACACAAAAAATCTCACGGCATTAAATGTAGTCGTCTTAAATTGGCTACATTCCACATTTGAAAATAAAGATAATCTATGGGTTTGTTTTGTGTGCGACGGGCGTTTCCATGCAGCAGGGCGTATGGGAAAGTGCAGCACACAGAGCACTCGTAAGAGGTCACTCCAAAGAGCTCTCAGAAGCAGTTCTCTGATATCTCCTTCCACGGGCTATTCTCGAGCACACTGGGGGGTAGGCAATGCTCTGCAAGATTCCCCAATGGATTCCATCTTATGGGACAAAATTGAAATGGAGGTACTTATGTAAATTTCACTGTTTAATGGAAAATAGCCAAATAAGTTTGGTAATCGTTACATCCCCAAAGGTTTGGCCATGATTAACTTTATTTATCAAAGACACCAAAGCTGTTTTTACAGGGTTTGATAGTTCCGATGTCGTCGGATTTGTAAAATATACTAAACCTGCAAGTAAATCTTTCAAAGGTCACCAATTTCATATTTCTTGTTTGTTATTAAATATTGCCGTCTGCTTTTGCAACATTCACTGTTTAGCAGGTTTCAGCACTGGCTGTGGCGATCAACGCGTTAAGTAACTTGGGTGGATCGCAATACCACTGAGGTCCTGGGTTCAAATCCGTGCTCCATCCAAATGCTTTGACACAAATATGCTACTATGTCAGAAGTGTATGCTATCAGCCAAGTGATCAATGAGTGCACAATAATTTTTAATACACATGACCACATATCCTCCCTAACCAATTAACCACCCACACCCCGTGCTTGTGCATGGAGGTGTAACTCATCATTTACAGATGTTCACATATTTGACCTCTTCACATATGCATCTTTCGCTTAGCCCCCATTGCATCGGGTGTTTAACATTGTGCCGTTTGGTTTTGGGAATTAACTAGACTCGCTCTTAAGCGCTAAAGTATTGTTACATTCTTTTTAAAATGTAGTCTTTGTAAGGAAGTCGTATTACAATACACGTTTGCAGTTAAAATTGTACTTAATTGGATGTTACGGTCGACTTTGTACCATTTGATACTGTTCTTAATAAAGATGACACCAAGAACCCGTATTGTGGCAGTGGGGATACACTCCGCTTATGCTGACGCGGTTATCTGGCTTGACCACCTCAGTGTGAAATTGTAGTTGTTGGTCTGCATCTCCATCATCATCCATACGGTGTGGTTGTGATTCCGATGTTGCTTGCGATGGGTGTTTTGATCGTGAAGGAGCTGCTTTTGTGTTGGAGGAAATGCTCAAAGATCCGCACAGACAGGTTCACAAACACAACTTGCAACACGTTCCTTCGGAGTGGACAGGTAGGAACTTGGTTGGACAGCACATTCGTGCACGACAGACAATCCCTGGTGGGCAGTGTGGAACCTGTTGTTCCTACCTGTATAAAAGATAACTTGACTTGAGGTTGCCAGGCAGCCAGCCAGGCAGCCAGCCGCCTTAACTATCGGCCCCTCCCCCTTGCTTAGGCCCTTACCCCCCCCCTCCCTTAGGCCCCTCCTCTGATCCCCCCCCCCCTCAGGCCGGCAGTAGGTCTCCACCAATCAAAGAGCTGTTTGTATTATATATATTTATGCACGACAGACAAAACATCCCTGGTGGGCAGTGTGGAACATTGTTCCTTCCTGTATAACAGGGGTCTGCAACCTTTAAGACATAAAGAGCCACTTGGACCCGTTTCCGAAGGAAAAAATAAACTGGGAGCCGCAAAACCATTGCAACATTTAAAACAAATATAACACTGCATATATTGTTTCTTACCTTATTGCTATATACAGGATCGTGCAGTCAGCTGTCAAGCTGAATAAAAAAAGGACTTTTTCACTTAACAATGTAAAATATATTTTTGCAAATTAATAGCTAAATTACCTGGTTAATGGGATTTTTGCTCCTGAACCTCAGTGCAGTGTCTGCACATCAGGGCTGTAAGACGTCACCTTCATTTTCACACAGGCTTGCAAGCTGTCATCTGTGAGGCGTGATCGATGTTTGTTTTTAATATAGTTCATGTTGGAGAAGACCTGCTCACATACATATGTGGAGCCGAAGATCGACAGGACTCCAAATGCATACTTTTTCATGTTTATATAAGTGTTGGGGATGGCATTCCATGTTTCGAATACAAGTTTGTCCTGTTTGGGAAGGTTTTCAATATCACTCCATTTATGATTCTGAGCCAGAATGGCCTTCTGACGGGCAACATCCTCAAGAGTAGCGGTCAAGCATTTGAATTTGGACACCCATATATCTTTGTCGGCTATATCGGCCAGTTCCATCTCAAGATCAGGTTGACTTACACCTGCAAATGCAGTCATATTCAATAGGGATGGATCGATCGCCAGGGGAGTGACAGGGAAGGATAATGTCGTTTTTTCCTCTCTGAACTCACAGAATCGTTTCCCAAACGAACTTTGCATTGTGGTGATTGCAGACTTGAAATATTCCAAATTTATCGTATCATGACTTTGTTTGAACTCTCTCAAAGAGGGAAAGTGAGACAGTGTACCTCTCTGTAAATCTTTGACAAACACTGTCAACTTGTGCTCGAATGCCAAAACCTCCTCCAGCATGTGCAGGGCTGTGCCTCCTTTCCCCTGAAGGGTTGTATTTAGCGTGTTTAGATGTGCTGTCATGTCTACCATAAAATGTAATTTTTCCAGCCACTCTGGCTGTTCCAGCTCAGCAAAGGTGAGCTCTTTGCTGCCCAGGAAGGTTTTTACTTCTTCCAAACATGTGACAAAGCAACGGCAACGTTATTGCCTGTCACCGGGCGGGCAGTGTGGAGCGGAGCGGCGACCTGTCAGCAGCGGCAACGCCACAGCAGGTGTCACAGTGCGCCTCCTCCCCTCGCTAGCATCCGCCCCGGAGCCGCGGTCAAGGTTCAAAAGAGCCGCATGCGGCTCCGGAGCCGCAGGTTGCCGACCCCTGCTGTATAATCTGGCCACCTCCAAAGCCTTAGGGTTAGATGGCAAATCTTAGCTCTGTCACTTGCCCAGCTAGGGGATAAACCAGCTTAGGACTGTTACTAAGACCAGCCCACGTGCCCAGATTTAGACCCAAATATCAGAATAACCCCGCCACTTTCCCCGTTTAATGATAAACCAGCTTACTGCTGTGACCAACCCGAGCCCCGATTCCAGCATTGACCCGAACATGATAACTAGGTGATCCACCAACCCTTACCTCTAAAGCCACATGTGCCAACGCCACTCCTCCCATGCCCTGAAAAAATGTAAACGATGCACGCATGAACGAGACAATCCGCACCGTCGCCTCGCGCGTACCGCCCGAACATAGACGAGTAGCCGCTAATTTCTTTTGTTTTGATTTTTTATTGTTTTCCTATTTTATCTTTTTTTTGTGTTTTTCGTTTAATCCTTGAACGGCATCTGGTTTTTACTGTACAGGACATGATGTGGGTGGGGGGGGGCAGCAGGAGTAGGCAGGGACGGGGGGGGGGGCTTCTTGGACCTACGGTGAATTCGACCGAAGACCTCGAACGACCAAATGTGCGGCTATTTAATGGC
Source organism: Lampetra planeri (assembly GCF_965212315.1). NCBI lineage: Eukaryota > Metazoa > Chordata > Hyperoartia > Petromyzontiformes > Petromyzontidae > Lampetra > Lampetra planeri. The sequence goes on from NC_136150.1 coordinate 4,769,409, forward strand.
CGAAATTTTTTACGTGCCACCCAGCCACCCCCCCCCTCCCCCCCCACCACTCTTTCCCAACGTCGCCAAACTCCACCACGGGGCGCAGCCACTCGCTGGCATTCCCGTCTGCACTTCAGGGTGTGTGCGAGGCAGGCAGGCAAATTAAACTAAAACTCGAATTAAATTTTGCCGATGACCCCAATTCTTTTTTGTGAAATGGTAACTTCCCCACGAACCCACGGCCGCAAAGCCCCTTTCCCTCCACTCGCTCGCTTGGTGACAGCACAAATTTCACCATAGCCACGGGAAATGTTTTATTCTTGGCGTATTTGCGAACAAGTCGCCGGGCATGGCACGAGGAGGGGATGAGGGCGAGCGATGAACCCCCCCCCCCCCCCCCAGCTCTACCCCGCCCCCGGGTTTTTGGAACACAAGCAGTATTGATGGGCAGGAAGGTCGCTGGGTCACTGGACCAGGCCGGCTCAAAGCTTCCTATTCACTGCTGCCCCCTCCACGTGCCTCCCCCTTCTCTCCCCGTGGCGGTATTCCCCACCCTCCGATGTTTTTGGGTTGTGCCGTGCGCCGTTTTGAACAATTCGGTTCCTGAAGAACGCTCCCGGCACGTGGAACGAAACGTCGGACGTCGTGGCCGAACAACACGCGGTACAAACTGGGAACTCATCGTAGCCTTACGCAGCACAACTGTGAAAACCGACATTTCTTCTCTCCACATGCACGCCTGTTCTTCACCAGCCCCAATGGCCTGCCACCCGGCCCCAACGTCCAAACACCCAGACTTCCCGCTTCTCTTTCCGCTACACAAAAACAGGATGCGATGGCCCTCTGGGCCCAACTCGGAAAACGAAACGTCGATCACGCACGCACGCACGCACGCGTCGACCGCTCGTACAAGCGCCACCTCCGCCGCCGACACGCGCTACATCAGCCGGTCTAAATGTTTAAAAACAAACAAAATATGACTCGTCACATTAATAACCCCGCCGACGCCGCTTGCTGCCGACGATTGCAAAAATATGCCCAATGATAAACCGCAAAAAAACGCGCTCGTGACCTTCCCCGTTTGGTCAGCGCCATTGTTAGCAAACACGGCTTTTGTTCCGGTGGAGCTGGCGCCAGAAACAGAGGGAGTCTAACTAGGGTGGTGTGAGGTGTGAGGACAGCGGTGAAGATGCCGAGAGATTTGGGGGGTCACTCGACTCAAGCCAACGATTTTGAAAAAGATGTCTTACGGACCTTAATTTCTCAATGATTATTTGCCGGGTCGCTGGTCAGACTGAAGTAGGTGGCACGTGACTCGACCAGGAGTAGCCGTAGCGAGAGGCATACTGGATGTGGTGGGCGAGGCGAGTACATATTTTCCCGATCACCGACCCAGACAGACCCTGGCCGAAAATGAAGCCCCCATCTTAGCCTTCCGTGCTATCGGTGGCACAGTGGCTTCAAAGGACACTGCCCTCCAAACACCACAAAACTGGTTCAACCCCTGGCCAAGATGCACGTCAGTTCTAGGGAACCTGTGGGAATGCACGGCCCCCCTCCAGACCAAGGTCGACTCAGCCTTAAATGAATACAGGGTGTGATGGAGTGCAGTCGTGAACATATCAGCACTGGGGACGAAGAGGTGGCCGGCCGTGGTTCTGGCCACACCGTGATGTTCGTGCATCGTGCTGACTTTAATAGGTGCTCGCCAACCACATTTCCCCCTATGGTCTGTATAGATGAATAGGCGATCCACCGTATTGTTTGTGTGGGTGGGCGTAAGTGGTTCAGGCGTAGCTTTGTGCGGTTGTGAGTCACTACAGAGGTTTTACAATAAATCGTTGGGAATGCGTGCGTGTTTCTGTATTGAGAAGTGGTTGTCTGCAGCTGTATATTATTGTTGTGTAGTTATGCGGAGTGTGCTGGTGTGTGCATGGCTGTGTGTGGTTCCAAGTGATTGCGAGTGGTTGTGTATAGTTGTTTGTCGTCATGTATGGCTGTATGCATGTAATTGTGTGTTGTTTAGTACGGCCCTGTAGTTGTGTGCAGGCGTAATGGTTTCAAAGTGGCTTTCTGTAGCTACATGAGAAGCTGCGTGTAGCCGTGTATGGTTGTGTATGCTATGCGCGGCCATGTGCGATTGCGCATGATTGCGTTCGGTATGTGTATGGCTACGTGTAGATGTATGTGTAATTGCACGCAGTTGTGTATGCTTGTGTGTAGCTATTACGTCATTGTGTGCGGTTGGACCAGACGGTCAGAGTTAGACATCAGTGGAGAATACGGGAGGACGTGTGGGCCAGGTGGACCTCAAGGAACCGGGAAGGGCTAGAGACGGAGGAAAAAAACTAGACAAATAAATTTTAATAAAACGCAAACAAAAAAAATAAATGGATGATAACAAGGACACGTTATCGTGCAGTCTCACGGAACTACTCACGGAAGCTCCTCGGCAGGCTCACGAGGGCCGGCGAGAAGTTACAGACGGACGAGCGATCGGCGCGATGCCGCGCCAAGGTTCGCCCCGCAAACGAAGATTTTTAGCGCAAACTTAAGAAAACACCGATGCGCTGCGAATACTCCTCTCTCGTGTTTAGCAGTCGCCGTCGTTTGTTTTTGTAATATATTCTGCTGTTGCTGCTGTTAAGATTTCCTCGACGTGCTTATTTAATATTTTTTTCTTTCCTGTTAAACCGCAATCTGCTTCTTCAAGTGTGGTGACGCTGGCGAAGACGATGTTTTGGTGACTTAGATATTGTTCATGGCGTATAGTCTAGTCCATGCCCTGGCTGTGGAGTGCACACGCACATGGATGCACAGATGGGCACACGCACAGATGACACGCACAGCCAAACAGACACGCACACACACGTACACAATTAATTCACAGCATGCTCGAGTCAACTTGCCCACAGTTCTGCAGGGTATTTGCCTGTTCATCCACCCACCCACACATACTCATTCACTCACCTACCCAATTCACCCACCCAACCACTCACTCGTTTACGCACTCATCCACCATCACATACTTTACCCACTTACCCCACTCCTCTCACTCACACACCTACCACCCACTCATTCACTGACACAGTACCCTCTCTCATGTCCATTCCTCTTTAGTGAGAAGCCAGCCACCCACTCACCAGACCACTCACTCACTAACCAGACCACCCAACCACGCACCCACCTCACCAGAACTCATAAAACTACCCACCCACCCAACCACCCAACCCCCCACCCCCTCTCACCCGTTTCGATGGCCTGCGCCTCGTTCACCTTCCACTGCTCTGCGACGTCATTAGCGAGGGGATCGTCCGGATTGGGTGCGCTCAGCAGTGCTTGGATCGACAGCAGCACCGTGCGGATCTGCAGCGCCGGTGACCACTTGTCTACAGGGGAGGAGTGGGGGGGGGTGGAGAGCGAGGTTGGACGGATATAATGACGATGACGAATAAGAGTGATTTTTTTATGGTGGGTTACTTCCTCCGCAGCTGCTACGACCCCCGAACAACCCACACCAAAAAGAAAACGCTCACTCGTAACCTAAAGCAGTAGCAGCAACGTAACGAGTCGTCGATTCACACGAAACGCAAGGCTCTCCATGACCGAGCTGTTGAATGGTGCAGTGAAGATTGCCTTTCAATAACGACAACTGTACAAAAATGGTTGCTTTGAGAGGTTGAACGAGACCGAAGAAAATGAGACAGACTGTACACGGACAAGACAGCGCAAAAGACTGGACACAGTTATCCTCGCAGCGCAAGTGAGAGAAACAAGACGCAGAGACTGCACTAACAAGTCAAACCGAGGATCCCAGGTTGGACCGCGCGTGATGTTCCGCTCCCAGCACTGCATTTAGTTCCTGAAGAAGCGATGTCGGACATCGTGCCACACAACACGTGGCAACCCCAAAAACACAGCAGAGAGAGAGATGTACAGCAGCACAACCACAAAAACCTTCCACGCAATTATACAATATATTCCTTCCCTCCGCACACATGCTCGTTCCAGACCGGCCCCTGAAACCCCCCCCCCCCCCACCCCCCACGTTCTTACAACAAACACAACCTCGCTCAACGCCATAAAAGAACAACTTCGATCGTGCTGTTTGTGATGCTGGCCGTCGCCGCCGCCGCTTAACGTATTGGGCCTTCTGGGCCTGTGCTCATCAGCCCTGTTTGAGAACAAACCAAACAAACGAAAAATACCATGCAACAGCGAGGGGCAGGCGATAGCAGGCAGGCACGCTAACCTTTTAAGATGTCCAGACAGATGCGCCCCAGCTTATCCACGTTGGGGTGGTAGATCTTCGTCATGAAGCGAACTTTGGGCGGCGCCATCGGGTACTCCTCCGGCAGGAAGAGCTCCAGCTTGAACGTTCCGCCCTCGAAGGGTGAATCGGCGGGGCCCGCGATCACCACGTGGAAATACCGAGCGTTGCTCTCGTCCGGTTCCGCCTTGATGCCCGGCACTGGCTCCGCCAGCAACCGCTGCGTCTCCTGCCGGGGCGGGGAGATCGGGGTGCGTGACACAAAGACAAAGATCCACAGGTTATAGGCTTCAGAGATTAGTGCTGGTCACGAGCACCTGTGAAGGCCAGCTGGCACGGCACGTGAGGGGGTGGGTGGCCAACACCACGCCCGGCCCCCTTGGTCTCCCCAGTGGCGATGTTTACACACCACACCCAGGTACTCATTTGAGGCTGAGTCGACCAAGGGGAGGCCCAGGACCGGTTCAGATAATCGTCACCGGTATTGGCGATGAGCGGGAATCGAACTCGGGTCGCTGGGTTAGTAGCACAGTGTGCTAACCACTACACTACTGCACAACACATGCACACACACACGGGCACACACACCCGCATGCACACAGGTTATATCCGTCATAACAAAATATAACGGTAAAATTTGGATTGTTACGTCACGTGTGGTGGGGTAAACTGTGGTTACTCCTATCTCTTCCAAGACGCCTGGCTAGCATGTCAGAGTAGGTCGACATTACAGAACCCTCGAGTGGACGCCCCTTCAGCAGCAGTGGTGTGAGTGAGCAATTTCAAGGGCTGCGCCTGTACCTTTCCTAATAATTAACACCGTCCAGCCCTGACAAGGCCGCTCCCACCGCAGCCATGTGCGTGACCGGGCGACCTATCACAAGCAATGACCGAGCGCCCCCCCCACCAGATTGGTGGAGGCAGCGGCAGCAGCCTGGCAAAGGTGGTCATGATCTCACCCCAACTGGCAAGACAGCCGGCACAGGGACTCCCGCTAAACCCTAAACCGCGATGGGGGAGCGCGTAAAAATTCACGTCGCCGGGAAACGCGCTGTGCAAGGAGGTCAAGGTCATGAAGTTGTCGTGGGGTGACCCTCTTGATATTATTTCTGCTGCAACTCCCCAACGTGTCCTGCCCTCTGCCAGATCCTACAGCTGTTGCAAAGGTGACTGATGCTTGCCGAGGTCGAATCTTACAGTCTTAACATCGCTACCGCCTGCTTTCAGGAGCGCACCTCGTTACAATATTGACACGGCCTTGAGCAGCGTTCTTACAATCTCATCACATCCACCGTCTGGCTGGAGGTGTTCCCGGCATCATGGCCTAATCACTAAAAAAAAGTAGCTAAATCAACACACAATACGACTGGTGGCATTGGCCAAACATCCCAATGCTGAAAACTTGACCTACAAATCACTCAATTTGGATTACCCACAGCAGGAACATCGCCGCCTACCACAAAAACTCGGCAGGACCTTCCTGAAAAAGAGTCTTGAGAATCGGTGAGGCTTTCCTGGGCAAACGAGCGATCTATTTATAATAAATAAATACATCACCACCCCCAATCCGCCTTCTTGTTATGCAGGTGACCCGTTCTTAAAATATTATCCCTCCGTCATCCGACATTAGGTTCTCCCCTTGCCACGCAACTTTGTCCTCTGGAGTTCTTAAGCCACATCGCCACATGGCTTTTAAATTTTCCAATGTTATGAAGCTGATAAAGGCTGTTATATCTTATCTACAAGATAGGAGCTGGAAGTTTAAGTTGATTTCATTTAACCGGGTGAGAACTCAAGAGACCAAGATAGAGTATCACTTACAAGTGACCCAAGACAATAAGGTGGGGGGGGGGGCACGATTGTTGCTATTCCAATTCAATAATTTGTCGTGAAATTTTTCGAATTTGGAAAATTTGAATGCCGACCCTGGCCCATATCGGCCGACTCTTGTGAATTATGTCAGGCAAATCTTAAGGCATGAACTATAAAGTACTAAAACTAAACTAAACACTATTTTTATTATACCAGGTGAGGCCCACTGAACTATATAGCTCTTTTTCAGAAGCGACCTGGCCACAAATAATAGCTCAATGAAGTGGCTTATCACGTGGGAATTGATAGCAGCCAAATACTCTTAAAATGCAAGTTTCTAAATGTGGAGGGAAAAAACCACAGGACCTGGAGAAAAAATCCACACGACCACGGGGCGAGAGACATGCAAACTCCAAATATACAGCAGGCGTTAGGGTCGGGATCGAACACACAATCGCCTGCATACCAGGCGAGGGAGTTAACATCTTGCCACCACAGCGCCCCTCACACCGCTGCGGCGCCCCCAAGGTAGGGGGGGGGGGGCTACAGTGAACTCAGTGCTCCTGGGTTCTGGGAAGGGAAGATTGGGCCTCACTGCCTCACTCGCGTAGGGACTACGAGCAGCGGGAACAAAGAGTCTTGCGCTTAGCTGCAAATGCATGGGCAATGCGACGCGACATATTAATGGTGAACCAATGAATTTGTGATGCTGCGCTGGCAGAGGTGCACAAGCACAAACAGCTAATATCTCAAAACACATTCATCATCCATCCTGTCGATAAAATGAGCACCACTCTAGATTGGGAAGTTAAACGACGGGTGTCCACCTTTGGGCGGACGAGCTCTCGTCATAGGAATGTGGAAATTCCATCACTTGCTCCGCGGGGCTGTGAACAGGAACTGAAACCCAAATTCCTAAATGTTCAATTGAGCAGTAACTCCCACTCCGAATAAAGGCTCTGGCAGAGGGAGTTGTGAAACTCCCAAAACCTGCTCAGCTGGATACCGCAAACGCTTTCCAAACACGCGTCTGCCCTGACAAGACACCAATGGGTATTAGTCAGGGCAAAAAAATGCGTTTGCGTATTTGCAAAGAGTCCTTTTGCTCTGGGCTGTGTCGCCATAGCTTTGGACGATGCTTGAAATCACTTTGGCCTTTTTTCCAATAAGGCAACTCCATGAAAAGCAACACAACTCAAATTGAAAATATGAGAAGAGGGTTTTATCCTATCTGGCAATAAAACAGGTGTTTAGATTTTAAACACCAAATAGAAACCTTTTGCGAGGAATCATATCTGCATTAACCACACGTACTTGGTGAAAATGCAAACATGCTCAGATAATATATGCATTGTCTTTTAAACTGATTGGTCTACACCAGAGACAGTCTTCTTTCGGACCTCGTCTCACCACCAGTGTCAGACCAGAGAACAGCACAAAGACAATCTTGATTCTCTGAGTTGCATTGCCTTGTGGGATGCCTTTGCATTAACGGGTTGGGGTCTCACTAACATGGCCACTTCTGCTCCCTTAGCCTCGATGTATCGTTGATTCTTACTGTGTTATGGGCTGTTTGTCTCACTGGCATGGCCACTGTTGCGGTGGTTCTCTTGCGGTGACGCTCTTGCCTCGTGAAGGCCACTCTCCGATCTTACATTAACATGCTCATCTCTCACATTAACATAGCCACTTCCGTGCCCTCGTCGAGGAGGCCGCTCTCCTATCTTACACTAACATGCTAATTTCTCACATTAACATCACTAGCTCCGCCCACTTCTTTATGACCCTTGGGCTACACCCATTTCAAACCTTTTAAAACAGTCTGCCTCAGCAGCAGACCATGCTTTCCCACCTGATGACGGACGCTTGTCTTGCGCCCGAAACGCCGTTATTTATTTTATTTTATACCTACGTGACTTTACCGAAAGAACCAAAGAGTAAGCACAAAGATAGACAGCACAAATACAAGGTACTATCAGATCATTCATAGCTCGTTGATACTGGCAAAAAGGTCCCATTTTGTAGAACTCATATTGGCCGATCTTGGCAGGGGGTGATCGTGCCCCCTCGTTACCGACAGATGGACGGGCGGAGTTGACGGCATTAGCGCTTCGAGCCGCGGGTGTTCTTCCAGTTCCTTTGCCTTGTGGGCCATTCGGGCCCTGACCGTTTCCCTTCACCGATATCTGCTTACAGTGGACTCTCCTCCAACCCTTTATGGCCATCACTGCACATTTCAACGGGAGACAGTGGAGTGTTCGATGCTTGACGTGCGGGTCAGGTCGTCAATGTCCCCTTCCCCTGGTAGTTTCGAAGTATCGTAGATAACGATTCAGCGCACACCGATTCTCTATAGTCACTCGCTCACAAGGGGTCAGTTGCCTCCTTTTCACTCTTTTATTGCTACCACCACGGTTACTGTTCCCGTGAACTGCACTTATTGTTTCCTCCATCCACGTTGAGGACTCTGTCTGCCAGACTGACTGTGCTGTCTCATCAACACTGTGTTTGACCACAACACCACAGGTGACAGCAATACACTCACCCACAGACTCTCAACCAGTCACTTACCCACCTACCTAATCACTCACCCACTGACTATGCCACTCACTCAGCCACTCACCACACTACAGGTCGCAGCACTTCTCATTCTGCTTCTCTCCTCGCACTGCTCCCTCTGGAATTCCATAATCTCGCTCAGTAAAAAAAACGTGGTAACTCATCATTTAGAACTTCAATAGTGCGGTTTGTTGCTAGCCGCTTGGTGATTTGGGCCTTTGCTCAGAAAACCTTGAAAAATAAGCCTTCTCCTTTACTTGCACTCACATGGTACGATTGATTGTTATGAGAATTACTCATCAACTTACAGATAAACAAAAAACAATAATTGGCGCATTAAACGCTTGCGCACTGCGTTTCAATGAATTTGGTGATGTCAAATCTCACAGCATAAACATGACCGCTGCTTTTGCCATTTAGAATTAAACTAAAAACCTACTTGTTTCCTATGCTACGTTAGATAAACTGGAGATTGTTTTTACTGTACAGCGCTCTGAAGCCCTTTGTAGGGTCTACTGCGCCTTATAAAAATTGTTAAAAATAATAATTCAGCTGGATCATTCCGATAGGGTCGAACCCAAAAATTTGTAAGGCATCTTAAGTCACTGTCCGTGTCTGTTCCTCCCAGGACTTCCTTGTTTATGCGACGTATCTTTTACAAAACATTTTAAGAACTCTTCCGGAAGTTCTTATGTTGTCTCCTTCATTGCAAGTCCAGTGTAGCGGGAAAACGTTCTAAAGGTGGAGTCCTCTTTTAAAAAAAAGAAACCCTGGCCACTTGATTTTATTTTCATTATCGTGTTTCCACAGCGTGCTAAGTTTGGATCGCACGTGCGATATAGAGCCGATGACGCGAGTAATCACGCGATTTCAGCAAAACTTACATTCAAGTAATGTGTGCGTGTATAGATGGACTATACAAGGTAAGGTTTAAAGATTGAAGGTTTGATACTGAAATTACATTTCCAATTATTGAATTAACCGTTTGGGCAAGCCACTGTTGGATGTCTCTCCATGCATTGACCATACTTCACCACGCTGGTCAGAAAAGCGAGCTGGAGAAGGGTGAGCCCTGGAGGGTTGCGGGGCAGGGGGGTCCAGCACCAGCCAGTTCAGATTCACTACGCACCGATGTTAGCCCTGTCCAGGAAACCGAGATCACTGTCAGTGGTAATAGGGGTTTTCCCCTTTTTTCTGGCAACAAAACTGACACCTTTTGCAAGGAATCATGTTTACATTAACCACAATACTTGCAGTCAAATTCAAACAAAAAACAATACTCTGATAATGTATGCATTGTCCTTGAAACTGATTGGTCCACACCAGAGACAGCTTTCTTTAGAGCCTAGTCTCATATGGTGTTCGACCAGGTGACGCCAAAAGGCGCACAGTTCAAAGACAACGCAACTACCAGAGTAATGAGAGCTCGGGGTGAACAGCTACATCACGAGACCTCCTTTGCCAGTACCAAAATATACTAATAGGGCTTTTCCCCTTTTTTCTGGCAACAAAACTGACAGTTTCAAGGACAATGCATAAATTATCAGAGTATTGTTTTTTGTTTGCATTTGACTGCAAGTATTGTGGTTAGTGTAAACATGATTCCTTGCAAAAGGTGTCAGTTTTGTTGCCAGAAAAAAAAGGGGAAAAACCCGATTAGTATATTTTGGTACTGGCAAAGGAGGTCTCATGATGTAACTGTCAGTGGGTTGTGGTAAAGTGCGTCAAATGGCTTGCCAAATCGTCAATGGATCAATCGCCCACGGCGACGTCTCTATGGCAACCAAGCGACGCAATCCCATCAACGGCACGCCACGATGCGTCTCTCGGCGTGTACGCTAGCACCAAGGAAGGGCTTGTGTCAGGGATACAGTCTGGGATAGAGTTGAGGTCGGTGACAGGGTTAGAATCATTCACAGTCCTAACTGGCTTAGACTGAAGCTTGGTTAGCGTCAGGGTTGGGACCAGGGCTTATTGTCAGTTCTAGATTTGAAGTTTTCGTGACTGCAAGGATTCATACTCTTAGTTTTTTCGGTAAAGTCACGTAGGTAAAAAATGAAATTAAAATTAATTTTAAAAAATGAAATTAAAATAAATAAATGAAATTAAAATTAATAAAAAAAAAATTTATTTCATTTTTTACCTACGTGACTTTACCGAAAAAACTAAGAGTACTTATTGTCAGTGTTAGTATCAGGCTTCGAGTTGGAATTAGCGTCAAGGCTAGCATCAGGGTGAGTCATGATTATGGTTTGTCCAAGTCGGGTTATCCCAAAGTTGGGTTAATGACAGGGCAAAGTGCCGCTGCCGGTAACCCATGGCCTTGAAGGAAAGGCTTGGTGGCTTACACACACAGTAGTATATGCACTGGCACTACCAGGTGCCAGCACGCCATGGTAGCACATGGTGGTACAGCAAATGGGATCTATCCGTCAACGGCATTGCGTGTTACCCCTTCATATACGTGGTTGGTTTTCTCCGGGTTTTGCGGTTTCTCCCCTTCATGATACGATGCCAAACACCCCTATATATGGAGTTGGCCAAACATCCCAATATAGCAGCAACAGGACCCTGCTGAAAGAGTGTTCCCAATGAGCGAGGCTTTTCTGTGCAAGGGGACTTCACGCTCAAAAAGTCGTGGGTAGCAGCAGCAGCAGCGGCGAGGCCCTCCCTACTTTTACGCTTTCAACCACACAGGCGGGCATGCTCCTCACGATCATCAACTTGCTCGGACCAGAATGTTGAAATACGGTCGCTTAACAACCCCCCACATGGCATGCGGGAAGGCCCGCATACAAAAATGAATGCGGAAAACGGGGCTGTGCAGGTTACTACAAAGTAGTACTGCACTGCAGTCGGCTTTCATTCATCACACGACCAGGAGTGTGAGTCGGAATACACCTTACGAGGCCAGGGCTCGGCAAACCAAAATAACAAAAGCAGATATTTTTTATTCAGAATTCGGTAAAAGAAAAAGTTTTTTTTATCGATATATCAAGAGCCGCCATGTAATGTGAACGCGAGACGGTGCTTAGTAAATAGCATTACGACGCAGTTCTTAAAGCTCCGCAAGTTGCAGGCTCCTGTACTCAACAATAGACTCAAGTATCGATGATTTTAAATTACGTACGGTGAATGCAGGGTTTCGAGCGGCTGCAGGGGTCACGTGAATTTATTGCAGGAAACGCAAAAAATTAACCCGTAAAAACAAAGTTTTTCACTATAAATCCTTTATATGCGTGGCATCGGTTTTATTTTATTATTCATTTCTGTTTTCTTGCGTAAGAGTTTCATTTTTATCACATTGGTATTTAAAATTAAATATGAAAAAAATTTTCTTCCTAAAAAGTGGAAAAAAATTTTCACGAAAATAAATTGTCACGCACAACGAGTCTGTGTGCAAAATGTCAGCTCGATTGGATCACGGGAAGTGGGTTAAAAAACGACCGAAAGATTTGCACGGTCGTAAGCGCGCAAGCAAGCGAACTTAATATAAAGGATTTAATAAGTAACAACATAATTACGTGTCCACTGTCAATCCACTGCTGGATTAAGGCCTCCCCACACCATCTCAGCCACGGGAGATGTTTGACCATACTTCACCACGTTGGTCAGTGCGGGTAGATGAATGCGGTGGGGGATAGACCCAAGCAACTGGTTTAGACGTCACTCACCATTGAGATGAGTCGTGTGACCAAAAACGAACTCGGGTTTATGGGTTCGTAGTGGCAGTGCGCTTACCGCTGCACCGACACCACCCCCGTGTCTCTCACCGAGTTAAACACCCAACATCGATCCTGACACACGAATCGATATTGGTCATCGAATAACCCAACCCATCATTGCATCTCCAGAAAACACAGCGCAGATGGAAGACGTTAAAATATGGATAGTAATTGTCCAAATGTAAAAAAAAAATCAAACCCAATTCGTTGCCATGAAATGCTAAAAATAGTGTGTGTACATTTGGTGACAGAGAGTTTGTGCTTCTCACGCGTCGAGGCAAATCTGTTTCAACCCAAGAGTCACCGCGACTCTTGGCGTGGCGAGGACAGACTGCGGCACGGATACCGTGCAGGAGCCTGACGACTTTCGAAAGGTGCGCAGTGAATGACACGAAACACGCACACGCGAAGCAAACGCCTTACTAATACAAAAGGGGAAATTGACACGCAACATTAAACACATGCCTTACTAACGTTGACTCGAGGCGTGGACATGCGATCTATATGTATTGGAACCTGAGCAAACTAAGGGGACGGTGGGGGGGGGAGAGACAAAGATCAGAGGTGGGACAAAGTCATTGTTATGCAAGTCCAAGTCGAGTCGCAAGTCATCAAATTCATGACTCGAGTCTGACTCGAGTCCAAGTCACATGACTCGAGTCCACATCTCATAGGTGGGACAAAGTCATTGTTATGCAAGTCCAAGTCGAGTCGCAAGTCATCAAATTCATGACTCGAGTCTGACTCGAGTCCAAGTCACATGACTCGAGTCCACACCTCTGACAAAGATCCCCCGTATAGCCTTAACAGACTTTTGGGGCAAGTGCTGTTAGCGACTAGCACCTATTAAGGACGGCACGGCACTCGAGGGCGTGGGTAGCCCAGCACTACCGCATCGATCTCCGCAGTGGCGATGTTTGCACACCCTCACACGCCAGGTACTACTCATCTGAAGGCGAATCGACCTCGGGTGGGAACAGGCAATTCGATCGGTCCAGATCATTAACTCATCGCTGGCGTTGGCCGTGAGCGGCAATCGAACTTGGTTCGCCGGGTTCGGAGCGCGTCATCCAGCAGCTCATTGACACAAGGCCTGCTGCTACGAGTGCACTTGGTCATTGCAAGGCCCGCGAAGGCCGCTGATGGCCCCCGGTGGCCTTTACAGCGGCCCCAGACGTACGACCACCCCCCCCCACGACAACACACAAGTGACCCCCCCCCACCATCATCGTGCTGTCACCCCCCCCCCCCCCACGACAACACACACGTGACCCCCCCACCACCACCACCCCCATCATCATCGTGCTACTGTCACACCCCCCCCACAACACACAAGTGACCCCCCCCCACCACCATCAACATCGTGCTGCTGTCACCCCCCCCCCCCACCACAACAACACACAAGTAAACCCCACCACCACCACCACCCCCATCATCATCGTGCTGCTGTCAAACACCACCCTGCCCCCCCCCCAATGGTTTAAAATGTTGTGGCGGCACTCACAACTGATGATGTCTTATCGGTTGCCCCCCCCCCACCAACCTCTGGCGTAGATGAATCTTGCAGACGAAGCTCGGCCACTGAGCTTTGCTACACGAGCATCGGGGTGGGGGGGGGGCCCTCTCTTTAACACGTGGACCCGGTATTGTAGAGGGGTGCAGAGGAAGGAAAATTGGTCTCACGTCTCCTTCTTCTGAACCTCGTCAGAAGTCAACCACGAGTGTGGGTGGAGGGGTAGATGAGGTGGCGAGGAGAGAGGGGATGATGGAGAGGCTGTGAGGAAGGGTCGAGACGTGGAATGACGAGGATGGGTTGATGGTAACGAGGTGCAGAGGACTAAGGAGACGATGAGAAGATGGTGCTAACGATGACTTTCTCATGATGACAAGGATGAGTTATGATAACTACGATGACCATTAAACATAGCTAAGCCTGCAGTCGTGATGATGCTGTGGTGATGATGATGAAGTATATAACGATACGTCTATGGCGACGAAGTAGACTGAAGAGGCCTGCGATTATAACCGTGACAATGATTCATAATCAACGTGTTTGGGTTGAGATCGCGTTATTTATAAATGTGTCGTAACCTTTCGATTTAAAGCTTTCGTGACTGCAGGGATTCATCTTCTTGGTTCTTTCGGTAAAGTCACGTAGAAGGGAAGTAATAAAATAATAAAAACAAAACATAACAAAATAATATAATTCTCACCCTTCTACGTGACTTTACCGAAAGAACCAAGAAGATGTGTCGTAACCCTCCACCACCCGACACGGCCAAATCAGCAAAAATGTGTCACGTTGACAAAAGACAAAATAGTTCACTGCTTTAGCCCACCGGTGCAGTGTTTAAGCGTGAAACCACAACATTTATGACTGACGGTGATGTCGACAATGACGGTGCTGATGATGATACCTCTGAAGATGCCGATTCCGACGCCTCGGATCACGAACACTGCCCAAGATTTTGAAGACCGATGCCCGATCACCACTTTGATACCTCTTAACGTAACGATTCCGAACCCCGTAATTATGCATTTTACGAGGACTATAACGACCAAGACGATGACAAAGATGATGATGATGGTGGTGAAGACTTTGAAGCAAGAGGCAACATGAGGAGGCGCAAGGCCGAGGTGGACTGGAAGCTTCTGCCATCATCACGGCCACCACCAACCACGACAACCACCACCACCATCATCATCGTCGTCTCTCGCAGCAAAGCAGCAGCAGCAGCCGAGGCCCACCTTGATGATGCGCCGAGGCAGGCCGGTCATCTTGGCGAGGAGGCGGAGGAGGAGAAGAGGAGGAGCGAGAGGAGGAGGAGGCGAGGGCGCAGCTACAATATGGCGGCGCCTCGTTTCCGCGGCATCATCGACGCGCCGTCAACCTGAACACGCCCCCAGCCCCCACCCCCATCCCCCCCACTAACCCCCCCAACCCCGCCCCCACACCCCACCCCCCGCCCACCCCACCTCCACTCCCACCCGACACCTTTACGGCAGCGGCCGGTGTCGTGAAAACGCCGGCTTCGCGAAACGTCCGTTCGTTGTAGCCCCTCCCCCCTATAGCCCCTCCCCCCGCCAAGCCTCCCTCACCCCCCATTCCACTCCATCAAGCCCCTCCCCCCCCGACAGCCCCTTCCCCCATCCAACCCCTCTCCCCCGCTAGCCCCCCCCCAACCCCCTCCATCTATCCCCCTCCATCCAGCCCCTCCCCCCATCCAGCCCCCCTCCCCCGACAGCCCCCCCCCATCCCCCTCCATCCAGCCCCTCCCCCCATCTAGCCCCCCTCCCCCGACAGCCCCCCCCCCATCCCCCTCCATCCAGCCCCTCCCCCCATCCAGCCCCCCTCCCCCCATCCAGCCCCCCTCCCCCAGCCCCCTCCCCCCAGCTCCCCCAACCCCCTCTCCATCGAGACCCGCTCATCCAGCCCCCTCGCCCAGTCCAGACCCCCTCCCCCAGCAACCCCCATTCAGCCCCTCCCCCCATCCAGCCCCTCCCCCCACCCAGCCCCTCCCCCCCCCTCCTGTCGTGGTGAATGAATGGGTGAGTGCATAGGGCAGGCGTCAGGCGATTGAGAATCTTTATTTAGACTGGAGGAGGAATCCGATGAGCTATGATGCTCTTTTTTTCACAGATGCACGGCACGGGCGAGTCAGCACTTAACACAAACACTCAACACATTTCTGAGTTTATTTGTATTTGTTACGCAGATGCCAATGTCGAACGACGGCTGCTGGCCACGACGGAGTGTTTCAGGAGGGTGAGTTCCTAAGAGGAAATATATGTATGTTCTATGAAGGAGGACCATTGTCCGAAACGTCACCTATTATAAAGCCACCACGGTGCATAAGATGTTAACTACCTCGCCTGGTATACATGAGGTCGTGGGATCGATCCCGACCCTGACGCCTTCCTGCTGTATAATTGGAGTTTGCGTGTCTCTCTCTCTTCCCGTGGTTGCGTGGATTTTTTTTAAATCTCCTGGTCCTCCGAGTTTCCCCTCCACATTTAGAATCAACATCACGCGTTCAGAGAGCAGTGCTGTATTTGGCTGCTATACATTTACACGTGATAAGCCACATTGGTTGAGATATCATTTGTGTTCAGGTCGCTTTTGAAACAGAGCTACATAGCTCAGCGGGCCTTACTTCGTAAGACAAAAACATTTTTATT
Organism: Lampetra planeri; assembly: GCF_965212315.1. Taxonomy (NCBI): domain Eukaryota; kingdom Metazoa; phylum Chordata; class Hyperoartia; order Petromyzontiformes; family Petromyzontidae; genus Lampetra; species Lampetra planeri. The sequence continues at coordinate 4,785,936 of NC_136150.1, forward strand.
ATAGTTTTACTGTAAGTGTATTTTATATTTTAAAGCCACAAACGCACACACATTGCGTAAAAAAATTACGTCGATGGCCGCGGAAAGACGTCACTCACAGGATGCGAGCGATAGATTCGGGGGCGTGATGATGTCACGCCCGTGGCAAAATACAAGGCAAATGACGTTGTTGGCCGCGGAATGACGTCACTCAAGGCTGCGAGCGACAAATTCGGGGGCGTGAAGAAGTCACGCTCATGGCAAAATAACAAGTAAAATTGACGTCGTTGGCCGCGAAATGACGTCACCAGCAGGCTAGCGAAATTTCTGAGGCGTGATGACGTCACGCCCGTGGCAAAATACAAGTCAAAATTACGTCGTTGACCGCGGAATGACGTCACCCGCAGGAGGCAAGCAACAATTCTGAGGCGTGTTGACGTCACGCCCGTGGCAAAATACAAGGCTAATTACGTCGTTGGCCGCGGAATGACGTCACCCGCAGGAGGCAAGTGACAATTCTGAGGCGTGATGACGTCACGCCCGTGGCAAACTAACAAGTAAAATGACGTCAGCGCGGTAGACGTCAGCAGGACGTCGTTCGATGGCCGCGGCCCTGAGTCGGTCCCGCGAAGAAGAAGGCGGCGGCCGAGGAGGCGGCTGACGAGGCGGAGGCTGCTGAGGAGAAGGCGCCGAGGTTTGTTTTCCTTCCCGTGGCTTCTCGTCGCCTTCGCCGAGACGCGAACTCGCCCCGGGAGAGAGGTCCAGAGGTCGGTGGCGACGGCGGCGGCGATGATGGCGAAAGATTGGAGCTCGTTTCATTAATTAATGTAAATTGTATCACGATGTTTATGATTCTTCGCGACATTCGTAACGACGTGATGATATGTAAGGACGCGAATTGCTGCTGATTAGCATCGGGAGAGGCTTATCCGGTCGCACTGTACAATTTAATTGTTAATCCACTGCTGGATGAAGGCCTCCGTGCGGGTCGTGAGAATGTGGGGGGGTTGATTTGACCATACTTCACCACGCTGGTTAATCTTGGTTTGGGGGGCTGGGGGGGGCACGGTGTAGACGTGGGAGGATAGGGGTACAGAACAACGGATGTTTTGTCTTGGTCAACATGCCTCTGTGTTGTTTAGCCCGATGTGGAAATTGGACGTTACCATGGCCCCAACGCGCCCGCTTAAACTTAGAAGAAGCCAGCTTTGGAGTTTTACAAAGTGGTACTTTGCTTTAACGACCGTCAACATGCCTCTGTGTTGTTTAGCCCGATGTGGAAATTGGACGTTACCATGGCCCCAACGCGTCCGGCTTAACTTTGAAGAAGCCAGCTTTGGAGTTTTACAAAGTGGTACTTTGCTTTAACGACCGTCAACATGCCTCTGTGTTGTTTAGCCCGATGTGGAAATTGGACGTTACCATGGCGCCAACGAGTCCGGCTTAAACTTAGAAGAAGCCAGCGTTGGGACTTTACAAAGTGGTACTTTGCTTTAACGACCGTTCCGTGATCATTGGGTTTAGTTGACCCCTGAAGCGACATTTTTACTTTACGCTTGTGACCTCGGGTGTCTTGCCAAAGTAATAATGTTTATAATAACGTTGATGATTACGACGTATAACGGCTTCACCACCAACCCGCAGTGACCAACGTGGTGAAGTATGGTCAAACAACCCTCACGGCCTTGGGGGGGAGGGGCAGGAGGGCTATCATCCAGCTGTGGATGAGGCCGCAAATATAAATGAACTACGAGTGGTAATAGTCGTAGTTTATTTAAAAAAAAATCACGAGGATTTACACTCAACTACAGGGAGTCGTACATATTTAATAGGTTTGCAAGCGTTTTGTGTTGCAGAGCTATACCCAAATTGGCTTTTATCTTGGCTGCCACACTCAAAATGATTTCCACCGTTTGCATGCGCAGTCAAGCTCGGATCGACTTGAGTTTTCACCCCTGCTTCCTCCCACGGACGTGACATCTGTGGCTCATGGAGACAATGGTGTTAGGGGCCAGAGCCAGGCACAGTCCGAACTCGGCTTTGCTTCGGGGGCCCAGAGTTAGGATTAGCCACAGTCTTTTTAACCCAGTTAAGCCTCCCGTTGGGCTGGTGCGAGAGTGGGATCCAGACATTGAATGAGTGTCTCTCCGTTTCAGGCAACCAGGATTCAACTTTTGCTCTGCGACTGCCGCCGCCACCGAAGCTTCTTCAGGTCAAGTTCGACACCGGTTGTGGTGAAGCTACGGGTCGGATCGGTGCCGGTGGGAAATCGACTGCTGCTCACCATTTACTCGCCCCCTCTATGCTCGTCCCGCACTCGCTCCCACTTGCTCTTTTTGAGTCGACCCCACCGGCCGATACCCGACACCGAACGCTGCGGCGCTGCACCGGTGTCGCACTGCAATCAGAACGCGACTGGCAGCCGTAACCGAGGGGTGTGGTTGAGTGCCGGTCGCTGGAAGGGCGGTGCCGGTGAACACTTCATTAGGGAGGCATTACCACCACAGGCACAACCGTCATCATCACAAGAACCTTCGCCATAGCACCTACCGTTGCCTCCGCTAAAATAATCACTGCCACCCCCAACACACCCTCCACTGTCACAACCTTCACCGTCACCCACCGGCGCCACCATGCGACACGTGCCAAGCGCACGCCAGCACTGCCTGGAGCTGGCGGCGGGCAGCAGCGTGGTGGTGAAGGCGCTGTGCGCCACCGTCGTGCTGCTCTACCTGCTGTCGTACGCCACGCACACGGCGTACGCGCTGGCCGTCACGCCCGGCTACCTCATCCCACCGATGCTATGGGTGTGGACGCCGCTCACCTGCTCCCTCGTCGAGCTGCACGCGTGGGAGGCGGCCGCCAGCGTGGCCACCGTGGCGCTTGCGGGCCGGCTGCTGGAGCCGCTGTGGGGCGCGCTCGAGCTGCTCACGTTCCTCGCCGTGGTGGGCACAGGGACCGGCGTGCTGGCCTGCGCCGCCTACCTGGCCCTGTACGTCGCCACCTTCAACCTCGACTACCTCTTCAGCGTGCAGGTGCGCGGCTGCGCCGGTTTGGCCGGCGGCGTGCTGGCGGCGCTCGTGCAGACGCGGCCCGACGCGGCGGCGCTGCTGCCGCTGCGCTCGCCGCCACGTCTGCTCCTCCGCCTGCGCCACGCCCCGGCCGCGGTGCTCGCGGCGCTGGGGTTGGCGGCGCTGCTGGCGCCTTCGCTGGTGAGCGGCCGGCCGGCGCTGTGTTTTGCCTGCGGCCTGCTCTCTGGCTGGGCTTACCTGCGCTTTTGCCAGAGCCACGCGCGTGGGCGGGGTGACATGTCGGAGCACTTTGAGCTGGCGGTTTTCTTCCCGGGCCCGGCACGGCCCGCCGTGGCGTTGCTGGCGCGGTTGGCGCACGGTGCCATGGTGCGACTGGGGCTGTGCGGCCGCGCCGTCAAGAGGTACGACGTGGGGGCGCCGTCCGCCATCACCATCAGCCTGCACGGTGCCGACCCGCACGACGCCGAGAGGAGGAGGTCAGGCCACGCTCTATGTAATATGGGTCTCCGCGCGAGTCTGTGGGTCTCCGCTCGAGTCTGTGGGTCTCCGCGCGAGTCTGTGGGTCTCCGCTCGAGTCTGTGGGTCTCCGCGCGAGTCTGTGGGTCTCCGCGCGAGTCTGTGGGTCTCCGCGCGAGTCTGTGGGTCTCCTCGCGAGTCTGTGGGTCTCCTCGCGAGTCTGTGGGTCTCCTCGCGAGTCTGTGGGTCTCCTCGCGAGTCTGTGGGTCTCCTCGCGAGTCTGTGGGTCTCCGCGCGAGTCTGTGGGTCTCCTCGCGAGTCTGTGGGTCTCCTCGCGAGTCTGTGGGTCTCCTCGCGAGTCTGTGGGTCTCCTCGCGAGTCTGTGGGTCTCCTCGCGAGTCTGTGGGTCTCCTCGCGAGTCTGTGGGTCTCCTCGCGAGTCTGTGGGTCTCCTCGCGAGTCTGTGGGTCTCCGCGCGAGTCTGTGGGTCTCCGCGCGAGTCTCCGCGCGAGTCTGTGGGTCTCCGCGCGAGTCTGTGGGTCTCCGCTCGAGTCTGTGGGTCTCCTCGCGAGTCTGTGGGTCTCCTCGCGAGTCTGTGGGTGTCCGCGCGAGTCTGTGGGTCTCCTCGCGAGTCTGTGGGTCTCCTCGCGAGTCTGTGGGTCTCCTCGCGAGTCTGGGTCTCCGCACGAGTCTGTGGGTCTCCGCGCGAGTCTGTGGGTCTCCGCGCGAGTCTGTGGGTCTCCGCGCGAGTCTGTGGGTCTCCGCGCGAGTCTGTGGGTCTCCTCGCGAGTCTGTGGGTCTCCTCGCGAGTCTGTGGGTCTCCTCGCGAGTCTGGGTCTCCTCGCGAGTCTGGGTCTCCGCGCGAGTCTGTGGGTCGCCGCGCGAGTCTGTGGGTCTCCGCGCGAGTCTGTGGGTCTCCTCGCGAGTCTGTGGGTCGCCTCGCGAGTCTGTGGGTCTCCGCGCGAGTCTGTGAGTGTCTTATGTACATTGTGATGAGTGGGCCGCGACCATCGGCTCGCTTTACTTGACAACCCAATTTAAACGTGGTTGAGCAAACCTCGGCTTCCAACCTATAGCATCTCAGTAGTGCGACCTCATTGTATCCGACCCCCTGCACCAGCTGCTCATTTAATTCAACCAATATTTAACCACTATGCGCCTCTGTCCGTGTCTCTCGCGAGATGTCTGGCCAGCATGGAAGAGTAGGCCAAAAATATCCGCTAATAAAGGGGCTCTCTAGAGCCCTCGCAGGCCTTTCGTGCCAGCAGTGGTGTGAGCAGGCATTTGCAGGGCTGCACCTTTACCTACATCCCCCAACCCCCACCACAGGCAGCTGGCGCTCAAGGCCCTGAACGAGCGGCTGAAACGCGGAGACGAGCACGCCAACTGGCCCGACATGGACGACGATGGCGACCAGAGCAGTGACGACGAGCGGACGATGGCGCCGGCATCGGGTGGTGGTGGCGCTGGCGGCACGGGAGCCGGTTTCTCCGACTCCCCCGACATCGTCGGGCAGGCCGGGCAACCTGCGCTCACCGTGAAGGCGTAAAAGCCGCAGTGGCAGAAGCGGCACCGGCAGCGCCAGTAGCGCCAGCAGCGCCAGCGGAAGATCGCGAAAGCTGCGGTTTGCAGCGCCGGCGTTGATTAGCGGGAGAATTTTATTTAGAGAAGAGACGACCCGTAAAAACTCGACCCTGCGTGTCCAGCCATGTTCGTCGTGTGAAAGATTTGTCGGCGGTCGTAGTGGTAGCGCTGGCGCCGGTGAGACAGTGACGACACTGGCCCCATGCGGATTGGAGGCGGTTTCGGAAGAACGTTCCGAAATATGAAGAAAAACCGCCATAAGAATGGAAATGAAACTGAAAATTAAAGGACGTCGCACGCATACAAAATGGATTTAAGATAACGAAGCTAAGGCTGTGTCCCAGGCTGTCTGACACAAACTTGGCACTTTGTTTAGGTGAGAAAAATATATTTTAAAGTCACATTCACGTGGTCTGTCGTAGCACTAGCAATGTTTCATGACACTGACGTATTAAAATCGAGGGGAGTGACATCGCCGGAGTGCCATAATGTCACGCCCATTCACAACTTTAACATTCACTTTCTCAAACATCAATTCCTTTTGGCATTGGCAGAAATTATGCCAATGTAGCTGGACCGTTCAGAAAATGTGTCTTGAGACACGGGCCTTCCTGAGTAAAGGTGGAACCCTGCAATTGTTTGCGCGCGCGACACTGCAGGCCGGAAGGGCCTCCACTAGAGGGTGCTCTAGACAGCCCCTCTGGAGGGTATTTTGGCCTACTTTTCTATTTTGGTCAGACACCTTGAGCTTTCATAGGCAAAGGCCATTATTATTATTGAAGCTTCAGACGTGTCGGGCAGCCCTTGGGTGCACAGACACACACACAGGCGAGGTGTGTATCTAAACGGACGGTTTGTTTGATTTTTGGCTTGCATCTTAAATTTGGTCTCTCCACACGCGCCAGCACAGTCGCGGGTTTAAAGCGTTCATCTTTGCTCGCGAGGAGACCGCACGAGCACTCGTTGTTGGCCGTTGTGCCGCATTTGGTCATGGCTGACGTGGCGGAGGGCTATCGGCTTGGGAGCTTCAGAAGCTTTAGACAGGAGGAATCAGACAATGTGTGAAGCTTAAATGAATGGTGCAAGAACTAAAATATTGTCGTCGTGAAAATCTCACCCAGCCACTCGCCACGGCGAACATTCCAGCCCCTTGCGGGCCGGGACAGAATCCTGACATAGTTTCGTGGTGATGCGGCGGTGAGCCTGCACCTCTGAGATATCCTGTTTTCGAATCTCGAGCATCAGCTGCCCGAACGTGGTTAAACCAGGTTTTCACGTCTGGCACTGACCGGGCGAGTGGCGTTCACACAGCCGTTCTTGAGCTGGCGATGCCGCACAAGGGGTGGCAGGTGGGGGCGGCACTTGGTTTTTGTTAATCATGCGATCACTGCAACTGCTGCATCCTTTACTGGTAAATCTCACGCTGAAAATAAACCACATCCCGTTTCAGCCGATTCGGGAAGCCGGTGTGTGAGAGTGCACCATGGCAAGGTGGTCCAAGTCGACGATTGTTCACCGCCAAACATGGTGGCGTCCGCCCATGCGAGAGACCCTGGACTGGCGTTGAAGGATCTCGCGGTGATTAGCAAACCAGCTGGGGCTTGGTGAAGTGGGGTGGGTGCTGACGACATTGAATTCGGCCAGCCAACGTTCACCACGATTCTCATTCTGTGATCAGAGGCACCGAGGAAGGCTTCTTGTGGTGACCAAGTGGAGCAGAGTGGCACTGTCGACCAGAGGTCGCAAACGGGTTTTGATTCCTTACCCCGTACCTGGCCGGGTACCCGTACCCGGCCGGGTAGCCGTTCCCTACCCGTACCCTAACCGAAATGAGTGACAAATGGCTGCTCACCAGTGACTCACGGCCTACCCGTACCCGGCCGCACCAGGGTCGCAAACGGCTACCCGTACCCGGCCGGGTACGGGTAGCCGGGTATCGGGTACCCGGTTGCGACCTCTGCTGTCGACCCTGGCTTTGACACCGATACCTGCCCAACACAAAAACATGAGGCTGGGGCTGTCTGTCGACCAGTCCAACGCAGGCATGAATGCTAAACCAGGCTTGGGCCATGTTTGGGGTATAGCCCTTAAACCAGATTTAGCTTTAGCCTATTTAGCACAAACTGGGTTAGGTCTGTCTGGTTTGGTCCCTGACCCCAACCCTGATGATCCGTTCAAACCTGATAATAAACTGGGTTGAGCCTTGTCTGACACATACCCGAATTGCAACAGCCCCAACCGAGCCAAATGAGGTTAGGGCTATACACGGTTGGGTGTGGGCTATGTCTTGGTCCAGCCCTAACGCTGACAATCATCCCAGCACGATAAACTAGGTTCGGCGACATGCGAGGCTGGTACATACCCTTACTATGACACCAGCCTGTTAAACCAGGTTAGGGCTGTCTGGGTGGGTTGAGCTAGGTATTAATCGAGCCCTCTGTGAACACCAGCCCAACACTGATGATGAATTCAGTTCGGGCACTAGCTTTAACTCTTGACAGTGGCCCCACTGCAAGACTAAACCAGGTTGTGAGTCAAAAGTGTCACCGAACGTGAAGGTAAAATAGATAACTATTTGTGCATATGCATCTACTCCCGAGACCAGCCCAACCAGGACAATTGCTGCGACTGTAAGTTTAACCTCGGTGATAGAGTAAAACCACCGCACATGCAAAAAAACGGAAAGACTTTAAATTCGCTTTCGTGGCATTCTACCCACACCATTCTACCGAACCGACACACCAGTCTGGTCTGCAGTAAAGGGGGTTCTTAAACCCCACTCCAGCCGTCCTTCCCACATGTGCTGACCTTCATTCAAACCACAGCTGTGCGGAATCTGGTGATAGTACTTGTGGCTTGTGGTGATGTGCGTCGGTGGAGTTTGACAAATACTGTCCCCCTGCTGCACATCGGAATGCAGATAATTGCCAATAGCTGACCACCAGTAGCCGGCCATGTGGAGTGGGTGAAGTGGAAGAATTTAGCGTGGATACCAGATCACTGCGTGCCGAAACGGTGCGTGTACTCGGTTTTTGTTAAGCTACAAATTACAGTCAGTTGTGTTTGCGTGTGCGTGAAGAGCGATGGGCATCGTTTAACATGGATTTAAATAAACAGCTATAGGTGTCACTTTTTGTGCCTGGGTTGTGAGCGAGTGGAGCTGTAGGGGAGCGGCCCGTCCGTCAATGCGTGAGCAGGAAATTCGGTAGGTGAGAGAACAGAATGGGTGGGCGGTAAGTTGGTGAGTGAGGAAGTGAGTCCGTTCATGGGTGGGTAGTTGGGATAGTTGGTGGATGAGTGACTGGTTTGGGCGGGTGACTTAGTGAGCAGATGGTTGAGAAGGTGCCTGATTGAGAGAGCAGACCGCTGGATGACTGTGCTAGTGGGATATTTGGAAAGTGAGTAGATGTGAGCGCTTTAAATATGTTCGTGGGATGGAGAGCAGGTTGATGGATGATGGCCCATTGTGGGCAGGTGAATGGGAGAGCAGTGGGGTAAAGAAATATGCGAGTGGGTGAATGGATAAATAGATCTGTTGAATGAGTGGATGGGCGAGTTTGAGCATGCAGGCGAGTGCCTGCGCAGATGAGTGGGTGTGTGAGGGAGCACTTGGTTCAGCGAGTTGGGAATAGCTCTGGGGGGTGAGTAGGCTCGTCCATGGGTAAAAGTTTCTGGGTTAGTGGGAAGGTAAGGAGCTGAGCAAACATGGAGGGCGAGTTGAAAGGCAGCAGAATATCCTGGTCGTAACCAGAATTCTTGGGTTCAATACCAAAACCGATCAAGTCTCCCACCTCCATAACGAAAATCAATCACAAATCACACGTATCAGTTCCAACAACCATTCAATGTTGACTTCATCTGCCCACCCAGATGTATAAAACTCTGGAATGTAGAAAACTGCCCTCCGGGGTTTCTTGCAACCGTCGTTACGGATAGAAAAACCCAAACACAATGTCCAGGGCTTCATTTCTCTCAGAATATGTTTGCAGGTCGCTGGTCGATAAGTTGGCATGCGACTAATTAGCCACAGCCCGCCAGCATGAGGTACACCGGATGTGGTGTGCGATGCACAAAACATTTTCTCCTCTTGATTTAAAGGTTTCGTGACTGCAGGGATTAATATTTTTGGTTCTTTCGGTAAAGTCACGTAGAAGGGAAACAATAAAAATAAAACAATCAACTTCTCACGATGTTTCGACTGCAACACAAGCAATCATCACCAGGTGTGAAAAACAGAAAGAAAATAATTGTTTTTTAAAAACAGCAAGAAAATGCACATTTCTTGCTGTGTTTTTCACACCTGATGATGATTGTGTTGCAGTCGAAACGTCGTGAGAAGTTTATTGTTTTATATTTTTATTATTTTATTGTTTCCCTTCTACGTGACTTTACCGAAAGAACCAAGAATATAATTTTCTCCTCTGTCGCAGACCTGGCCAGACCCCGGCTGAAATTAAGCCCTGGTGACAACACAAGGTACACAAGAAAACTAAACAATAAGAGACTTCAAAATCACACGACACGACACGACACCGACGCATCCTGTGTAGCTCTCCCGCGTGCTTTAGAGTTGTACTGCATGGTGCCGGGTACAGGCCCAAAAACGCCAAATGGCCAGCAACAAACTTGCTGATGTGATTAGAACATAGATTTTTTTAAAGTTCAAATTCTTCTTGAATGGAACAAGGGGGGGGGGGTGATGGGATGGGATTGCATAGCAGAGAAGTTGCGAGGAAAGCAGTAGAAAGCATTGTGACCTGCAATGTGGAGAGTGGGTGAGTTGGTGAGTTTGTGAGCGAATGAGTGGATGCGTCGTGTGCGTGAATGAGCGAGCGGTTGAGCGGGCGGTTGAGCGGGCGGTTGAGCGGGCGGTTGAGCGGGCGGTTGAGCGGGCGGTTGAGCGGGCGGTTGAGCGGGCGGTTGAGCGGGCGGTTGAGCGGGCGGCTGAGCGGGCGGCTGAGCGAGCGGTTGAGCAAGCGGCTGAGCGAGCGGTTGTGACTTGCAGCGTGGTGGTTGAAGAGTGTGGACGAGATGACATGAAACAAGCCGCGCCTCGTCATAGACAGAGTCCTCAACATGGGCAGAGTCGTCAATGAGTGAAATGAACGGGAACACTCAAAATGGTCGAAGCGATCGATAGATGAGTGACAAAGGGGGGCGACTGCCAAACCGGGTGAACGAATGACTGAAGTGAATCAGTGAGCGCTGGATCATCAATCAACGTTTTGCTCTACATGCTGGGAGCCGCTTCTTTAGGGTTGTGGAGTGAAACGTCGGACATGGTGCGGAACGACACGCGGTAATAAGCATAACCATAAAACGCGCCAGAGAGCTCCACAGCAGCACAACCGCGAAAAAACAGTCACATTTCTCTGTCTTCACGTGCTCCAAAGGAGCCAGTTAAATAACCATAATCAACATCTCCCACTAACGATACATCCCGGCTGTATCAAATCACGATTTAAAGCTTTCGTGACTGCAGGGATTCATCTTCTTGGTTCTTTCGGTAAAGTCACGTAGAATGGAAATAATAAAAATAAAACATAATAAAATGATTCTCACGATGTTTCGGCCACAACGCCAGCAGCCGTCCTCAGGTGGAGAACAGGTCTGTCGAGAAGACAGTCTGAAACAGACCTGTTCTCCACCTGAGGACGGCTGCTTGCGTTGTGGCCGAAACGTCGTGAGAATCATTTTATTATGTTTTTATTTTATTATTTTATTATTTCCATTCTACGTGACTTTACCGAAAGAACCAAGAAGATGTATCAAATCATTCTTTTGTTCTCGTTCCACACGTCTTGCGCGTACAGCCCTTTTGCCAATCCACTGCTGGATGACGGCCTCCCCACGCTGGCTGGGGAAGCCGTGGTCACTCGGAACTTCACGCCGGTCGGTGTGGATTGGCTAAGGTGGGAAGCACACGAGCGGCATCATATAAGTACGGTACGACAACGGGCTGTTGCTGTACTGCCCTGCTCGTGGTCCCGAAGCAGCCTGGTACCAACCTGTTTGAGCAGGTACTATTGAGGCTCACGCTTGCTTGGCTTCTGAGATCCTGATGAGATCGGGGTGTGTAGCAGGTGATTTTGTGATCTTGCGCTGGTGAGATGTTAACTACCTCACCTGCTATACAGGTCGTGGGTTTGAGCCCGACCCTGAGGCCATATATATATTTGGAGTTTGCATGTTCTACCCAAGGTCGTGTAGATTTTGTTGAATCAAAGTGCGGATTTGGCTGTGAACTTTCCACATCACGAGCCACTTTGTTGAGCTATCGTTTGTGGCCAGGTCACTTCTGAAAAACAGCTATAGAGCTCAGTGGGCCTTACCTGCTAAAATAAAAAAAATAGTGTTAGTTTAGATTTGGTGAACTCTTAGTCCACACCACCGACCACATCCATTCTTTATCGACGACATTGTTGTTATCATCGCCATCCGTTACCGCTGCCCGCGGACATCACATTGCGCCGCATGCGACAGAAAATAAATCTCAACGAGCTCTCAAGACAGTGAAACAAAGGAACGATGGACGCGTGGCTCCGACATCAAGACACCCGACTGTTTCGCCCCCGCTTCTGCAAGTGACGACGAATCTCTGTCGACGCTCTCCAAGACGGTTAAATAAAGGAGGCCGGTGCAGTGGCGATAACCGTGGAAAGTAACGATGCACCGATTGATATTTTAAAGCTTGGGGTAGGCGATTTTAAGCGCGGTAATCGACGTTCGTTTTAATTGTAAAGCTGTGACGGTGAGCCAATTACGTTGATTCATCCACTACTTTTTTATGGTCGATCGCTGTGGGCCCCCCCCCTTTAAAAATGGCGGCCGCCCCTACATCCTGCCGCCCGAAGGTGGGAAACCCCCCCCCTCCACCAAGCCGCGGCCAGCGCGACGCAGCCGAAGATGCCACCAAATTGCTCCCATCACCTCCAGTACAGCGGCAAACGCTGCAACGAAGGCCGCCAAATTGCTCCCATCACCTCCAGTACAGCGGCACACGCTGCAACGGAGGCGAGACTCTTTTCCCCAACTATTTGCGTGCCATCTTGTCGGTCGAGTAATAGAACCGATAACCGGTAGAGCAACCGGTTATTACTTAAGTAATATAATTAACAGAGATTCGTAAGCACAGGGTACACCATACCAAACCACGTGCACGCGCACGTTCGGTCAAATCATAAATATCGTACGTTAAGGACTTACGTGAATAAAATAAAGAATTAATTATTGAATCGATTTGCAATCATAAACCATAACTGAATCGCAAAAAGGCCAAATCATGACCTAACTGCACCTGTAAAAACCCTTCATTGCAAGAGCTAAGTAATCTCATGAGGCTCTCACCTGGTTATAATAGTAATGTACATGGACAGTCCTTTGGATGAGGACCTCCAGATACCATACGTTATCTGAGCGTACTTCACCACGCTAGTCAGTGTGGGGCGGCGAAGGCAGCGGGGGCAATAGAAGCCGCCGCCGTTCAATGACGACGACGAAGATGATGATGTCACGAGCTGGCGGCCACATCTTGTGCACGCGACACTGCCAACAGTCTCTTAATTTCCTTTGAATAAAAACTCTGAAAAGGAAGACGATGACGACGACGACACTGCCACCGATTGCGACAACGGCACCCAACGATGACCTCGATGACGATTTCACCACCCCCCCCCCCAAATTTAATCTCAGCCAATTAAAATCCCGGTCGCAATGACGCCGATGACGACGACGCCACCGCCGACCGACGGACGGTCTTGACGGTCTCGCCGAAGATGACGACTGCGCCAGCGAGCGACCGGCGGCATCGTCCGGCGCCGTCACAGCTGCACGCGCTTCTGGAAGAGGTAGGCGTTGGTGACCTGGTTCATGGCGACCAGCGCGGCGAGCACCGGGCAGGCGGCGCAGGCGAGCCACGCGGGGCCGGCGACGCGGGCCGCGAACCACGCCGAGCACAGCCCGAGCAACACGCTGGTGCAGGCGAGCACGTAGCCCAGCAGGCCGTAGGTGGCGTGGTACAGCTTCACCTTGGCCAGAGACACCTTCTTGAACAGCAGCTTCGGGTAGAGCAGAGCCGGGCCGCAGCAAGCCTGGCGTGCGGTCGCACGGTGCGGGGGAGCGTGGGGCACAGGGCACGCGGGTTTCCACGCGGAACTTACGCAGCCACGCGTTTGGCTTTGTCACCGTGTGACAACTACGGGGACCGGGAGGAGTCTCATTCGCGGGAGTGACCCGACGCATATTAAGTAACTTCATCTGTAAATTACTGTTACGACGAATTATGTACGAAACAAATCGCTCATTTCATCACGTACGTATAAATATCGATGAATGTTTGTGCACCGTTTGCAATATCTTTTGCAACGCAGTTTTTTGTTCGCTCAGATTTCTATTCGGTTGCTTTTGCTCCGATTGATATTTTCATTATCGCTGTACTTTGTTTTCTATTATTGCTTTTGTTATTGTGGTGACGCAGGTCAAACCAGAAAATCTGAGCCTCTATTCGTCTCTGGCGTTCTCACCTGGTTAAATGAGCAAGTGGGCAGTAGGCAAGGCAGGTGGAGGGATTGATTAGCGGTCAAGAGAGTGATAAAGAAGCGGGCGATCAGATGGGTATTTTAGTGGGCAAGTGAATTGCGAATGAATTGGTGAGCGGGTAGGCGAGTGAACCTGTAGGTGCGTGGGTGAGCGGGTCAACAGATGAATGGGCGAGTGGGTAAGTGGGCAAGTGGTTGAGTAAGTTGGCAAATTGTTGAATGAGTGTGCAAGCGGTGGAATTATTGAACGAGTGGGTGGATGGGTGAGTGATCAGGGTGGGTATAAGAAGGCGTGTTGGTGAGCAGATGAATGGGCAAGTGGCTGAACGAGTTGGCACGAGAGTGACAGAATAAGTGAGTGTGCGAGGGGGGGGGGGTGTAGGTGCATCAGCTGGCAATAGGGAGTGCGTGCGAGCGAGTGAGCAGGTGAGTGTTCGAGCGAGCGGTCGATCTCTGGCGCGCGTGCGTGACCTCCGACCTGCACGAACACGTAGATGCAGGTGATGAGGCCGAGGAGGCCGTGCCACGATGAGAAGTGCGGCCGCCCATTGCGCTGCTTCTCCCAGCAGATGGCGCCGAGGCCGGCGGCGGCGCAGGTCACGGCGAGCGCCTGCAGCACCCAGTGCCAGCGCACCCGCGCGGCACGCGGCCACGAGCGCAGCGGCGAGCAGTCCGGGGAGAACAGCAGCACCGCCTCCGTCATGAACAGGCAGAACTGCAGGGGGTGAGCGGGTGAGAGAGAGAGAACGGTGAGCGGGTGAGAGAGCGCGCGGGGGTGAGCGGGTGAGAGAGCGGGTGAGAGAGAGAACGGTGAGCGGGTAAGAGAGCGCGGGGATGAGCGGGTGAGAGAGAGAGAATGGTGAGCGGGTGAGAGAGCGGGTGAGAGAGTGCGTGGGGGTGAGCGGGTGAGAGAGAGAACGGTGAGCAGGTGAGAGAGCGCGCGGGGGTGAGCGGGTGAGAGAGAGAGAACGGTGAGCGGGTGAGAGAGTGCGTGGGGGTGAGCGGGTGAGAGGGCGGGCGGGGGTGAGCGGGTGAGAGAGAGAACGGTGAGCGGGTGAGAGAGAGAGAACGGTGAGCGGGTGAGAGGGCGGGTGAGAGAGCGGGTGAGAGAGCGGGCGGGGGTGAGCGGGTGAGAGAGAGAGAGAACGGTGAGCGGGTGAGAGGGCGGGTGAGAGAGCGGGTGAGAGAGCGGGCGGGGGTGAGCGGGTGAGAGAGAGAACGGTGAGCGGGTGAGAGAGAGAACGGTGAGCGGGTGAGAGGGCGGGTGAGAGAGCGGGTGAGAGAGCGGGCGGGGGTGAGCGGGTGAGAGAGAGAGAGAACGGTGAGCGGGTGAGAGGGCGGGTGAGAGAGCGGGTGAGAGAGCGGGCGGGGGGTGAGCGGGTGAGAGAGAGAACGGTGAGCGGGTGAGAGAGAGAACGGTGAGCGGGTGAGAGGGCGGGTGAGAGAGCGGGTGAGAGAGCGGGAGGGGGTGAGCGGGTGAGAGAGAGAGAACGGTGAGCGGGTGAGAGAGCGGGTGAGAGAGGGAGAAGGGGGGCGGGAATGAATGAGGGTGGGCAGGACCAGCGGCCGAGATGGGCGAGAGGGTGGGAAGGATGAGTGGGTGTGAGATAAGAGTGAGATCAGAATCAGAAAATGTATTTATACTGGAGGAATCCGATGAGCTACGCAGCTCTTTTTCACAGATGTCCAGTGAGTGGGAGAGAAGAAAATGGTGCGACTGTGATGAGGGGCCAAGGCGGTGAGAGGGTGAGGGTGTTAGAGTGGGTGAGATTGGTGAAAACATGGGGTGAGAGAGTGATGGCACCGTGTCGAGACTGAGTGGGTGAGAGTGTTTAGGGTGAGAGCGCACGTATCAAAATGCGGTGGGGAATGTGGTTTAAAGTTGAGTTTCCCAAACTCCAGTCCTCCCGATCCACCACGGTACAACTATCCACGTTTACCGGTCTTCTCCATTCAAATACTACAAATCAAGTTGTTCCATGCCTCAGATGAGTTACCCAGGTGTGATGTGTAATCATCGCCACTGACCACCCACCCCCTCGTATGCCATTCTGGCCTTCATAGGTGCTCGCGAACAGCACTTGCCCCAAAAGTATGTTAAGACTGCGAGTGTGAGTGTGTGCCATTTCAGCATTCACAAGTGCCGTGTAGGCTACATGGAGGATTTATACGTCAGCGACGTATCCGTTTCATAGCGGCACTTCTACAATTACATTCCGACAGCTGCACACAGACAACAAGTCCATCTTAATGAGAATCAGCACTCTGTGAGTCACGTGGGGCACGCAACATCTACATCTTAGTTTGAATCAGAGTTCTCTATGTATCATGTTTAACAATCATCAGGCAACGGAAATATGTATACGAGACTGACAATAATAGATGATTCTGAGTCACAAGTGCTGGATTTTGTGAAATCGCGGGTGAGATTCTCATGATGACTTGGCAGTAGAAGCGTCTTACCCCGAGTGACATGAGGAACGGGTGCCAGGAGAACACACCTACAAGGGGGAGACATCATCACGTGAACTCCGGTCATCCTTGCGGGAGCGGCTTTTGGCTAGCCATCAAACAAAGACGGCCACCGCATCGTGCGGCGCTTTCGGATGCGCTTTTGCGGCCGTCTGGAACGCTCTTGCTTTCGATATTAGGAAGCCAACGGGAGCTATGCAACTTTAAAATCAAGTTTGAAAACGAATTTCTTTAAACACTGCTGTTTGTGTTTAAATTTCGATTTAAAGCTTTCGTGACTGCAGGGATTCATCTTCTTGGTTCTTTCGGTAAAGTCACGTAGAATGTAAATAATAAAATAATAAAATTCAAACATAATAAAATTATAATTATGTTTGTGTTTAGTTTGTCGTCTTTCCTCCGCACCTCCGATGAGCACGGTTGGCTACGTACGCTGAGGAAGAAGTGCAACATACATACAGTACATACAACTTCACTACTTATGCTGTAAGCGTATCCACCGTGACACTTAAGCGACAGGAAGAGGGACAAGGAAATGAACTCACACGAGGCACGTTACACAGGCTGCTCAAGAACGTGAGCTAGGGCGGAACACGTGGCTGATCTGCTGCTTATGAGACCACTAGGTCGCTATGTCTGGCTATGCCATTGTGTCAAGTATCCCCATCTACTGCCGAATATTTTGCGTCAGGGTCATAAGGTGACACGCTTGTCACTGGGTAATTAGGACAGGTAAACTAATGATGAAATTGCCAGTGGACACCTACGGGCTATCTGCCCATGGATTGTGATGATAATGATGAAACCATGGACTGTATCTTCTTGGTTCCTTCGGTAAAGTCACGTAGAAGGGAAATAATAAAATCTAACATAATAAAATAATATTATTAAAATAATATTATTATATTATTTTATTATGTTTTATTTTTATTATTATAAAAATAAAACATTATAAAATAATAATATTGTATTATGTTTCATTTTTATTATTTTATTATTTCCCTTCTACGTGACTTTACCGAAAGAACCAAGAAGATGAATCCCTGCAGTCACGAAAGCTTTAAATCGAAAAATATGGACTGTATCTCAAACCATTGTGGTCTGCACTCCTTCGACAGAGGAGGAACAGTAAAACTACAAGAACTCTCCGCAGTGGCTAGCAGACCTCGACATTGGCATATAGATATTGAACGTATTGCCAAAAGCAAAAATAGAATTCGGAACAGGTTATCATTGCTGCCAGAGAGTTAACGGAATAACACTGGACAGGTCATTAGGTCAATCGGTCATCCCACCACCAAAAACGGGGTCGGTTGGTTTGCGTTAATTATTTGGTGATGCGGTGGCGTTGGCAGTGGTACACAAGCACAAACAAAACACCCAAAACGTTTGTCAATAACAACATTGAGTGGCCTTAAACAATATGTAATCAGCGACGTTTCAGGTAATAACCCTTCTTCAGAGCACACAAACAGAGATGCCGGAGAGATAAAGTTACCAGTAAGGTTTGGAGGTTTACTTAAGGTCATTCGGCAAATTGGTTATGGCCTACCGCTTGCCTGGCTTGTGGGTAATTCTATCACATTCCCACTGCTTGCACGTCAGGTCACACCGGTGGCGAGATGTTAACTACCTCGGCTGGTATGAAGGAGGTCGTGGGTTCGATCCCGACCCTGACGCCTGCTGCTGTATATTTGGAGTTTGCGTGTCTCTCACTCATCATCACCACGTAGGCTAGGAGATGTTAACTGCCTCGCCTGGTATACAGGAGGTCGTGGGTTCGATCCCGACCCTGACGCCTGCTGCTGTATATTTGGAGTTTGCGTGTCTCTCACTCATCATCACCACGTAGGCTTGGAGATGTTAACTGCTTCGCCTGGTATACAGGGGGTCGTAGGTTCGATCCCGACCCCTGCTGCTGTATATTTGGAGTTTGCGTGTCTCTCTCTCATCATCATCACGGTGGCTAGGAGATGTTAACTACCTCGCCTGGTTTGAAGGAGGTCGTGGGTTCGATCCCGACACTGATGCCTGCTGTATATTTGGAGTTTGCGTCTCTCTCCCCGTGGTCGCGTGGAATTTTCTCCGGGTCCTCTGGTTTTTCGCTCCAGATTTAGAATCAACATCACGCATTTAGAGTATGTGGCTATCAAATTTAATTTGTGATAGCCAGGTCGGTTCTGAAAAAGAGCTATATAGCTCAGGTACCCTTACCTGGTAAAATAAAAAAAAAACACTCGACTCTTGATTATCCGCGTGTGGTTTATCCGATTTGCGGATGAACCGCGCACCTGAGGTTTGACATACATTAATAACTCATGGATGTTCTTTTAAGCCCAAATTAATAATCTAAAAACAGCTATACATTGTTATTCTTGGAAGTCACATGCTTAACCCGAACAAATATGTGTCTTGGTTAATCCGAAATCCACGTGATTGCCTCTACAGTACAGTAGTTGCCATACAGGGGGCGGAGTTCGAGTGATTTTGATTGGCGTGGCTCTGCTATCATCCACTTCGTGGGCAGAGTCTACTGCGTGGAAGCAGGAAAGCGTTATCAGTGAGCACACGCATCGATCGGTAATTTATACCAATATTCATGGTTTTCCACACGGAGATCCGCGGAAAATGGTTAGAATTTTGGATTATCCGCGAACGTAAATGATCTGCGGCCGTCCTCCACGTCATTAGCGCGAATAATCGAGAGTCTACTGTAGTTTGATGATAAGTTATTTATAGTGAGTCTCATGATGAACACACGAATCTAAAGTTAAGGCAGACTCTGGGGCTTTTGGTACAGACGTAAGTTGGCCTGGAATGGTGTGGTGAGGCACCACTTAATTGAAGCCGTGATCCTGCCAGTCTCCGTCTGCTCACATCATTTTATTTTTGCCGACTTCTTGCCAGGCCCCCTTCGCGAAAGAGATTTTAACCTCAAGGAAGTTTTAACCTGGTTAAGTTAAGGTGAAATAAATAAAATCATCTCTCCTTGAGCATCAGTCAGGGCCGATCAATCGCACTGAGGGTTCCTTTATACGCTGGTCTTCGTTTGATGTCAGACACGAAGCTTGCTTCCCACCTTCCTACCGCGTAAGATTTTGACTTAAAACTTCCGTGACTGCAGGAATTCATATTCTCTGGTTCTTTCGATAAAGTCACGTAGATAGAAAATATTATTTTAAAAAATACAAAAAATTTCGACGTGACTTTACCGAAAGAACCAAATAATATTATTTTATTGGTATTTTTTTTATCTACGTGACTTTACCGAAAGACTCAAAGAATAATATTACTACAACGTAGTTCTTCTTGGTTCTTTCGGTAAAGTCACGTAGAAGGGTAATAATAAAATAATAAAATAAAACATCATAAAATACAATTCTCACGACGTTTCGGCCACAACGCAAGCAGCCGTCCTCAGGTGAAGAACAGGTCTGTCTTTCGCTAAAGTCACGAAATTTACCACGTAGTTCTAGATTTGAAGCTTTCGTGACTGGAAGGATTCATACTCTTAGTTTTTTCGGTAAAGTCACGTAGGTAAAAAATGAAATAAAAATTAATAAAAATAAAATAATAAAAGTCACGTTTCGGAGGCAACACAAGTCTCCGTCATCAGGTGGGACCGTCACAGCCAGATTTGCTGTATCAAGTGAGGCAGGGATTCCAAGATGCAAGTTCTTAAATACAAGTTAAGGGGGAGAGGTATTTAATAACTTGGAATCCCTGCCTCACTTGATGCAGCAAATCTGGCTGTGACGGTCCCACCTGATGACGGAGACTTGTGTTGCCTCCGAAACGTCGTGATTTTTCTTTTTATTAATTTTTATTTCATTTTTTACCTACGTGACTTTACCGAAAAAAAACTTAAAGTATTACCACGTAGTTAAATTGTTTTAACGAGGTCATTCGGGTCACTCACTGCTGCCCGGCATGCTGAGCGCCGCCAGGGTGACGGTGAGCGCCACGCAGCCGAGATGAGCGCCCAGAGACGCCGCCCTCCTGGGCCACACGTACAGCGACAGCTCCCCTCCACTGGCTCCTCCAGCCTCCATGGCGTGCACGCGCGCGTCTCCCTGCTGCTGCTACAGCCACAACAACAACAACAAATTCCCCACCCACACCTCCCCCCTCCGCGTAGCCTTGACAAGACTTCTTTTGTAACGCAGCGAATGCCGTTCGCGAGTAGCCAGGGACCCTATGAAGGCCGGCACGGCACACGGAGCAGTGAGTAAAAACTAAACTATTTTGTATTTTTTTTTACCAGTTAAGGGTCCGTATAGCTCTTCTTCAGAAGCGACTTGGCCACAAATGATAGCTCAACTAAGTGGTTTATCGCGTGGACATTTATAGCAGCCAAACACCACGTCCAGCCCACCTTTATCTCCAAAGTGGCGACGTTCAAACACACCGCAGCGGGTATTTATTTTGAGGCTGAGTCGACCCACGACCGGTTCAGATAATCGTCACTGGTTACTGGGGGCGGCGGGGGGGGGGGGAGAGAGTTCGAAGTTCGAGGCCCGTGATCGGGAATCGAACTGGGTTCGAGAGAAAAAAACCACACAAAGTCTGCCACGACCTACGCCTCAACGCATATCCGTGAACGGAGAGCGCGGGGTCCACGTTGCGGTCACGTTGACGGCGGCGCGCGCCACGTGGGTCTGAGACGCGGGCACTTCCGGTGTGGCGAAGTGGGCGGGGCCAAGCGAGCGGATGTTGCCACCCGCCTCCCTCCTCATGAATATGTAATGAAGTATAATTAATCTTAATTTTGGAGCTTTCGTGACTGCAGGAATTATTATTTTGTTCTTTCGGTAAAGTCACGTATAAAGATAAAATAATAAATTAAATAATATCATACTACGACGTTTCGATTGCAACACAAGCAATCATCATCAGGTATAACAGAAATAGCAACAAAAATCTAACCAGAAAACTATAGACAGACATATAAGCAGACAGACATCATAAAGATACACAGAGAGAGGTCGTCTCTGTGACGGGGCCTTAAATATAGAGAGGGGGCGGGGGCGGAGAGAGGTTCTTTCGGTAAAGTCACGTGGAAGGGAAATAATAAAAAAATAAAAATAGAAAACACTACAAATTCTCACGACGTTTCGACTGCAACACAAGCAATCATCATCAGGTGTGAAATTTACAGCAAGAAAATTTGAAAAAAGTGGCGGTTTTCAAATTTTGTATTCTCGTACAACATCAGAGTGCAGCGCCACATTAAATACGCACGACAATGACAATAGTTTAAAGAGATTTGAAGCATGGTTTATTTTGGGGGGGGCAGAGCTTTGTGACGTCATTTTTGAGGGGGGGGGTCTGACTTTTTGTGACGCCGCGTGACGATGGGGGGGGGTCAAAAATCGTCCAAAATCGCGTGACGTCATTTATGGACGGCCCCTTATCCGTTCTTTTTTGTTTCATTCCATTAAAAACGATAGTGCTATATAAGTGTTAACATTTTAATGAATTTACTTCATTTAAAAATAAGGACCCTCCCTACGTAAGATGGCCGCCACCGCCCCCCCTCACCCCTCACAGCGATGACGTCACCCGCCCTCGCGACGCCCTTGGCCGCAACTCAACAGCACCAACCCTCGGCGCCGTTTCGAATCCGTAACGCGGATAAGCACGCGGCGGGACGTTCCCCGGCTTCCTATTGGTCAAGAGCCGCTCAGCTCAGCAGCCAATCAGAAGAGTGTAGGGGGGCGGGAACTCGCTTGTGCGGTCTAGCAAATCAAATCACCACCACCATCACCATCATCATCGCCAGTACTCCCAACATCGTTGCGTTGTTCCCGCAGCGTTCGTGTGGCTCCTCTGGCCGGTCTCTGTTGGGGAGGTGAGGGGAGGTGAGGGGTTCTCGGCTCGCCACCGATGGCCAACTCGCTCGTGCGCGCCGCTCTGAGGAGCTCGGCGCTGAGAGACGCGGCGGCAGGGCCCGCCAAGGTGAGTCGTGTTACCGTGGCCGTGACAGATTCATCATCATCATCACTACCATCCACTCATCACCATCACTACCATCCACTCATCATCATCACTACCATCCACTCATCACCATCACCACCACCACCATCACCTCCCACTCATGACAACCACCACCAGCACCTCCCACTCATCACCATCACTACCATCATCACCACCATCACCTCCCACTCATCACCATCACTACCATCACCACCACCATCACCTCCCACTCATCACCATCACTACCATCACTATCACCACCATCACCATTACCTACCACTCATCATCATCACCTACCACTCATCACCATCACCACCACCACCATCACCTCCCACTCATCACAACCACCACCAGCACCTCCCACTCATCACCATCACTACCATCACCACCACCACCATCACCTCCCACTCATCACCACCATCACCTCCCACTCATCACCATCACTACCAGTACCATCACCATCGCCACCCACTCATCACCATCACTACCATCACCATCATCACCACCACCACCATCACCTCCCACTCATCACCACCATCACTACCACCACCATCACTACCATCACCACCATCACCACCCACAGCTCACACTGGAACCGTAATCCTACGATGACATTTTCCTCACGGTGTCGACGCTTTCAATTGTAATTTAAAAATAACTCTGAATACGTAGCGCGTGCTGTTTGTTGCTGACCGCAAGGCGTTTTGAGCCTGAATTAAACTAGTTAAAACGACCGTGATGAAAATTAAAACTAGTGTAGGGGCCAAATGGAACGACATCCAACAGATGGAGATGGAGCGATGAATTCGTGTCGTGTTGTAGCGGCAGGAGGTGACGGATTGGGGAGGCCTTCATCCAGCAGTGGATTGACCCTGGCTAATGTCGATTAGAACGTAGACTGACCTTGGTGCAATGCCACACGAGCTAGTGGCATTGCCCCTTGCGGCTTGAGGTTGTTTGCAAGACTCGCTTTGGGAATCTCGCGTGCATACGAATGATGAACTTCTTTCGCACCGTACGTAGCCTACACAGCAACATCAAGATCCCCCGTGTAGCCTTAACAGACTGTTGGGGCAAGTGCTGTTAGGGGCCGGCCATAAATGACGTCATGCACCTAGGGGGGGGGGCGGGGGCAGACATTTGTGACGATGTGTGACAAGGGGAGGGGGGTTTGAGAAATGTGACGTCACATCAAAATGCGCAACTTTAAATAAACATAGACAACACGCTCTACTTAATTAAATATACTTTTTGATAAATGTTTTCTCCGTCAACAGAGTGCAGCGCCACGTTAAAGACGCACTACAATGACAATAGTTTAAAGCGATTTGAAGCATGTTTTTTTTGGGGGGGGGCAGAGCTTTGTGACGTCATATTTGAAGGGGGGCTGACTTTTTGTGACGCCGCGTGACGACGGGGTGGGGGGTCAAAAATCGTCCAAAATCGCGTGACGTCATTTATGGACGGCCCCTTAGCGATCGCCTATGAAGGCCGGAATAGCACACGAGGGGGTGGGTGGTCACGCACCACGCCCGACCGCCTTTGTCTCCCCCCAGTGGCGATGTTTTTACGCACCACACCAGGTACTCGTTTAAGGCGACCTCGGTGGAGGCCCAGGACCGGTTCAGATAAATCGTCACTGAGCCTCTTAGGTTTTTTGAGTTAAAGTCACGCCGGTAAAAAAATAATAATAATAAAATAATAATAATAATAAATGCAAATAAATCAATTAAATCACGACGTTTCGGAGGCAACACAAGACTCCGTCTTCAGGTGGGACCGTCACAGCCAAATTTACTGAAGAGTATGAATCCTTGCAGTCACGAAAGCTTCAAATCTAGAATCGTCACTGATGTTGGCCGTGAGCGGGAATCGAACTTGGGTCGCAGCAACATCGCCCCACCCCCTCAATCATCATCATAATCGATGATGATGGTCACCGTTCAGTGGCGGTACTCGGGCGGTGAGGACCCCACCGGGTGACATAATCAGAGGGGGTGACATCAAAATGACTGTACAATTATTGTGCAGTGTCTTCTTGGTTCTTTCGGTAAAGTCACGTAGAAGTGAGAATTATTTTATTATGTTTTATTTTTGTATTTTATTATTTCCCTTCTACGTGACTTTACCGAAAGAACCAAGAAGATGAATTCCTGCAGTCACGAAAGCTTTAAATCGATATTGTGCAGTGTTTAAGCAGAATTTTTGTTATTAAAAATCCCCAGCTTACATGTATTGTATCAATATACCTACCAGGCTAAAACTCTGCGATGCTAATTGACTTTTTGGTCCTTCTAATGCGCTCCGGTCAGAGCCGTCGTTGTTACCCAACTGCAGTGACGCTTCGAGTCACGTGGTCTCGTCTGCACGCGCCACAAACACGCGCTGTTGTGTTTTTATCGTCGCTGATTTTGTCAAAATTTCTGGTGTTTTAGCTACAATGTTGTGGTAATTAGTATTTGTGAACCTATAGCAACAACTTTTTTGAGAATGAAGTAGTAATTAAAGGAAATATTGTAATTTAAAGGTGTAATAAAATTTTGCTAGTTGTTTACGTCACTACTATTGCCATTACTCTTTGGTTCTTTTCGGTTAAGTCACGTCTAAAAATAAAATAATAAATCAAAATAAAACAACACATTACGACGTTTCGATTGCAACACAAGCAATCATCATCAGGCATAAAGGAAATAGCAACAAAAATCTAACTAGAAAACTATAGACCGACATACAAGCAGACAGACATCACAACGGCACACATAGAGAGGAGTATACAGGCACACGAAAATTAAATAACCTAGTAAAATATTGAAATGTGATGTAATACAACACAGAGAGTCGGTTAACACACAATTAACGCATGGCCTGGTTGACTACGTGTTTCAAAATTTGCTAAGTTAGAATTTTAAGTGTGAGCAACAAATATCTAACTAGAAAACTATAGACAGACATACAAGCAGACAGACATCACAACGGCACACAGAGAGAGGACACAAATCGGCTGTGTGAGTAACAAAAATTTAACTAGAAAACTATAGACAGACATACAAGCAGACAGACATCACAACGGCACACAGAGAGAGGACACAAATCGGCACAAAGAGATGGTCGTTTCTGTGACGGTCCCTTAAATATAGAGAGGAGGGGGAGGGGACGGGGGGAGGGAGAGGGCGGGGAAAATCAGCATATCAATGAGTGCACGCCAACGTACTCCCATTGTAAGTGAGATGATAGACACGGCACGGGAGGCAAACCTGAAAATTAGGACAAACGCGGTACGGGAGGCAAGCCTGAAAATTAGGAGACAAGCACACGAAAATTAAATAACCTAGCAAAATATCGAAATGTGATGTAATACAACACAGAGAGTCGGTTAACACACAATTAACGCATAGCCTGGTTTATTACGTGTTTCAATTGCCATTACATTCGGTGATATACAGGAATTACGATTTACGAGTAACACTAGTACAAAAAAACCTAACTAAGGATTCTATATGGTCTGGTGCGGGCGGAGGTCCATGGCGGGTGGTGACACCATGAGTTACCGCACTGGGTGACACTAACCCTAGTGACGCCACTGTCACCGTTGTTTCGGGTGAACCCTGTAAGCAGCTCGGCGGACATCCCCTTCGTCCGTGCACAGCAGTGGCAACAAAACAATGTTCCAATCGGGGAAAGCGCGAGGGAGACCACCGCTTCGGTGCATCGTTTTGAGCAAGAAATCGCTGTCCACACACGATCGCCGTTGGTTGATGTTGTTTATTGTTGTTGCAGTTGCTGCTGGCTGGAGCCTCGTCGCAGAGATGCAGCGTCAGCTCTGTCGTGAGTCTTGGCACTCGTGACCACGGCCCATCTCCGTGACTTAATTGACCTGTGACCTCTCCACGACCTCTGCCCGTTTTCCCCAGAATGTTGACCACCGAATTCTTTGACCACATTTCTGGCCATCCCAGGTTCGTGACCCCTGACTGCAGAATTTAAGACCGGCGCCCCGAATTGCATGACCCCTAGATGGCCAGGTGGCTCTGCAGCTGGGCAAGCGGCTCGCAATCGGAAGATTTTGAGTTCAAACCCTGATTGGGGGTGGGTGGGGGTGACTCAGGCCATCATCCCCTGCAGGGTCGGTAAAATCTCCACAGACTACAGCTCCGTCCCACACTTTGTGTGTTGCCTAATAACCGCTCCAGTCAGCCATGCAGAAAATATCCGGTCAACCCTCAATTATCCGGGGTAATTAATGGAAGAGATGGACCGGATAAAAACTAAAACACGTATCGTGCAAAACGTGTCCATTGGCACGTAGTCCGACGTTTCGCGGCACTCTCTGGGCACTGCCATGCGGCACAGCCTGAGAGCACGCAACCCCGAAAGCCTACGAGGGCAGTGTCCAGCGTCGACGACGATTGGCGTTTACCCACGTCGAGTGGGGGGCGGGGGGGGCGACGACCTGGAACGCGTCGCCCCCCGCCCCAACTCGACGACGTGTTTGCGGTCACGTGAGTGACTCTAACCCCTCGGCGAGTTTAGGAGCGGAGCATGCTACGCCGAGCGCGCGGTTAACCCACAAGCCAAGATCGCCCGCCCGCCCGCACGCCCGCCCGCCCGGGGAAAACCGAGAGCTGACTGGCAATCTCGGAGGGCACAAACGCACCGTTAATTCGCTAACACGATGTAACGCAATTGCTTTGTTTTCATTGGCTAACGTATAGGGCAGCCATGGCGCTGCTATAACCTCGCGGCTTTTGGTTGGGCAATAATTATCATGTCCCTTTATTTACCGAAGAAAGCCTTGCCGAGTCTCGTGACTCGTCTTCAAGAGGGGCCCTCCCTACATTGGAATGTTCGGCCAAATCCATTCATGAGCGTTTGGTTTCTTGCGAGCGTTTGGTTTCGTGCGGGAGAAGATGTTTTTTTCGGAAAGTCACGTAGGTAAAAATAAATATTAAAAATAAATAATAGAAATAATAATAGAAATAAAATAATAAATCACGACGTTTCGGGCGCAACGCAAGCGTCCGTCATCAGGTGGGACAACCACAGCAAGAAACAATTACTATTATTTCTATTATTTTTATTTATTTTTACCGACGTGACTTTACCGAAAAAACCGAAGAGTATGAATCCTTGCAGTCACGAAAGCTTCAAATCTAGAACATGGAGTAAACCCACCAAGCTGTATGGGAGGGGGTGACATTTAAAGCTTCACAGATGGATTTAAGAATACACTGCTGTGTTGCCACCTTGCAGCATAAACCCACAACACCTGGTATTCCCAGGCGAGTGGCGTGGTTGACATGGGCCCTGGCGCAAAACCTGAAATGCCGGGTGCCCCCTGTTCAATTTCCTATGCAGCCTGCAAATCTGGGCCCCTCCAGCGCAGTTACGCCACCTGCAGACTCGATAGCCACGCCACTGTCTCCCATCCAAGTATGAACCAGGCTCAAACCTGCTTAGCTTCGGAGATCTAGCGAGGTCGGGCACGTTCGGGGTTATGCGGTCACAGACCCCGAGCTAAATAAAACAGTGCCATAATATTGGTCGCGAAAGCCGACGTGTTAAAATATTTCCACGCAGGCCAACACTCCGGTCTAAATCTCACCACCGTGTGTGACGCTTTCACCAACTGATTTAATTTGTGAATTAAACCTTAGATTGCTAAGTAATTAATAGATTAACAATGATTGTGTGATCAGGGCTTAATTTCGGCTGGTTGTGTTTGGGTCAGCGACCCAGAAAAATATTTCCTTTGATTCTGTTCGGGCTGTGACTACTTAGTCACATGCCATTGAATCCAGTCTACCAGTGACCCGGAAAATATCCAGCAAGACAATTAAGCCCTGCGTGCAACGAATGCGGTTTTGATTTTCACAATAATCACTTTGACCCTCTCCCCCCTCCCGTTTTCAATGCAGTCGCGATCAAAGATGGTGAGTGAGCGAGTGAGCATGTGAGCGAGTGAGCATGCGAGCGAGCGAACACACCGCCACTAACCCATACACCCGCGCGAGCCAATTTACGGTCAATGTTTCGGGCCTCTGCGTTGGCAGCTGTGGATTTTTGTTGGGCGAAATCAAATGTATTGCGCGCCTGCTCTGGTGACTGCGCCGAGACCGTCAACTGGCCGCGCTATCTAACGATTTGAAGAATGCGGCTTCACGTTCAGCGTTCGGGAGCCTACGGTGGGCGGCCACGCTTGTGTTGAGGGTGAGACCAGACCCACAAGAAAAATGGGAACAATGGGCTCGTTGAGCATTTGAGACGTTACCTTGCGGCTCTGCGAGGAGGCTGGATGGCTCGGGTGGCCAGAGGCAGTGAGCCGACACCGCTGAATTGAGTTTGAGCTGGCCGACCAAGATTAAACCGGGTTCTCGGGTACAGCCGGTTGAGGTCTTAGCCCGGTCACCGGTGACTTGCGCAATGCATTTCCCCGTCAAAGATATTTTGAAGTTAAGGAGAAGCACCCCCCACCCTGGATTTGAAGAGTCTTCACAGCTCAAACGAATGTTGTATCGGCGTTGATCTCCATTGCTGGCCCGGCACCAATTTATGGGGAGACGAGTGTATATTGAGCTTCTTTGGCGCCGTACGTAGCCAACCGTGCTAATTTGAGGTGTGGGGGAAAGACAACAAACTAAACACGAAAATAAGTTTCAAAGAAATTAGTTTTCAATCTCGATTCAAAAGTGCATAGCTCCAGCGGCTTCCTAATATCGGAAAAGCATTCCAGACGGCCGCAGAAGCGCCATCCGAGTGCGCGCGATGCAGTGACCGGTCTTTGTTCGATGGCTAGCCAAAACCCGCTGCGAGGATGACCGCCAGAGAAATGTGGAGTTTCCACCACTAACTCGGTCGCCAATGGAAATTTGTCCCTTTGAGCAGGAGGACGGTTAACCTCGCTCATGCCGCCAACGCAGACTCCCGTGGTTGATAATGATATTCACAACAAGTGACATTTGTAATGTGCCATCTTGTCAAAGACCAACTCCAAGCTGCTTCGCGACAAGCCTGTAAGGCAACGTGGCATCATCAAAGCCGATCTTGCAACACTGAGCCATTTGTCACACATTTTGTTCTCACCAGCCTGTAACTCGTAGACCACACTTCAATCGTTTTACGTGCAGCGTTCAACCATTCATCGCAGTTCCTCTTCTCACAAACCGATCTCGCTTGTTTATAAATCCCTTACAACGGCGCAATGTGTGGCCCGGTTTAAAACCAGACGACAATCGGTGCGACCAGTCGTGCCGCATGTTACAATGCGTCGGTACGCTGTACGTTGAACTTCTTTCGCACCGTACATAGCCAACCGTGCTGATCGTTTGGCTCGGTTTAAAAGTGCATTGCTCCAGTGGCTTCCTAATATTGCCTTCTCATCAGCTGTTCAACATTTTACTTGTAAAAAAATCTCCTTGCACAAGAGCCGTGCCTTAAAACCAGACTGAGAAGGGCGTGACCAAATCGCGCCCGGATGTGACCATGTGACACGAGGCTCTCCTGCCCTTGACCACGGATGCCCTCCTTGGATCCGAGCCGGCTCTGGGTCGCAGAGACCGGCGCCGGGGGGACGTTGTGTGTGTGCCAGCCGGGGCCGGTGTCGCAAAAACTAAAAACAAATGTGCGCGACTTCGCGGGACACAGGGCTACAGCTTGTACTCCCCGAACCGCCACTGCATCCCCATGCTTTGAGTCGGCTCAAGGTGACATCCGTGGCTGGAACGATGAGTCCGTTAAGTCGATTGGCCAACCAAAGATTGGATTGTGACGTGGTCGATCTCTGGGGTCACTTTAATCATGGCAGCCACCCCCACATCCCGGCCCATGATGAAGCCAATGACGGCAAGCTCCGGCCATCACCTCCCGTCCAGCGGTACACACGGGTGCCGGGACAGTTTTCTCTCAAATGTTTCTGCGTTGTCCGATTAGTCGAGGAATCGAACCGAAAATCGGAGTAATCGATGACGGAAATAATCGGATCTCAGCTGCGGGTTACATCCCGACCGCTCGCCCTCCCTTGACCTCCTAACCCCGTTGACCTCTTGACCTGTGCAGCCCCCGCCAGCGCGGTACGGGGGGCGGCACACGGTCGCCATGATCGCCGGTGACGGCATCGGCCCCGAGCTCATGCTGCACGTCAAGGAGGTGTTCCGGTGAGTGGGAAGCGCAGCGATTATTGTTACAGCAACGTGGACGACGCCTCTAACCCCCGAGCGGGACCTCGTAACCGAGGTTCGAACCGCTCCCACATTAACTCCGTCGGCCTGTAACATAATGCGAGTGGGATTTGGCCACAACACCGTCACACCACTGCCAGCCACGATCCAATAAGAACACGACTTTACTCCAAACGTGTTGCTCTTAGAGACTTGCCCTGGATAAAACCGGCAGAGGAGATCAAACGGTTGCCCAAAACCTGGAAACTGCGCCGGTAGGACCCGTCTCTGTGTCCCGGCCTTGCCGGACTTGGGCACATCCTGCCTGGCAGAGTCACTAAGCGAGCCCCATGGTCTCGTCATTGGTTGGGGGTGGAGTCCTATCGTCACGGCCGAGGATGAACACATGATCATTCGTGATCACGATGCGTTACTCGATCCATGCAAAAGCTCGATTGTTCCCGACTTGTTAAGACTTGGTGAGAGACGTGTGGGCACACAGTGGTGGACGTCGTGGTGGTTGTTGTGTTATTGGCTTTTATTACGTCAATCGTGTTCTCTTGACTGGTGATGGGAACGGTGTCAGTGATGTGAGTAGCGATGGTGCCGTTTTCGGTGCTGGAGTCGGTTTTATTGTTTATGGCGACGACGATGACATGGCAGGTACGCCGGTGTGCCGGTCGACTTTGAGGAGGTGATCGTCAACTCGTCCTGCGTGGAGGAGAACGACATCCGTAACGCCATCACCGCCATCCGCCGCAACGGAGTCGCCCTCAAAGGTGCCGCCACCATCGCCGCCGACATCGCCAGAACTACCACCATCGTCACCACCACCGTCACCACCACCGTCACAACCCCCGTCACCACCACCGTCACCACCACCGTCACCACCACCGTCCCCGCTACCTTCACTGCCACCACCATCACCAGTACCATCATCGCCACCTCCGATACCATTCCTATTAATATGGCTATCACAGCCACCACCGCATCCGTCCCACTCATCACCGCCAATACCAAGTCTTGCACCACAGCCATCGACATCTTCACCGCCATTCGGCGCAACACCACCGACATCACCACCGACATCACCACCGACATCACCACCGACATCACCACCGACATCACCACCGACATCACCACCGACATCACCACCGACATCACCACCGACATCACCACCGACATCACCACCGACATCACCACCGACATCACCACCGACATCACCACCGGCATCACCACCGGCATCACCACCGACATCACCACCGACATCACCACCGGCATCACCACCGACATCACCACCGGCATCACCACCGACATCACCACCGGCATCACCACCGACATCACCACCGACATCACCACCGGCATCACCACCGGCATCACCACCGACATCACCACCGACATCACCACCGACATCACCACCGACATCACCACCGACATCACCACCGACATCACCACCGGCATCACCACCGACATCACCACCGGCATCACCACCGACATCACCACCGACATCACCACCGACATCACCACCGACATCACCACCGACATCACCACCGACATCACCACCGACATCACCACCGGCATCACCACCGGCATCACCACCGACATCACCACCGACATCACCACCGACATCACCACCGACATCACCACCGGCATCACCACCGACATCACCACCGACATCACCACCGACATCACCACCGACATCACCACCGACATCACCACCGACATCACCACCGGCATCACCACCGACATCACCACCGGCATCACCACCGACATCACCACCGACATCACCACCGCTATGGCCGTGGATGTCCTCCTCACCCCGTCCCCTTCCCCCTCATCTCCGCAGGAAACATCGAGACGAACCACAACCTGCCGTCGATCTACAAGTCACGCAACCTGCTCATTCGGTGAGCGCGACGGGGCAATCCACTGCTGGATGATGGCCTCGCAAAGCCGTCGCCATCTCTCGCCTCGATAGCGATGTTGATGATGATGGTGGTGGTGGTGGTGTTGTTGGTGTTGATATTGATGGTTGCATCATTGGTGGCTTTGTTCAAAGTGGTTTCGGTGTTTGAACGTGACGATGACGGTGATGCTGTTGATTAGATTTGTTCATGTTGGTGGTGATGTTGTTAATGTTGGTGGTTGATGTTGATGTCGATGTCGCCGTTGGTGTTGACAATGTTGACGGTGATGATGTCGCCGTTGGTGATGGTTGATGATTGTCGGCGGCGTTGGGTGCTGTCAGCACGAGCCTGGACCTCTATGCGAACGTGATCCTGTGCAAGAGCGTGCCCGGGGTGAACACGCGGCACCGCGACATCGACATCGTCATCATCCGCGAGAACACCGAGGGGGAGTACAGCAACCTGGAGCACGAGGTCAGAGCGCTCGCGCGCGCACACAAAGGTCCCCCACGTGTATCGCGCTGCGCCACGAACCCGGCGACCCGAGTTCGATTCCCGCTCGCGGCCACCGACAGCCGGTCGATGGATTATTATCGGACCCGGTCGTGGGCTTTCCCGCTCTCGCCTCGGCCTCAAATGAGTACCTGGAGTGGTGTGTAAACATCGCCACGAGGGAGACAAAGGTAGCCGGGTGTTTTGTGTGCCCTACTGGCCTTCAGAGGTGTTCGCTAATAGCACCTAACCTCAACAGTCGGTTTCGCCTATTCGGAGGATATTTGTATTTTTTGTACCGTCGCCCGACCTAACCCAAATGAGTACCTGGTGCGATGCGTAAACATCGCCACGCGGGAGACACCTCCGAGTAGCACGGTTAGTTAGGTACGGTGCAAAAGAAGCTCAACATACGTATATACACACATACAAAGGCGGCCGGGCGTGGTGCTGGCTACCCACCCCCTCGTGCGCTGTGCCGGCCTTCATAGGTGCTCGCTAACAGCACTTGCCCCGCTAGTCTGTTAAGGCTACACAGGGAGGGAGGGGGACACCTTTGTCTTTGTGTGTGCATCTTGTGCAGGGAGTGCCGGGTGTGGTGGAATGCCTCAAGATCATCACGCGCAAGACGTCTTTGCGCATCGCAGACTACGCGTTCAAGTACGCGCAGACGCACGGCCGCAAGAAGGTTACCGCTGTGCACAAGGCCAACATCATGTGAGTGGGAGCCCGACCACAACACCTCGTCACCACTGCCGGCCAGGAGCCAACCAGTTGGATGAGAGCCTCCCCAAGCCACTGCCATCCCACATGATGCTAACAATGATGCTAGTGATGCTAATGATGCTAATGATGCTAGTGATGCTAATGATGCTAATGATGTTAACGATGTTCATGACGATGTGTGTTTCCTCCCACACTCGGTGAAATTTGCAAACATCTTGATGTGTAGAGGACGCAGAGCTTGGGCAACTATTGGTGCCAGCTCAATGTCGGACTGCTGCCTCCCCAGCTCGCCTGTGGTTCCCCGCGCCTCTCCATTCGTCCTCTGTTAGAGAGCGAGCGAGAACGGCGCTGCGATGGCGCGTTACACGTTGTGTTGTTGTGTGTGTGCGCGCGTGCGTGCGTGTGCGCGCGTGTGTGCAGGTGTGCGTGCGTGTGCGGTAGTGTCACGGTTAGTGCGCTGTGCTGTGACGGGGCGTTACAAGTTGTGTGTGCGTGTGTGCGTGTGTGCATGCGTGTGTGGTAGTGTCACAGTTAGTGCGCTGTGCTGCGAACCCGACGACCCGAGTTAGATTCCCGCTCATGGCCAACACCAGCGACGTATATTTGAACTGGTCCTGGGCCTCCCCTAGGTCGACTCGGCCTCAAATGAGTACCTAGTGCGGTGTGTAAACATCGCCACTGGGGAGACAAAGGCGGCCGGGCGTGGTGCTGGCTCCTCTCACCCCCTCGTGTGCCGTGCCGGCCTTCATAGGTGCTCACTAACAGCACTTTACCCCAATAGTCTTAAGGCTATACGGGGGATCTTTGTCTTTGTGTGTTTAGGAAGCTGGGCGATGGGCTGTTCCTGCAGTGCTGTCGTGATGTCGCCAAGAACTACCCGGGCATCGAGTTTGAGAGCATGATCGTGGACAACACGACCATGCAGGTGAGAGGGCGCAGGTCAACCCGGGTTCACCATCCTAGAGGTCACCACCACAGAGATCTCGCGCGGCAGGGGGGGGTCATTGGTTGCTGCTTCCAAGTGCTGTCGGGCAGATGAAACGGCGCCGCAATTTCATTAGAGACAAATCTTATCTTAGGATCTGGTTGTTACGGTCTCGCTTGTAATGGTTCTCATCTCGTCGATAACCACATGGGGTGGGGGGGGGGATGTTGTGTGTGGGTTCGCTTCCTTCCCCTTGCCTCCAGCTGGTGTCGCAGGCCGGGCGACGTTCATGTGATGTTGACGCATAAATCACGAGCACCCGAGTCAAGAGCCGCATGGCTCACAGGGTTATACCTAATACATGCAACTGAAAACCACCATCATCATCATCATGGGCATCATCATCGTGGACAGCAGGGTAGCGGCACAGTGGTAACAACTTGTATCTCACAGCAACAAGGACCTGGGTTCGACTCCCGCGTCAGGCACCTGTTTGGCATGGGTTTCTTCCCCACAGCGGTCTCATTGAAAGCCACGGGGTGGTGGGGCTGCTGTTCTATGTGGGTTGTCTCTCTCTCCTTTCCCTCTGCAGCTGGTGTCCAGGCCGAACCAGTTCGACGTGATGGTGATGCCCAACCTGTACGGCAACATCGTGAGCAACGTGTGCGCGGGCCTTGTGGGTGGGCCCGGCCTCGTCGCTGGCGCCAACTACGGCGACGACTACGCCGTCTTCGAGACGGTGAGCGCCAGCGCGGCTCGGTGAAGACGCCCCCCCCCCCACCTCACCACCACGAGTAAGCGCCTGCGAATGTATCTGATTGGGAGCGGTGGCACAGTGGTTAGCGCGCTGCGACAGGAACCAGGCGAGCCGAGCGCGATTCCCGCTCGTGGACACCAACACGGGTGACGATGATCCGATCCGGTCCTGGACCTCCCCTAGGTCGACTCCGCCTCAAATGAGTTACCTGGTGTGGTGTGGAGTAGACTTTCAGCACTGGGGAGACGAAGGTGGCCGGGCGTGGTGCTGGCCACCCACCCCCTTGTGCGTGCCCCTTGCCATCTCTCATCGGTGCTACTCGCTAACAGTATTTGCCCTTCCGGTCTGTTAAGGCCACAGGGGGTAACCGTTGTTGTGTGTGAATGTGTGTGAATGTGTGTGAATGTGCGTGAATGTGCGCGCGTGTTCGCAGGCGACGCGCAACACGGGGAAGAGCATTGCAAGTCGCAACGTCGCCAACCCCACGGCCATGCTGATGGCCAGCTGCCTCATGCTGGAGCACCTCAAGTGAGCACTCATCATCATCACTGCCATCATCATCACCACCATCATTATCATCACCACCATCATCACCACCATCAATCATCATCACCACCACCATCATCAACACCACCATCATCACCACCACCATCATCAACACCGCCATCAACACCGCCATCAACACTGCCACGAAAAAAAAACGTCATCGCTAACATAATTGTCACTGTGACCATCATCAAGTACAGTGCCAAAGAAATTCAACATACATACATACTCACCACTGTCATCACTCTTATCACATCTATTCACCACAAACATCGCCATCATCCCCATACATTACCCATTCATCACCGAATCTCTGTCCTCCTTCCTCCGTCCGTCCCAGGTTGGGCAAATATGCCGAGCTGATCCGGAACGCGGTGCTCAACACCGTGAGCGAGTACAAGGTGCGTGGCCGTGGCGGCCGAGGGGAGTTGAACGTTGACAACAGTCTGATGAACTATGAGATCTCTTTTACCAGTGGCAAAATATAGTAGTAGTTTTTACCCTTTTAAACTGGTACAAAGCTGATAAAGGTGTCAGTTTTGTACCAGTTTAAAAGGGTAAAAACCTACTACTATAGTCTGATGAACGTCACTCTCGGCGGCAGGGCGGGCGAGTGAAGCGTGTCTCGAGTTCGCAGATGAGGTCACTTGAAGGGATCTCAGAAGTAGTTGTGTGATGTCTCCTTCCGCGGGCCGCTCGCTCACACGGGGGTGAGGCGTTGCTCTGCGAGCGTGCCGAATGTGGGCACCACCCCCGTCTCTTCACGGCGAGGGCAGAATTTATGTTTATATTTTTAAAAAGCACGAAAACGTCAGCAAGCGCTTTCTTTCGTCCAAAGCCAAACGTTATATTTGTTTGCTGCTCTTAATGAGCCTCTCGAGGCTTCGGTGCTTATGTCTTGCTTACAGCCATGCAGAGCCAGTGGTGGAAATGTCACATTCCTACAGTATCAGACAACCACTGTTGACTTCACAATGAGTGATACTTATTTTATTGACCCTGAAAGGATGGGCCTTCGTTAACCCAAACAGGATATGAACTCACCCATCTGCCTGGGGGGCCGCTCGCTCTATCTCTGAGCCGCACGGCCGTGATAACATTTTTTTATAAATATAAACCCTGGGAGCGAGAGGTGAGGGAGGGAAAAAATTAGAAGATTTTTTAAAAACGTGGTCGAGTCTGCGTGGTTTTGGCAACCCGAGTGACACTGCCGCTTTCCGCCGTCACAGATTCACACTCCGGACATCGGCGGGCAGGCGACCACGGTGGACATGGTGCAGTCGGTGATCAAGCAGGTGCAGCGCAACGACCTGCACCGCACGATGTAGTGCGCGGGGAGAGATGTGGGAGCAAACACGCACACGGGGCAGCAGGCCAGGTCGCACACAATACAAAGATCCTCCCTCACAGTATAAACATAATGGATTGTTGGGGCAAATGCTGATATTGAGCACCGATGAAAGCCAACGGCACAGTCGACCTAGGGCAAGGCCCGCGACCAGTTCATATATTCCTGGCAGACGCGGGTTGGGAGTGTAGCCTGCTAACCACTGCGACACAGATAAAGGCTTGCACATGCGCACTTGGGGTACACATGCGTACCTCCACTACAGCATACTCGCACAAGATACACACAGCACACTACACACTGCACACACAAGCAGATTTCCTCTGTCAATGCGTACACTCTGCCTCCATTTAGCCTTGGGACACAAAGGAGCATTTGTCTAAATCAGTCTGGCACACCCCTCCCTAACCCCACACAGCTTCATGTCTGCATCACCCCAACTGTCTCTCCTCCATCTTCCCCCACTCCCAATGCAGCTGGCTGTCCTATTCAAGGACTGTTTTGCATGAAACGTGGCTATAAGCTTTGACTGCAAGTCGTTAACCTTGCCGGGTTTTGAACCTCGCAACGCTTTTAAGGCCTGCGCCGTTCTGCACATGTAACCCCTATCAAGATTATGTAACTTAAAACAAATAAAAATCACTGCTCTGGACAATGGAAACTTGCCGCGTGAGCATTTTCTCTGTGCAGTTGTGTCGCCAGCTAAACAGTCCCAATGGCAGTGTGACTGGTATGGGCCAAACACCCCCAATGCGGAATAAAATTCCAGCAAATTGCTCCTGAAAATAAGTCTTGAGACTCGCCGAGGCTTCTCTGGGTAAGCAAGCGTAACAATAACTGGGTACAGCTGTGACAGGCCAAGCGAGCGTAACTTTTATGGCACAATTCTAGATTTGAAGCTTTCGTGACTGCAAGGATTCATACTCAGGTTTTTTCGGTAAAGTCACGTTGGTAAAAATAAAATTTAAAGTTACTTTTATTAACTTTTAATTTTATTTTTTTACCGAAAAAACCTGAGAGTATAATGGCACAGCTGTTAGACCAAACAGCAGCATCTCAACCAACAACGCAATGTGCATTTACGTAGCGCCTGACGCAACCGCATCTCAAGATGCTGTACAGCAAGTGGGACGTGCATCACAGAGTAAAGCAGATGCACACGTACTGAGGGCATGTAATTATAGTAACGAATCCTAGGCAGTGGTCTTCGGCTGGGCTTGAACAGGGAGTTCGCCAGCACCAATGGCCAGGGTCGATGCAAGTCCATTAGCCTCTCGCGAGTCTGCAGATGTCTCGAGTGGAGGGAAGACAACGTATGGGCTGACGTCAGTCTGGTAGCACCAATACCTCTGCCGTTGATGATCATTGTTTTAACGCTCCAGGCTCACGAAATAGATTTTTCCAAGACGAAGGTACTCTGCAAAACCCACCGGCTATTATCAGATTTTTTCATGAAGCCATCCAGATATATATCTTCTTGAAGATGGATACAAACTGAGCAATCATTGGAAGGACCTTAATAACCAAATAAAGTCTTAACCGACTGTGATGTTTCCATCCTACCTGCCTATGTCAGCTGTTATTTCCGACTCCTGAGTACATCACCAGGCGAAATATCCGAGGCAGCCCGGGCCACAGGAGCATCCCCACCACCTCCGGTGGCTGGGACCGGCTCACATTGACACGCTAATCTCTCTAGCTCCACCCACTTACCCTCGGGTTGAGCTCACCAACATCCTATATCACCTTGTGTTACAGCAGCTCTTTCTCCTATGTCAGCAGTTCTCCTGCTGTATCTGTTCCACCTGATGACGGACGCTTGTGTTGCGATCGAAACGTCGTGATCTATTTTATTTTCTACCTACGTGACTTTACCGAAAGAACCAGAGTATGGATTCCTGCAGTCACGAAAGCTTCAAATCATGATTGACGTCGGTCTGTTGGTCTCTACTTCAGTCGGAGGGTCTCAAGATGAGTCCATGGGTCGGTGCAAGTCTATACAATGTGGATTTACAAAGCGCCTAAACCTGAGTGCATCTCAGGACAAATGCTTACTTTAGAATCATCCCAACTTGTAAAGCGCTGCACAGTTTTCACTCGCTCGGAGAGAGAGAACAACTCGGAGGTGCGAGAAGGAACCACAGACAAGCGGGAAGCCGCCACCACCAACCACTGCCCAAGTTTTGCGGTCCTCTCTATATCAAGATGGTTTCAGCCAATTAAACACATTCCTGCGGTGGGAGCTGGTAAGAACGTTGGGTTGCTCGGTCAATGGCGGCGTGGTGTATTCCGCAAATATGCCCGACTGAGGGCGGGCACAAGCCGGCGTGAGTAGGTTAAACGTTGAGTTTTATAAGGGCACCACGGGGTGACCAGCCCCTCCCCACCCAGCCCCACCCCTCCCACCCAGCCCCTCCTCTCCCCACCCAGCCCCTCCCATTTTTTGATGCACGACGGACGGACGCAATAATCCCCTGTGGGCTGGTGTAACCAGGAGGTTCCTAGCAGTGCGAGTGTTGGTAGAGAGTAAGAGACAAGTCGGTCGTGGGCAGAGGAGAGGCGGAAGGTGCTTCTCGCCTCGGCTTGCTGGGCGGCCTACACCCGTGGACACCTGTGGACAGCCCCGGTGGAGCCGCCGACAGGTCCAGGTTGTGGTTTCACGCTTCAACACTGCACCGGTGGGCTAAAGCAGTGAACTATTTGCCTTTTGTCACCGTGACACTTTTTTACAGATTGGCCGTGTCGGCTGGTGGAGGGTTACGACACATTTATAAATAACGCGATCTAAACCCAAAAAACGTTGATTATGAGGTGCAGACAGCGGGGGGCAGCAGAGGAGGAGGAGCGACCACCCCACGACGGGCAACATCAGTACGATATTTATTCACGAACACGACGGTGTTTGTACACGCGGGTTATCTTACACGCGGCGACACGCGGGGGGGGGGGGGGGGAGATCCGTCTGCGGCACGGTTTACTTGTTTTATCCTTTTTGGTAACTTACAAAAAAAAGAGTAACAGCTTAAACTGCACGAGTTTTAAATAAAACGTGAAAATGGATATCTAATGACTTTTTGCATACTAATATAATCATACTAATATGCACAAAAGTAGTGATGAGAATGGGATGGGGTTAGGAATATAATAGTAATAATAGTAATACACTCGAAGTTGCTGCTGCACCTGCCATCCACTTTTATGTCCGGATAAAACCACCATAGCACCACCACGAGCAGCACCACAGCACCACCACCACCACAGCACCACCACCACTGGCACCACCACTAGCAGTCGCAGCACCACCACCGGCATCACCACCACTGGCACCACCACCATCACCACCGTCATCACCACCAGCATCAGTGTCACCAGCACCAGCAGCACCATTGCCATCACCAAAGCACCACCACCACCAGCAGCAGCAACGGCGGCACCACTGCCATCACCAAAGCACCACCACCATCACCACCAGTCGACCAGTGGGAGGGGGGGGGGTGTGCGCCTGCGTAACGTGAGGCTCAGCCGACTGTGATGGAGAGACACTCCCAACCGTCCAACGCAAGCCGCAAAAAAACACCGCTGCTGTTGCTGCTGCCAGACGGGACATTTATATCGAAACGAGATGTGTCCCAGGAAACCGTGACAGGCCACACGCACCCAGAACATCCCGTGACGTTGCAGTGCCGCGAGAGATGGCGACGGCTCACGGGTAGTGGACAGACCGCTGCTGCTGCTGCTGCTACAATCACACCGACTGAATTGAAATACCAGAGTCTCCGGACACTGGGGGTCACATTCACAATCCACCTCCTCGACCAAAGAATCCTGCTTCGTGGACACTGGAGCCACATTGGGCCATCCAGGACACGCCCTCTCGTGTGGATCAAGGGCTGCGGTGACGCGCACAGAAATCTCACCGGCTCTAAGTGTCACATCAGCCGTGTCACACACGGCTATGTGCGTGTCACGGTAACATCGGCTGTGCGTCTTACTGCATGTAGCACTGAACGTTACATCAGCCGTCTGGGCGCATGTCACACCACGCGTAACACCAGCCGTGTCTGACACCGGCTGTCCGTGTCCGACACCGGCTGTCTGTGTGTGTGTATATAAAACACCACGTGCGGCACAGCTGTACGAGATGCCAGCTGTGTCCATAGGCGACACAACGGGGAGGGGGGGGGGTGGTGCAGAGTGGGGGCTACCTGGCAGACCGGCGGGGCAGGAGGAACAGCAGGTGTCACAGCCTTCAGTTCGGCCACGATGGAGAGCGAGCGGCCCCCAGGCGTACGGGCAACACGCTAAACGCCCTCGTGTACATCCATAGCACACTCCTCGTGTATTACAGACCACCAACAGCGCGACAATCCGCGTCGCCGTCGCGCTCCCCCCAAGTCCCTTTGCTGCGCGCCGTGTGGAGCCGCCCCCTACCCAACCCGCTCCCCCCTCCATCGCCGGCCACACCACAGCACGGGGCCGGTAACACGCGGTCGCGCTGCCGTGGCAGCTGCTCTCCCCCGAACTGAACCTCGGGGGCTCCCCGGGAGAAGCGCCGGCACTTTTCGGCGAACCATCGGGCGCCGGTCCCCCCACCAGCGGACGTGCGGGAGTGGAGATCTGCGCCGAGGTTTTGCCGACTTCACATCGGCAGTGTTGCCCGGCTCATTTCCGATTTTCCCCTCCCACCAAGTGGCGACTCCATTTAG
Source organism: Lampetra planeri (assembly GCF_965212315.1). Classification (NCBI taxonomy): domain Eukaryota; kingdom Metazoa; phylum Chordata; class Hyperoartia; order Petromyzontiformes; family Petromyzontidae; genus Lampetra; species Lampetra planeri. The sequence continues at coordinate 4,827,531 of NC_136150.1, forward strand.
CGCGCATCTCCACTGCCCCACCGATCCCACCGGACGTGCCGACCGGTGGCACCACCCACATGGCCAGTGTCCCACACAACACAGCTGGTGACGTCAGCTCGGGTTGCCACCTCCGAGGTACCAAAAAAACGGAACATATCATGGGCACAACAATAACTCGCATTGCCGGAAGAGGGGGGGGGGCGGACTCCATGTGAATATATGGCCTTGAGTAATTGGTGTACCGTTATTATTGTTGCGCAGCGACAAAACAGCATGACTGGTGACTGTTAATGCCCCGGGAAGATTTGACAGGTTTCCCAGGAGAGGCAGCTGCCGCTCAAGCGACAAAGAGTACCGTCCTGGGAAAACCGTGACAGGTGGCAACCCCAGTTGTCACAGCGTGCACTCCTCCGGTTCGGAGATGGGGTGGGGGGGAGGCGTTCTAACACTGCAAGGAAGCGGCGACACCGGTTCAAACGCAGCCGTAAGCCGCCACTCCTCTGCACCGGCAATGCAACAAAAACAAAACAACACAATCCGGCTCGGCGCGCGGTGGCCTCCCAACGCCGGAGTGCAACCAAATGTCAACCGGGCGCCGGTGAGGAAAGCGGCAAGAGACCAGCGCACGGGCAGGAGAGGGCCGCAACAGGCCGACGAGACGACGCTAATGCTGCTAAACGGTTTAAGAGTGAACAAGACGAGAGCGAGCGAAGGGTTTTTTTTTGCGGTTGCGGTTTTGCTGTACAGCAGAGGTCGCAAATGGGTTTTGATTCCTTACCCGTACCCGTACCCGGCCGCACCAGGGTCGCAAACGGCTACCCGATACACGGCCGGGTACGGGTAACCGGGTATCGGGTACCCGATTGCGACCTCTGCTGTACAGCTCTCCGGATGCGCTTACGGCTCAAACCGCGCGTCGTCGTCTTTGTTGTCGTCGTCGCTCGGCATGCCGCGGTGCCTCCCCCGTTTCCCTCCAGGTACCGGGAGCTACTCGAGGAATCGAACTGTAGAGAAGCTCCGAAGAGGCTCCAGGAAGTGAAGCTCCCCCTGCAGCAGCAGCAGCACGTCAAGTGAAAGGTCGGTTCGTCGTGCTGAACGACGCGCGGCTCGACACGGAAGCGCACCACAGAGAGCCGACGAAAGTGAACGTCGTTAACGTGTAAAGCTTTCTGGAGGGAGTTTTTAACAGCCGAGCTCTGCTCTACGCGTGCGTCTTAACCGTATCCTTGAACAACGTTTCGGTATCAGCGATGCCGTCGCGAAATCACCGATGCGAATCGTGAACGCTTCCTCCGATCGGCGACAACCGCTCTCGTTCCCGCCGCCGAGCGAGGTCATGACGAGGCAGCCAAGTCAAACAAAATAACACGATAATAAACGACAAGAGTAACGATGACAATAACGGTGGTGACGACAAGGGCGCGGCGATTCTACGGGGCGTAACACAACCCGGCGGATGAAAGCGCGGCTAAACCAAAACCCGACGAGACGCTCCACTCGGCACGCCAAACCCTGCGGCGGCGGTGTCTTTTCCCGGTGGCCGTTCCTCCACCCCCCCCCCCCCCCGCACGCAGGATGACGCACGGTGGTATCTGCCGCTCCGTTGGGGAGTTCGGCAAGCCCCCGGACGTGACTCGTCGCGCGCAGCCTGGCAGACACCGACACTCGCCGCGCCCGAAGCGAGAGTCCGATGGTAGGCGGCGGCGCTGCCGTCGCTTCGTGTTGGCTGGATCTTGTTCGCCTGCCTCCGTGTTGTAGCCGTGGCATCCCGAACGACGGCAACGGAGGGCGAACGAAAGATGTTTTTACACCACCTAAAAGTGCTCTTTTTTTTCTTTCTCCCCCACACGAATGTCGGCAGCCAAGCAAGGCGTGGCGAGGGGGGGGGGGAGAGGCTTTCCGTGGCCTCCCCCCACCCCCGCCGCCCTTCCCCCAGACGGCGGCAAAGCGACAGCGACGACGAACGGGGTTAAACTAAAACGAGGAAGTGGCTTCCACTTTCACGATGATGTCGCTCAGCGCTCGCGACCGGCTCGCCACTATTCAAAACGACCAAACAATCGTGACAATTGTAACCCCATCACAGCAGCCAGCGGTGTCTGTCGCTGGTTTTAAAGCCACGGCCGGCAAGTGAGGGGGCATCCCCCAGGGTGGGAGGTGACACACAGGCCAAGCGCCTCTCCTCCCCCCTCCCCTCCTCCGGCCATGCCGTTTTTCAGTGGAGGTTTTGACAGAGCCAGCGGGTGTCGGTCTCCACTATCGGTAGAAGCAGCAGCGAAGCAGTTTGCTTCGAGGTTGGCGCTAGACAATGCACGATTTACTTTTTCGTTGTTGCTGTTGTGTGCGTCGAGTGTTCGTAACAACAGTGAAGTAAAAGCTGAGTCAGCGTGGCGGTTGATGCTACAGTGTATAGGTCCATGCCAGCTGCTCCGTCTCGCTCGCACGCACACGCCAAGACAATGGTCCCTCGTATGGAGTTGACGCACGCTGCCGAGGCAAGCGCTGTTAGCGAGCGCCTATGAGGACCGGAAAGACGCACAATGGGGTGGTGTGGCCAGCACCACGCCTGGCCGCCTTTATACGTCTCCCCCAGTCCTGATAATAACACAATGCACCAGGTACTCATTTAAGGCTGAGCTGACCAAGGGAAATTTAATGCTGGTTGCAAGGTTCATAGCCCAGCGCACTAACCACTACACACTATAGTTCCCCATCCCAACTTACAGACACACACAGACACGCAGACTCATTGTTTGGATATCGTTGGGGTGTCTGGTAGACCGGGTAGGTGGAAAAGTGACGGCGTAGCTACAGCCAGCCAGAGCGATAACTATCCGAGAGGTGGGTGCGGAATTATTTACGGGTCGCAGACCCAGTAGAAAACGGCTGAATTGAAGCTTTGCGCAGCAGAGGGAACGGCACACCACTGGACATCAGTGAAAAAAAGCTTCATAGCTCATCGGATTTCTCCAGAATAGAGATTCTGATTCACGCCGGACGTTAACGCCGAAGCACCGAGCGACCCCTTGCACTGCACCCATCCCCGCGAGCGCGGCGTTCTGAAGCAATCGGAACCATGAGGAGGAAGAAGGGAGGTCACAGTTGTGCATCGGTATCACCAACGTTGTTTGGATGCGCGAAGCCGTGCGCCGATCGACGGACCGTCCCCGCTGTCCGGCGCGTCTCTCTTGCGGCATCCCCCGCGCGATGCCATCGGACCGACCCCATGGGACCGACCCCGTGCAGCAGCTGCTGGCTGCTGGGGTGCTTTTTTTGCATTGTGAACGACGGGAGCCTTGTGGGAATGTTTCTCTGGACAGTTCTCCTGATGGTTTCACTGTTGGAATACGGCTGAAATGATTTGTTTCAGACAAACACTGCTAAATAAAAGTTTTCTATTTTTTTCTTTTAATCTTACGTTCAGTTCACTCCTCCTCCTACTCCTCCCCCCCCCGCCGTGCACCGAGGCCGGCACGCCGCACGGCTCACAGGACGCGGCGAGCACCAACGCTTCTTACAAAAACAAAACAGGACCAAGACGGCGCCGGTGGTAGCGGCGGCGGCGAACCTAAAAACAAAAACGAAATTCTTGACGTCGGTCCCAAAACGCTTACCCCGGCCCCCCCCCACGTGCCGCCCTCCGTGGCCCCCGTGGACCCCCACCTCTTCATCTCTCCACACCGTTGCACACCCCCAATGGCCGCTGCGGTCGGCTGGGCCCGCCGTTGTTACAAACCTCCCCCTCCTCCCCCTCCTCCTCCTCCTGTTCGCGAGCCGGTCGCTCGACAACGCCGCCGGCGCCACCCATTGCCGCCGCCGTCGCCTCGTCACCGGTCTCCTCCGCGTCCTGCCGGGGCCTCTTCAGCAGGGTGCTGGCGGCGTTGTCGTCCTCGGCAGCGTTGCAGCCGCTGCTGTTTCTGTCGCCGATGTTGCCGGCGGCTGAGGGGCCATGCGTCGCGGCGGCGGCACGCGCGCCCGTGCCGCGCTCGGCCTTGCCGCGCCGCTTGCGCCGGTGGTCGCCGCCGCCGCCACTCGCTCCCTGCGCCGTCCCCGCCGCGCCATCCTCGCCGCGCTGGAGGGAGGGAACCGGCGAAATGCCGGAATCGCACCGTCAGTCTCGATTGCTCCGTCTCTGTCTCGCTCGTGCGCCGCCCCTCACATTCGCTGCATTGGCCCAACGGGAGACCGGTGTGGAGGGCAAAGCTAAAGGTGCCGCTGTTGTTCACCCACGCCGAGGCCGCTCTAGACAGCCCCTCCAGAGCGTACTTGGCCTACTCTTCCAACGCTGGCCAGAAGCAATGGAAGACGTCGGAGTACCCACACTATCTGTACACGCGACCTGTCGATTGACCGACTACATTGTACCAGTTTCACATGCAGGCTATCGCGAGAAATATCATCCATAATAGAGATTTTCATTTATACATTTACGCGATCTAACCCAATAACCTATATTGCGTCGTAGCAACTTATACACTGCCGGGAGATCAAACCGGTGCCGTCTGGATCGCTAACATTTGCACCTCGGTAGCATCCCACGATGTGGGTTAAAGTCAGGGGTCGGGGTTCACTCTAGAGGTCACCTATAGGGGTCAGGGCAGACTCTACGGCGCAGAGTTCAGCCACAGGGCTTTATGTACGTACGTTGAACTTATTTTGGACCGTACGTAGGTGCGGGGATGAGCGTTGATTGTGGGGATCGTGGTTTACTCTCCATGTCCCCTCTGGGGCTTAACTTCACCCTTAGGGGTCAGGGTTTCATCATCATCATCATCATCGGATCACATTTTATTTTAGAAGTCCCCTCTAGCTGTCATGAGTGTGGGGGTCATGCTTTGTCCTCAGGGTCAAGGATTGCCCTGGGGGGAGGGGGGTAAGGGTTGGTGCTAGAGGTTACGATGCAACGTAGGAATCACGTTTCCATGAGATGTCACCTCTAGCGTTCAGGGGTTGGGGTCAGGGGTTGGGGTCAGGATCCGGGGTCAAAGATCGGGATCGGGGGGAGGCTTCGGTAACCAGGGTTCAAGTCTTCTTGGTTCTTTCGGTAAAGTCACGTAGAAGGGAAATAATAAAATAATACAAATAAAACATAATAAAATAATTCTCACGATGTTTCGGCCACAACGCAAGCAGCCGTCCTCAGGTGAAGAACAGGTCTGTCAGAAAGACAGCGTCTCATTCTAAACAAACATAAGATCCAAGAACAGGTCTGTCGGAAAGACAGCGTCTGAATGAGACGCTGCCTTTGCGACAGACGCAAGCAGGACGGCTGCTTGCGTTGTGGCCGAAACGTCGTGAGAATTATTTTATTATGTTTTATTTTTATTATTTTATTATTTCCCTTCTACGTGACTTTACCGAAAGAACCAAGAAGATGAATCCCTGCAGTCACGAAAGAAGCTTTAAAGCGAAACCAGGGTTCAAGTGTTCAGGGTTTGCCCCCCCCGGGGTCAGGCTCCGGTGCAGGCGGCGGTGCTCACGGGTCCGAAGGTGATGTCTCCGTGCAGCTGCTCCGGCTGCGCAGCCTGCAGCACCCTCCAGATGAGGCAAGTCTCTTCCAGACTCATCTCCAGTAGCCCGCCCTCCACCAGCAGCTCCGTCAGTTCCCGCGTTGTCTCTGCCGACAGCCGTCCTGCCCCCGCCGGCGGCGGTACCGGGGCAGCCGTGGGGTCGGTGTCGGCCTGGTCGGCTGTCGTCATCAGTGGCCACACCTCGTCCTTCGCCAGCGCTTGGCGAGCTTGCTCCTGATTGGTCGGAGAGTCAATCACACGGGTGGGGGGGAGGAGGATGGCAAAGCTACATTCGTTAATTCATTCGTTCAGGATTCATCCAGTAAGATTTTCCAGCTGACTGCGTAAATTTATTTTGTGATGCCGGGCCACGTGATGTCAGACGTGTGTGTGTGTCTGTGACCATCTCACAACTCGCGGCCCTTCCTGGCTCCTCCCCCCTTAACCACTATATAAGGTCGTACCTCTTGGGACTTCTCTCCACTTGATACCGATTTTTTGCTGTGACAGTTTCACCTGAAGACGGAAGCTTGTGTTGCCTCCGAAACGTCGTGATTTTATTGTTTTTATTTTTTATTAATTTTTATTTCATTTATTACCTACGTGACTTTACCGAAAGAACTAAGAGTATGAATCTGTGTTACGTGTTTATTGCCGTGCTCACTGCACTAGGCAACTTCACAACCGCTTCCGATCCACAACTACCAACGATGGCGTTCTACAAAGAGCATTGGTCAAAATTATATTTATTGTAATATTTTTACTACTTAATTAATTTCGCGGGCGGTCAACGGTGACCGAGCTGAGACCGCCACCTCCCGGTTTAACTGCGGGCAACGGCCAAAGTCCAGATTCGAACCCAGGGGTCACCTCAATGGCTCCGTCACGCCCATCAAGAACCCAACCTGGCCGTTACAAACCGCCCCCCACCGCCCGCCGCCCATCTCGCCCGGTGCCGCGCACCTGCCAGCCGACGGCGCGCTCCGTGAGGTGCTGCAGCGCCTCCCCCTCGGCGAGCCTCGCCGGCAGCTTCTGCAGCGCCAGCAGCAGCGGCAGGATGGCCACGAGGCGCGGGCGGCGCGAGCGCTGGCAGCCGGGGCACAGGAACGGAGGCCCCAGCGCGCGCAGCAGTCGGTAGCCCGGCCCATGGCGCCGGCCCGTGCCGGATCGCGGCGCCGGCACGCAGGTTCCGCAGTGGAACCAGTCCCCGCACAGCTCGCAGTACAGCATGAGGCCGCGCGCCGGGCGACGGCACAGGCAGAACTCCGCCGCGCCGGTGCCGGCGGCGCCATCAGCGGCGTCGCCGTTGTTCACGGCGCCGCCTGGGTCGCCCGGCTGTTGCGGTCTGGGCGTGGGAGCGGCGAGGGCCTTGGGCGAGTGATGGTGCGGGCTCGAGCCGCTGGTGGGGAGCGGCAGCACCAGCTTGCTGGCGTTTTTGGTGCGCAGCCGGCGTATGGCGTCCACCTCCCTCCTCTCGGCATCCTTCAGGGACTGGACCTGAGTGGGGGACGGAGATCGTTGTGTTCCGGTGAGGCTCGCTTAATAGCGGCGGTGGTGGCAGTGCTGCTGTTGTTGTTGTGTAGGTGTGTGATTTGAAAGGTGACCTGGAGAAACTTGATAAGCCATGTAAATATATAGAATTCAGCCAAATAAAGTGCCGGAACTAATTGAATGTGATGGTTTCAGACAAAACCGCTGTTATCTTACAGACACACACTGTGCCTGTCCTGAGCTGTCTTGACACCAGTTCAAAGCTTGATTTACGAGAAAATTAAAAATACTTTAAAACCGCATCATAGCACTCCGGTGACGCCACAGTATTGGGTCTTTCTTCTTTGCCGTGTCTCCTGTCCGACCTATTTAGTCTTTTCACAATAACCTGCACAGGCCACCGCTTCTGGTGTTGTCATTGCCAAATCTTGAGGAGTGCATTGTGGGTGCGGCAGCGCATCTCAGGAGATCCACGTGGTTTGCTTCTCCTGACAAGCACATTGGTCGGTTGTGCAGAAGCGCCACTGCGTTGGTGAAAGCACGTCGCGATGATGTCACTGGACGGCCATAATGACTCGCACTAAAATAACCCAAAAGACTCTTTTCTCCCGGACAATCCTAGCAAACGTGAAGTTTCACCTCAACGCATTTTCCAGGCGAAAAACTTTATATCATTAAACATAAAAACAAAAATTCATCCGAATTAAAATTATGGCGGACCACACCCCCCGAAACAGAATGGCGCATTCCGCCAGCTCTCCTACACCCCCCCGGTGAGTGATGGTGTGCAGTCGGACCGTACCACCGCGTCGGGGTCGCGTGCCTCCTTAATTTGCCGCTGAAGGTCGGCGATGGTGACCTCGGCGGGCGGCGCTGCCTTGGGGTCGCCGGAAGCTCCTCTCGGGCGCCGCTTGCCGTACTCGCCGATGTCGGTGCGCGGACTCAGCACCTGGTTTGTGCGAGAGTCGTGGACTCTTGGGAGGGAAAACACTGGAGGCGGCTTTTGTATGTGAATGTGACGCTAGATTGGGTACGGGGGGATCTCACTTCTGGCCGCATCACGACCTCACTTGTGAGCGAACGCCACTTTTGTCAGCCAGTGAAACACGAGACACGGCGCCCAACTTGGACTCGCTCAACAGAGGCGGGGCGGGGTCGCTCACCCACTGGACACGCCCCGCTCACCTTCCCGCACGCTCAACGTCTCACCCACTCGCCCTCCTAATCTTTTACCTGCCCACCACCCGCTCACCCATCCACTCACACTCTCTCGGCCTCACGCTCCCTCACTCAAGTCACCCATCTACCATCTACACCGTTCGCTCACCCATCAACTCATTTGCTTATCATCCTCCTGCCCGCTCAAGCGTGCACGCACCGTCCCATCTTCTTAATCACGTACCCACCCACACCGTTCACCCTCCTCTCACCCTGCCAACCACCAACTCACTTGCTCCATCACCCACTCACCCTCTCACCGACTTACTCGGTCACCCTCCCACCGACTCGCCCGCTCGCTCACGCGCTCCACTCCCCTCACCAGCGCGTCCCGAACCCTCGCGCCGCTCACCTCCAACACGGAGTACGACGAGTGGCGTCGCAGGAACGTGCGCTCCGTGCGCTCGCGCCAGGCGCTCGCCAGCTGCACCTGCGCCTGCAGCTGGGGAAGCGCATCCAGCCTCACCGCCACGTCGGCGCCGCAGCGCACCGCGCTCTCCAGCACCTCCAGGTACGGGAAGTGGTCCGCGTTCTGCCAAGCGCGCCGCACGACCGCACGGCACAACCCGCAGGGTCACACCAACACACCGCTCACGCCACAACAACCGCGCGGCACCCACCGCACGACCACGTGGCACCCACCGCACGACCACGCCACACCCACCACACGAGCACGCCGCACCCACCACACTCAGCATTTTTTTGGGTTAGATCCCGTAAACGTAATCGCTATTCGCTAATGGCGCCCGCCTCGGCGGCCTGTTAGAGGCTCCGCAGGCAAGGGGGGGCGACGTTTGTGTTGTGCGGGTGCCGTGCATGCCGCCCACCTGCATGGCCTCCAGGAGGTGGCTCCACTGGCGCGCGGCGGCGAGCGCGGCGGTGAGGGCGCGCACCTTGGGCAGCACCGCGGGCACCTGCTCCGCGTCGGCCACGATCGCCTCCAGCGTCGCCGCGCTGTGACGCTGCCTGCGCCGCGTAGAGGGGGACGCACGTCGAGACGCGCCGAGGGAGGGAAAGGGGAGAGAGAACAGTGGCACCGGGAGAAACCGGATGAGGTTCCCATAAATATGCTAAATTCCTCTTGATATGCAAATGATTTTGTCAAGACGCTCTTCGCCCCTCCATCCCAGCATAAATAGTCGCTCCAAGCTTGGGGCGTGCCATTCAGACTGTCTATTTGACAGACCTGTTCTCCACCTGAGGACGGCTGCTTGCGTTGTGGCCGAAACGTCGTTAGAATTAAGTTGCAGACACTGTCGAGTGTCGAGACGCTTCACCCGCGCTCGCTCGATCGTTCGCCCGCAAGCTCGTCCATTTAACCGCTCGCTCACTCACTCGCACCATCACACGCTCGATAATCAGCCAGCTCACTGGTTTCGCTCACTCGCTCTCTGTCAAATCTTCCCTCGCCGATGTATTCGCTCTATCCTCTCTCCCACCTGTTCACCCTTTCGCTTGCCGATTAATTAAATTTCTCTTTCATCTGCTCACTCACCTCTCTCACTGTCTAACCAACCCTCTTCACATGCCGAATCACTCTCCCACCTGTTCACCGACTCACTTAGTCACCTGCTCACTCACCACTCACTGGAGTTACATGCGTGCTCACTCTCTCACCCTCTCACTTCACCACTCACGCTATAAATAGCTTGTACACGCTCTCACCCACCCTCTCTCCACCCGCTCCCCGCCCGCTCGCTCACCCAGACTGCAGGCAGAGCGCCGCCTTCTCCTCCCAGCGCTGAGCGATGCTCTGCAGCTCCTGCAGCTCGGACAGCGCCTTCTGCACCGACGGGTTAGCTGGCAGCGCCAGCCCGGCCCTCAGCAGGCCCCGCACGGCGTCTAGCGGCACGCGCGCCCCGCCTTGCGACAGGCTCTCACGCACCTGCGGGGAGAGCGACACCACCCGCCACCGAGAGGGGTTTCTCTCCATGACCTCAGTAGTCGCACCAGGAGCTGTCCATGATGCTGAACGCTGTGTAGAGTACTAGTAGGTGTCCATGGTGCTGAATGATGTGTCTAGTACCAGGAGCTTTCCATTCTGTGTCTAGTACCAGGGGCTGTACTGTGTCAAGTACCTGGATTTGTTCATTGTGCTGACTAATGTGTCTAGTAGGAGCCGTCCATGGTGCTGAATTGTGTGTATAGTAGCAGGAGCTGTCCATGGTTCTGAATACTGTGTTTAGTACCTGGAGCTGTCTATGGTGCTAAATTCTGTCTCTCGTGCCAAGAGCTGTCCATGGGTCTGAATACTGTGTCTCGTGAAAGGAGCTGTTGATGGTGCACAAGGCTTTTGGGTGGTTGGTATATGTTTGTGTATGACCCTATGACCCAGACAACAAGGAGAGGCCCTCATCCAGCAGAGCATAGACAATAGGGGCTGTGTGTATGCAGAGTGGCAGCCGGACCTGGTGCAGCCAGCGTGACCGGGGCAGGGCGTCGCGCAGCGTGGCCGTGTGCGGGAGGACGATGGTGGGGCCCAGCCGCTCGATGTCACGCAGCAGGGCCTCCACGGTGCCCGCGCCGGGCGCCGCCTCCTCCGCCACCTCGGCGGCGCGCACCTCCAGACGCTCCGCTCGCTCCAGCAGTTCCTGCACGGCGCAGACAGACACACAGGCAAAGAACTCCCGTATAGCCCTGACAGACTGTATGGGCAAGTGCTGTTAGCGAGCACTTATGAAGGCCGGCACGGCACACAAGGGGGTGGGTGGCCAGCACCACGCCCAGCCGCATTTGTCTCTCCAGTGACGATGTTTAAACCAGGGACTCGTTTGAGGCTACCTAGGGGAGGCCCAGGACCGGTACAGATAACCGTCACTGGTGTTGTCGTTGGGTACGTAGCGCTATGCGCTCACCGCTGCATCACCGCTCCAACAAGCAAACAAAGATACACACACACACAAGCATGCAAGGAAACGCCAGCGCACACCTGCACCAGACAAAGCACCCCCCGTGTTGCCATTACCTCCACCTGCGCGGCTTCGGGAACGGCGCAGGGCAGACTCTGCATCTGCTCCACCAGCTCCCGCAGCTCCACCAGGGTGAGTCGCTCCCCCGGCTCCTCACGGCTCCTGCCACACGGCACAACCTCCTCCTCGTCAGCGTCACCGTTGCCATCATCATCATCAGCCGTAACCATCACTCATTATTATGCGTGATGGTTATGGTGACAATCGTCACCATCATCACCACCCATCACCGTCATTGCCATCATCTCGTTCTTTACAAAGGCTTAACATTCCACTTACAGTTCCATTGTAGCTCGGCCAAAATTATCCCCGTTAACCACATGCACAGCTCCCAGTTCTAGATCGAGTTCCCATTCCGTTCTCGCTCTTGCCGACGATGACAACGCTAACACCGGGCGTCGCCGCCACCGACACCACCACCACCACCACCACGCACCCGTCGGCGGGCCGGACGTGGAGCAGCGAGCGAACGAGCGCGAGGCAGCGCTCCGTCTCCGTGACGACGACGTGCAGCTGCAGCGAGAGATCGTTCTCGGGGAACTTCCTCTCCTCCGCCTCGGCAGCCAGCTCCTGCAGGTGCGGCAGCTCTGCATCCGCACGGAGGAGACGATCGGCCCGACAGAGACGCGGGGCAGGGGTCAGGTCAGGACCGCCTGGCAAGTAACCGGTGCGAAATGCGGCAAAGCGCGGGGCAAAAAGCCGCGTGCGACGTGCGCCCGAACCTTTCTTGAGGGCGCCCTCGGCTTCCAGGGCGCGGCGCGTGCGCGTGGCCCAGCTGTCGAACGACTCGGCGCACACCTTGAGTCGCTGCAGCATGGCCGGCAGCTCGTCCAGCGTGTAGCGGTAGCTGAGGCAGGAGCAGCGACGGTAGATGGGGTAGACAGAGAGAGAGAGGGAGGGGAGTAACGCGAGAGATGAGGTCGTCAGGTGAGAGAGGTGTGGGGGGTGGGGGGGGTTCAGAAGCTATCGTGTAGAGACACGGACGAGCAACCCTGTTATATTTTTCGAGTCGTTTTTGGAACTGATCGTCCAAAAGAAAAGTAGTAGAATCGATGATTGAATCCAGTTATTTTGAACAGTTACTTCTTTAGAACAACTTTTTGTGTTTGTTGTCCTTACCACGCACCTCAGATCAGCACGGTTGGCTACGTACATTGAATATTCGTCCACACTCTGCTGTACCGCCTTCTCCTCCTCCACGCCCACCCATGGGTAGCAGGAAGTTTCGCAACCCTCGCTCCCGCTGCCACCGCAGCGCCAGGTCACAAGGCAGCCGGTGCAGCAGCTTAGCCGCCACCACCGCCGCTAATGCCGCCCGACTGCTCCCCGGTAGGTGCTCACCGCAGGTAGTGCTTGGCGGCCGGGCACTTGCAGAGCTGGGCGGCGTGGTGCAGGCACACGAGGCGGTTGTGGCAGCGTGAGCACGCCAGCGCCGACAGGAAGCACGTCGTCTTGCACGTGTCGCACTGCCGCTCGTCGTCGGGAAGCAGCTCAAACGCCTCGCGCTCTGCCTCCGTTGTGCCCTGTGTGCGTGCGTGCACATGCGTGTGCGTGCATGCGCGTATGTGTGCGCACGTTGATAGCGGGGCCGTGGGGAGTGAAGGGCGGGGAGGAGAGGGTGGGAGGGAGCATGGGTGGGAAGGAACGTATGTTGGAGGGAGGTGATAGGTGACAAGAAATGACAGCGAATCAATAACGTGATGTCACATCTGTAATGCAGCCCCCACCTCACTGTGTACAAGATGTCAGGTCGTGTTATCAGTCGTGCCTCCCTCCCTGTTGAAACATCTCCTGAATCGGCTCCTCCCCCATCGCTGGTGCACTATCATCTGAATAAGTGCCCGACCCAGACTGCTGTTACATTTTCGCCCGCGGCACCACCCTGACCTGGCCGTTAAATCGTTGCCCCGATACCACCGCACACGTGGCAGATACACCATCTCCTACCTCGCGACCCCAAGCTCCTTTTGTTACAACTTATCTCCCATCTCACTAGCCGCCCCCAACTGTTGCGCTATCCCTTGCATCCATGCCTCCCATACTTTGCTCTTACATCACCCCCTGCATCGCTTCCTTCCTTCCTTCCGCACCCCCCCCCCCCCAACCTGCACACACACTTGCAGTTCCGCTATCGCGTGCAGCAGGCTGACGGCGGCGGCGCTGGCGTTACCCGCTGCAGCAGGGCACGGCGCAGCTTGCGCTCCTCCTGCACCATGATGAAGAGCTCCTTGTGCACGGCCGCCGCCAGGTTGAGGCCCAGGCCCTCGGGGTCCGACGCCATCTTGCAGATGAGCTCCTCGTGCGAGAACACGCAGTAGCGGTGCAGCCGGCGGTAGTGGTCCACGCACAGGCGGCCCATGGGCAGCTGCGGCGACAGGGCACGCGACGCTTAGCCCCGCGGTGACGACTGTTGGGGGCGAGCGGCCATCGGCGAGCGCATTTTTAAGGCCGGCACGGCACAAGCGACGGGTGATCAGAGGTCACAACCGGGTACCCGATACCCGTACCCTACCCGATACCCGGCTACCCGTACCCGGCTGGGTACGGGTACCCGTTAGCGACCCTGGTGCGGCCGGGTACGGGTAAGGAATCAAAACCCGTTTGCGACCTCTGGGGGTGATGCGGCCGTAGGCAGCTGCCGAGATAAACATTTACAACCGTACCCCCCCCCGCCCCTCCGGGTGGCTTTTTAATTGGTCGTTGCATTTTACACTTCGCATTGCTATATGGCGTTAAAATTCCAGTTCATATAGGTATAGGTCATTGCATTTCACAGTTCCCATGGGTATAAGACATTACATTTCACGGTTCACATTGGTATCACAACTGCATTTCATAAAAAAACACTAAGATCTCCACATAGGCTACGTTTATACTGTTGGGGCATGTGCTGTTAGCAGGTGCCTATTAAGGCCGACACGGCACTTGATGGGGCAGTGCGGGCAGCAAAACTACGCCCCCTCTAGCCGTGATCGTCTCCCCGGGGGTGGGGGGGGGTGAGGTTTTCAACGAGGCGACCTTGAGAAGGCCCAGCCACCGGTTCTATCGAATATTCAGCCGTGGCCAGGAATCGTGGAGGGGGGGGGGGCGGAATAACAAAGGGCAAGAGTAGGACAATGAACAGACAAGAGGAAAATGTAGAGCAGAGAGGACAAGATTATCAGAATCAGAATATTTATTGACACCGGAGGAATCCGATGAGCTATAAAGCTCTTTAAAACACAGATATCCAGTGAAAGCAACAAAACAAAAACCCGATCGGTGTGCAAATTATAAGGAAAGGTAAACAAAAATCCGAGACCCACCCAGTCGGCGGTGCAGAAGTTGACGGCCTCGGCAAAGTTGTACCCCTGGTTGAATCCGCTGTGGTAGGCCCGTGGGAACGTCACCACAAACTCTCCCGCACATTGGTTCGTCCGCACCACCTGCTCGCCACGCCACCATCACCGCCACCACCACCACCATCACCACCACCATCACCACCACCACCACCACCACCGCCGCCGCCGCCGCAACCACGCAGTCACAACCCGGATCTCGCCTTCGCAACCACAACCGCAACGCAGGCTCGTTGCGAGTATTAGCATTTCGATTTAAAGCTTTCGTGACTGCAGGGATTTATCTTCTTGGTTCTTTCGGTAAAGTCACGTAGAAGGAAAATAATAAAGTAATAAAAATAAAACATAGTAAAATATTATAATGAAATAAAATAATAATATTATATTATATTTCGATGTAAAGCTTTCGTGACTGCAGGGATTCATCTTCTTGGTTCTTTCGGTAAAGTCACGTAGAAGGGAAATAATAAAATAATAAAAATAAAACATAATAACATAATTCTCACGACGTTTCGGCCACAACGCAAGCAGCCGTCCTCAGGTGGAGAACAGGTCTGTCGGAAAGACAGCGTCTGAGGACGGCTGCTTGCGTTGTGGCCAAAACGTCGTGAGAATTATTTTATGTTTTATTTTTATTATTTTATTACTTCCCTTCTACGTGACTTTACCGAAAGAACCAAGAAGAAGTATTAGCATTGCTAACAAAGACAAAGTTCCCCCCACTGTAGACGTATAGGCCCGTTGGGGCAAGTGCTGTTCACGAGCACTTGTGAAAGTTCCCCCCGGGGCATTTTCAGTTCCATTCCGGTTTCATTGCGGAATTAACTTCCGATTGGTTGAGTAACCGAGCCGGCGCATCGGTGACGTTAATCGAATACTTGGGATGCCCGAATGGCCCGGGTCTAGTCTGGTAGCGCGCTTGACCCTCTAACGCAAGAGGCTCTACCACAGGGAGAGGCTCTATCGGGAGGTGGTGCCGTGCTGGCACTCACCGGCACGCCGTGCGACATGAGCAGGTTGGGGTTCATGATGGTGACCAGCTGGTGCAGGAGGTCCGGCTGGGACTCGAACAACTCCGGCGCCAGCTTCCTCATCACAGACTCTAGGTGCTCGGCCGCGTGCGACGGCACGCCGTACCACGTCTTTGGCTCGCCCCTGCCCCAGGGACGAGGTGGAGACAGGAGACAGGAGGACACGGGGAGGAGGAGTTGATGTAGTCGAGGAGAAAGAGTTGGTGATGTTTAGGGAAGAGTAAGGAGGAGTTCATGAAGTTGGAAGAGCCAGTAGGAGGATGAGTTGATGAGGTTGGAGGAAATGGGGGAAGAGAAATGGAAATGAAGGAGGAGTTGATTTGAAGGAAGAGGTTTGTGGAGGATGAGGAGAGGTGGTGGTGGAGGTGGGAGAGGTGAAAAGGATGAGAAAGAGGGGGGGTGGGGAGGAAGAGATGAGCCACAAACAATCCATGAAGACAGGATTGGGAAACCTGTGACCCACTGGCCCCTATTCAGCCCGTGACGTCATTTCCCCAGGGCACCGCCGCCACATGAGGCTAACCACCTCGGAACAGCCCGAAAGCATCCCAGCGGCACTGATCGGCCACGAGAGACGGGACTTCGCCAGCCTGGCAACAGCACCGAAATGTCCCATTTCGGCGAGCTCGGTCACCCGTGCCACGGTGCGCAAGTATTGACGTGTGGCCGCCCCGCCAAGGGTATTTGAAAGTCCTTATTCGGCACTCGGGTACCGACGAGTGCCCCACCCCCCCACCCCTGGTGTAAGTGTCGTCTCACCAGTGCAGGTAGTTGATGGAGTAGCTCCAATGGTCCTCAATGTGCCAGCAGAAGGCAGAGAAGCACATGCCCACGTACAGCCAGGGCACCTGCGTTGCCACGCCCACAAAAACACAAGAGGCACACAAAGAGACACACGCACAGGTCACCCGCCGGTTAGCATTGCATGCTTGCAATTTTGCGACCACCTATAAAGACTAGCAAGGCATGGAAGGGGTGGGGTGGCCAGAAACAACGCCCTGGCCGCCTTTGTATCCCCAGTGCTGATGTTTACGACATACAGCTCAAGGTACTCATTTAGGGTTGAGTTGACCTAGGGGGAAGGCCCAGGACCGATTCAGATATTCATCACTGGTGTTGTTAGTGAGCCAAGTTGGTAGCGCAGTGCGCCAACCACTACGCCACCGCGACCCACACTTGCACACACACGTACATGAACCCACACGCAACGCACAGCACACGTGCAACAAAACACGTGAATCACACACACACCACACGCACTGCAACAACTTTCTGTTGTCCTTCCCTCCACCTTCGGTTAGCACGGTTGGCTACGCACGGTGTGAAAGAAGTTCTGCATACATACACAGACACAGTACATACACACGCATCCCACAGCACGTATATACGCACCCCCACAGCACAGACACAACAAACAGATCACACCGCACACACGTGTGTGCATGTGCTGTCGAGCCAGACCTTCATGCCGGAGATGTCTGCGTTGATGAAGCCGAGCACCGACTGCCCGTGCACGGGGATGATGTTGAGATTCCAGCCCGACTCCACGTACGTCTGGGATACGCACCCACACGCAAAACACACTACGTAAACGCGCGCACCAGCACAAGGCACGCACGCTAACACATGCACGCACGTGTACGCGGGCACGCAAACACGTGCAAAAACATTTACGCACAAAGCACACACGCAAGAGCGTGCCCGCACGCACACGCAAACACGCAGAACGTTGATCGTGCCGTCCCCCGATCGCCAATCGTCGTGCCATCAGCTGACATCTCAGCATCGTGCCATCAGTGTAGCTTCTCATCATCATGCCACCACTGCGTTATCTCATCAATGTCCCATCTCATTAGCCAAGCCGTCAGCGTGCCAGCTCATCATCGCGCTGTCACTGAACGTGCCGCCGTCACCGATCACCGCCCCCCGCTCGCCGGTGGCGGCGTCGGCGGCGCTGTCGGTGCTGTGCCCCCACCTCCTCCTCGGGCGTAAGGATCCTTTCCTGGTCGCGCACCGGGAAGCCGCTGCCAAACTCGCGCGAGTGAATGTCGGCACCGTACTCCACCGTCACGTCCTCCTCGATGCTGTTCACCAAGCGCCAGAACTCGCGCTCCACCAGGTCCGTCGGCACCATCTGCGCACGCGCAGAGTGAGTGAACGAGCGAGTGAACGAGTGAACGAGCGAGCCGCCGCAGGGGAACCCGGCACGGAGCAATAATAAAAATAAAAGCGGAGGTGGAGCAGACATTACGAAGATTGGACATGGAAGTCATCGTAAAAAAACTTAAATTCTCTCTTCTTGGTTCTTTCGGTAAAGTCACGTATAAGGAAAACGTCGTGAGAATTATTTAATGTTTTATTTTTATTATTTTATTCTTTTCCTTATACGTGACAATACCGAAAGAACCAAGAAGATGAATCCCTGCAGTCACGAAAGCTTTAAATCGAAATTCTCTCGTTTAATTTTCTGGGACTGGTACATTGTGCCCGGTGTGTCGGCCTCCCTCCTCCACCCACCCCCCCGACATGCCAGGAGAGTCAGCGGAGCGCCACTCACGTGCACGGGCATGTTGAAGTAGTCCGCCTTGAACGTGTCGGCCATCTCCCCGAAGCTCTGCAGCGTGTACTCCTTGGTGGCCTGCTCAAAGCCAAACGCCTCGTGTGGCTTGCTGCACTCCTGTACGCAGACACAACGACAAAGATCCCCCATCCACGTTTAGCCCGAGCAGACTTTTGAGGCAAGTGCTGTTAGCGAGTAGCACAAATGAAAGGGCAGCACGGCACAGTGGGTAGCCAGCACCACCCCGACCTAAGGGGAGCCCAGGATCGGTTCAAATAATTGTCACTGGTGATGGTGGCCGTGAGTGGGCACGGTAACTGCTGCGCCACTGCTCCCAACGCGGGCACGCACACACACACACGCGCGGTGACATTGCCGCCACCCTCATCATCGCTGCCTTACAGAATAACAATAACACAAATACGAGGGCGTTGTATCAAAGTGTTAACGAGAATTTTCATAACTTCTGTAAGCTAAATCCGCGAGACATTTTGGTAAGTAGCGTACGACACGCGGTACCTCGGCGATGCACTTGGGGCAGCGCCAGTGTACGCTGGCGGCTTCTGGGGGGGGCGGCACGAGGCAAGTCCTGTGGTACCCGTCTCCGCAACGGCTGCACCGCAGCATCGTCTCCACGGCAACGGCGCTCTCGCACACGAGGCACGCAGCCTCTGCCTTCTGTGTCACGACGGGAAACCGCGACCGGACAACCGGTGATTTACATTCGGCAAACGGGCATTGGGAAAAAGTCATCGACCATCGCTATATATATTCTAGGTTCTTTCGGTAAAGTCACGTCGAAGGGAAACAATCAAATAATAAAAATATAAAACAATACAATTCTCACGACGTTTCGATTTATTATTTTATTGTTTCCCTTCTACGTGGCTTTACCGAAATAACCTAGAATATGAATCCCTGCAGTCACGAAAGCTTTAAATTCCACATTCCTATGGCGGAGACAAGTCATTTCCAATTTACTATAATCGCAACGACAATCACTCGTCACTTCACATCAGACGTTGAGAATCCCACATGGCGCAAGTTAACAAGATATCAGCCACTACCGATTGGCCCCAACCAGACGGAATCGACTAACCTGCTCCACGGATCCATCAACAGCAGCGCCATCGCTGCCACCGCCGCCAGCACCAGCAGCACCCTCCAGTTTCCGTTCCTCTGCAGCGCCACCGCCCCTCGCTTCGCCGGCACCGCCGCCACCGTCACCGTCGTCGTCGTCATCGTCGGAGATGACGACCGGGCTGGACGGATGCTCCTGCTTGCAGGCCTGCTCCGCTCGCTCGGCACGAGCCAGTACCGGCGGAGAGGGAGAGGGGACCAGCGATTGCTTGCCGGCCCCCGCCGAATCTTCCAACTTGGAACAGTTCTCGCCACCGTCCGCTGCCAGCGCCGGTGGTGGTGTTGGCGGAGGTGGAGGCGGCGGCGCCGGTTCCAGTTTTGGCGCCACAGTCGGCTCCTGCTTAACGTCACCGTCTTTGAAAGGCAACACACAAAACGAACGGCAAACGGCTCTCGTTGAGTTGTAGCTACGCGCATCGGCTGGGTGGCTGCGGGCTTGTGCCGCATGAGCATGAAGATTCGCGAGCGAGAAACAAATGACTTTAAAGTGAATGTCAGGCACTCTAGTCATGTCAAAGACGCTTCCAATTAATTGATGTTGACAAAGATGGTGATATTTTTGGTTCTTTCGGTAAAGTCACGTAGAAGGGAAATAATAAAAAAAACATAATAAAATACAATTCTCACGACGTTTCGGCCACAACGCAAGCAGCCGTCCTCAGGAGAAGAACAGGTCTGTCGGAAAGACAGCGTCTGAATGAACACCACCAAGCTTAGCAGCATATATTTAAGCTGGGTTAGAGGGGGAAGGGCGCCATGACAAAGGAATTCGCATATCAAGAGGAATTTAGCATATTTATGGAAAATGCAGATATGGGATTAGTCACTACTTGTGGAATGCGTAGGAGGTGGGGGCGTCTCAAAGTCATATTATGTCCGTGCATTATGTAGGATTAGCAGCATCAAAGGAAGGGAGTAGGGTTAGCAGTAATAAAGGGAAATAATTTTATGCCGACAGTGATGCCGAGAGTGATGGGAACAATCTTAACGACACGACGATGAGGATGACGACGTTGACGATGAGCGGGCCATGGCGCTCACCCTTCCTCCTGCTGGCGCCCAGCTTCTCGCGCGCCATGAGTCCGAGACCCATCATCTTGGGCCCGGCTCCGTAGATCTGCAGCTTCTTCAGCTCAGGGTTGCTCGCAATGTCGGCCTCCGTTGGCTCGGGCTGTCGCGGCACGGGCGCGGGACAATGCGCGCACACGCACACAGGTGCAGGCACACGCAGACACACGCAGGCAGGCAGGCAAGGACAGGCACACGCAGGCAAGGGACAGGCACACACACACACATGCAGGCACACGCAGACACACGCAGGCAGGCAGGCAAGGACAGGCACACGCAGGCAAGGGACAGGCACACGCACACACGTGCAGGCACACGCAGGCACACACACAGGCACACGCAGGCACACGCACACGCAGGCACACGCACAGGCACACGCACACACGTGCAGGCACACGCACACACGCGCAGGCACACGCAGGCAGGCAAGGACAGGCACACGCAGGCAAGGGACAGGCACACGCACACACGTGCAGGCACACGCAGACACACACACACACACGCAAGCACACGCACAGGCACACGCACACACGTGCAGGCACACGCAGACACACGCAGGCAGGCAAGGACAGGCACACGCAGGCAGACACGGGTCACGTTTACACTCCTCGTTTGTGTCCTAGTTGTTCGGGTGACGGAGGCAATGATAATAAAAGTGAAGACGATTAGTTTGTTTTGTTTCAAAACAAGTTGTTACTTTGAGTTTAAATTTGTAATTTTTAAAATTCAAACGTTTCACTTATATTTTTCAATGTAATTCCATTTTTATTATTCCATCTGCCTACTTGCTTTCCAAACACATATCACGCAGCAGCTTTTGTTTAAGCAGGCAGACCCAGGACCAGCTTCGGCCTTCTGGGTCTCATCAACACTCAGGCTTGATAAACAAATGCTGTTGGATTGACAGATATTATTCTTGGCGAGAGCACTCCACATAGGATTGAACACAAAGCGGTCAGGTTGATCGCTGATCCAGCGCTCACCGATTCACTCCACTCACTCACTGGCTCTCAGTCACCGATTTCATTCACATATGGCAAGGGCTACCTGTTTTGCCTCATCCACAATCACTCACCAACTCGCTCGCTCACTCAACCCTCTCAATCACACGCCAACTCGACACCACCGCACTTGCAGGTCGTAACAACACACTCACCAACTCACTCGAGTCACTCACTCGCACTCAATCACTCGCTCACCCGATCATTCAATCACTCGCCACATTGCGGGTCACGACACTTCTTTTTCTTTTTCGATTTAAAGCGTTCGTGACTGCAGGGATTCATCTTCTTGGTTCTTTCGGTAAAGTCACGTAGAAGGGAAGTAATAAAATAATAAAAATTAAACATAATAAAATAATTTTATTATGTTTTATTTTTATTATTTAAAAAATATTTTATTATGTTTTATTTTTATTATTTTATTACTTCCCTTCTACGTGACTTTACCGACAGAACCAAGAAGAAGACTTCTCTTTCTGCTTCTACTCGAATCTATTAAGTCGAGAATAAGACATTCGGGGCCATTGGGGCTGTGCTCAGCAACGGTGTTAAAATATAGAAAAATATAAACGATGGGGCTACACGTAGCTCCGTTCCGGGTAGGGGTCGAGGGACGGGGAGGTCAAAGTGGAGGAGACCTCGGTGTTGAGACGCTTGGCACGCCGCCCGTAGCAGTCCGTCTTGGAGGGCTGCACCGACAGTCGCTGCGGGATGCCGTGCGGCTTGTACTCCTTGTCCTTCTCCCCCACGTCGTCTTGCTGCATCCGCAGAGCACGCAACCACCCACGTGTGCAAAGATCCCCCGATTAGCATCGAACAGACCGCCAAGGCAAGTGCTGTTAGCGAGCACCTATGAAGGTCGGCACGGCACACGAAGGGGTGGGGTGGCCGCCTCAGTGGCGATGTTTACACACCGCACCAGGTACTCATTTGAGGCCGAGTTAACCTAGGTGGGGCCTAGGATCGGTTCAGATAATCATCACTGGCGCTGGCCATGAGCGGGAATCGAACTCGGGTCACCGGGTTCGGAGCGCAACACGTTAACCACGACACCACCACCGCTCCCCACGTGTGCACACCATCGCCAACAGCCAGGGGCTATCCATCAAAGCCTCCCCACAACTATCATTATGATCATCATCGTCGTATCAGCCACCGTCTTGATGAAAGGCCTCTCCACACACTGTCGTAAACTATAAGCACGTGGTCTATGCACTGCTGGATGAAGGTCTCCCCCACATTCAATGTTCTGCCCCGTTGGTCGTGGGTGTTGATTGACCATACCTCACCACCCTGGTCAGCACGGGTTCGCGACGGGCGAAGGGAGGAGGCAGGACCAGTTCAGGTAAAGCTCACCGCTGGCATTAGCCCTCGCTGGGAATCGAACTCGGGTGACCCGGTTATAATATGGAGTGCTACTGCTCCCCTTGCTTTGCAAGAGTTATGTACCACTTCAGTAAAAAACTTTTTACAAAAATAATATTTTTACATTTGGGGAATTCCTGTTATTAGACCCAGAAACACTCAATGGTCGTTCTGCAAAAAAAACCCGACGAACCACATTTGGTAATTTTTTTTATTACGGGATTTTTGCACGGTGACGTCGTGCTTAGCACATTGCACTACAAACCCGGTGGACCCAAGTTCAATTCTGGGCTATGACCAACATCAGTGGCGAGCGATATCCAAACAGGTCCTGCCTCGGGGCTCCTCCTGTCACCAACGCCCCCCCTCCCCCCTCCCCAAACAGAAACCAATAAGCAATCAAAGTGCTTTGTATATTTTTTTAACAATTTTTTTTATTTTAACAGGTAAGGCCCACCGAGCAATATAGCTCCTTCTCAGAAGCGCCCTGGACACAAATGATAGCTCAACGAAGTGACTTATCACGTGGACACATATAGCAGCCAAATATTCTAAACGTATGTTTGTAAATGCAGAGGGAAAAACCGGAGGACCCGGATAAAAATCCATGCGACTACGGGGGGAGAGAGAACATGCAAACTCCAAATATACAGCAGCAGGCGTCAGGGTCGGAATCGAACCCACGACCTCCTGTATACCAGGCGAGGTAGTTAACATCTCCTAGCCACCGTGATGATGATGAGAGAGAGAAACGCAAACTCCAAATATACAGCAGCAGCAGGCGTCAGGGTCGGAATCGAACCCACGACCTCCTGTATACCAGGCGAGGGCGTTAACATCTCGCCACTTTGTGGGTTATCAAGTGTTCTTCTTTTTTTAATTGTGGGAAGACCTTCGATGGCAAAACGGCGGCATTACCTTGTCGGTGGGAGCGGCGGAACGAGCCAGAGACAGCGGCAGCTTCTGCTTGGAGAGGTTCTTGAGCGTCTGCGAACGCACGGAGCAGGGCCGACGAGTCACCCACGAATATTTACCGAACTTAAACTCAAACTATAAAACTATTTTTTTTATTTTACTGGGTAAGGCCCACTGAGCTATAGAGGCTCTTTTTCAGAAGCGACCAGGCGATACCAAATGATGGCTCAACATGTGGAAATGTACAGCAGATAAATACACTATGAACGCAAATTGAGACTAAATGTGGAGGAAAAAACAGGAGGACCCGGAGAAAAATCCACACGACCACGGGCAGATAAGCCATGCGAACTCCAAATATACAGGCGACAGGGTCGGGAGTGAACACACGACCTTCTGTACACCGGGCGAGGTAGTTAACATCTCCCAGCCACCGTGATGATGATGAGAGAGAGACACGCAAACTCCAAATATACAGCAGCAGGCGTCAGGGTCGGGATCGAACTCATGACCTCCTGCATACCAGGCGAGACACTTAACATCTTGTCACGGGTGGCACCCGCTAGAGGATTATGCGGAGTGCGCGTCACGCAGCGCGTCGCGGTTCTCTTGGTCTGCCGTTCCCCCCTCGGCTACGGCGCGAACGGGTTGGCCGCAGACCTGGTTTCGATTACAATCCTAATTGCCGACTTCTTAATAAATTCCAATCCCAATGCAGACGTAACCTCAGCCAAACCAAGCTAATTGCAATTTAATAATTGATACCAGATGTGGGCTCTTGTGGTAGATATGGTGGGGATGGTTAGGGTTTTTTTGGAAAGCGTTTGGGAGATTTGTTGACCTTTCTTGTACTCTGCACCCCGATCGTGTTTTTTTATTTGTTTGTTGTTGTAACGTTCTTACCCCGTGTGCCCCTAATGGACATCTGTGAAAAAAAGCTTTATAGCTCATCGGATTCCTCCAGGAGAAAGATTTTGATTGTGAATGGTGCAACAATGGAAATGTTTTAGGAGGAGAGGCTGAGTGAGATTCGGGGGGTGGGTGGGGGGAGTGGGGGAAGGACAGAGGGGGTTGGGAAGATAAGAAGAGGCAGCACTATCTTAATGCTTAGGTGAAGCCGTGTGCAGAGAGGGGGGTGGGGGAGCAAGCCCTAGAGACAGAGAGAAAGACAAACTTTGAGAGGTCAAACAGAGGAAAAGAGACATAACAAAAAACACCAAGTGAGAAAGCCAAAGAGGAAAAGGGCGCATACATAGAGACGTAAAGACTCAGAGAGAGAGACATGGGGGGAGACAGAAGAACGGACGGGAACTACAAGAGACATCGAAAAAAAATAATGAGACCAGAGGAGACCCCAACAAAGTCAGTCGCTTCACGACGACTACACGCAACATATTTAATTGTTTGAGGAGGGACAGAGCTGCAAGTGTAGACGCGAAAGAAAACACAGGTGGTGGTGGTGGTGAGAACAGCTGCTCAGGCTTAAACACACAGCCCAGAGCCTATTACCAAAAACAAAGGTGCCCCGTATAGCCTTTAACAGACTGTTGGGGCACGTGGCGTTAACTAGCAGCACCTATACGAAGGCCGGCGGGGTTCAAGAGGGGGTGGGGGTGTGTGGCCGGCACCAAGCCCTGGGCTCGCGGTGTCGGTGCTGGCAAGCGTGCGAGCGAGGGGAGGGAGCGAGCGGGGCGCACGCACGTGGAGGCTGACGCCGGCATGGAAGAGGTCGTAGGGGTAGAGGATGCGCTCGTAGTGCGAGCGCAGCAGTGAGCCGACGCCGCGGTGCGCCGGGTAACCCATGCGCAGGGAAACCCGCGCCCACTTGCGCTCGCGGCTCAGGTACTCGAAGCCGCCCTCCTCCATCACCACCTGCGCAAAAGGCGGGGTGGGTGGCGGGGGGGGGGAGGTCGGTGGTGACGGCGTCGATGGCAACGGAAAGTGGTGCAAACGCACGGCGCCGCATAGGCACGGAGACATTGATGACGTCTGGTTGCGTGTGCGTGCGTGTGCCTGTGTGTGCATATGGCCTGGCACAAGCGTCGTGGTGACGTCACCGCCACTTAGTGGCGAATGGCGGTTGTTGTTGTTGTTATACGAGGATCGGTAGTGTAGTGGTGAGCACATTTCGCGTGTATACACAAGCACACAGACAGACACACACACGTGCATGCATACACAAAGGCAAAGATCCCCGTATAGCCTCGAACAGACTGTTGGGGCAAGTGCTGAAACGGCACACGAATGAGGTGGGTGGCCAACACCATGCCCAGCCGTCTTTGTCTCCCCAGTGCTGATGTTTACACACCACGCCGGGTACTTGTTTAAGGCCGATTTGAGCAAGGAGACCCAGGACCAGTTTCACATACTCGCCGCTGTCATTGGTCACGAGTGGGAATCTTACTCGGGGCGCTGGGTTCAGAGAGAAATGTGCTAGCCACTATGCTGCCGATCCACATATGCACACACAGCCACTCGCACAAAACACGCAAGCAGACGTCACCAGTCAACAGAAGCACACAAAAGAAAAACATCACTAGTTACGACCAAATCTCCCTGCATTCAACGCTTTACCAGCATCATCTTCTCATAAGCACAACAATAAACCTGTACAGAACACATCATCATACCGCACTCAAATATTAACCGTCAAGCAATGATGGTTGCAGCAGCTGACAGTGCGAGTGCTAATAATGCTGCTGACGCCGCCGCCGACATCCCACGCACACACGTCCTCACCTTGCTGAGTGTGTAGAGGTCGAGTGTCTTGCGCTCTACAATCGGGATCTTCAGGGTGGAGCCCTGGAGCTCCCAGAACTTGGCGATCTGGTCCAGGAAGTTGAGCTTCACGCGCGTTTGAGCCTGCAGGCGAGCGATCGTCACCACCATCATCAGCCGCAGCAGCAGCCACAGCACAGAGGTCGCAAACGGGTTTTGATTCCTTACCCGTACCTGTATCCGGCCGCACCAGGGTCGCAAACGGGTACCCGTACCCTACCCGATACCCGGCTACCCGTACCCGGCCGGGTATCGGGTAGGGTACGGGTACCCGATTGCGACCTCTGGGATGAAGCCATGTTGCAGGCGCGGGTGGGTTGATTCTAGGAACTTGAATTGTGAGAAGAGACAAGACATTGGGAAATGAGTGACAAACAGTTACTCACCAGTGACTCACGGCCTACCCGTACCCGTACCCGGCCGCACCAGGGTCGCAAATGGGTACCCGTACCCGGCCGGGTACGGGTAGCCGGGTATCGGGTAGGGTACGGGTATGGGGTACCCGATTGCGACCTCTGCCACAGCATCACCGTCGGGCATGATCAAGCCACTGGCAAGTGATCCGTACGGCACTACAACGATCGCAAGAAATCCCAGGGAAGTCTCTCCGCACCATAGCGATTTCGGTGACCAGGCAGAGAGAGGCGGGAGGCATAGGGGGGGGTGGAAGTGGCAAGTCAGCAACTCTTGCCAACCTCCCCGGTCTTCTTGGTTCTTTCGGTAAAGTCACGTAGAAGGGAAATAATAAAATAATACAAATAAAACATAATAAAATAATTCTCACGACGTTTCGGCCACAACGCAAGCAGCCGTCCTCAGGTGAAGAACAGGTCTGTCGAGAAGATAGAGTCTGAAAGTCTGGGGTGTTTCATTCAAACGCTGTCTTCCCGACAGACCTGTTCTTCACCTGAGGACGGCTGCTTGCGTTGTGGCCGAAACGTCGTGAGAATTATTTTATTAAGTTTTATTTTTATTATTTTATTATTTCCCTTCTACGTGACTTTACCGAAAGAACCAAGAAGATGAATCCCTGCAGTCACGAAAGCTTTAAATCGAAATTAAACCTCCCCGGTCTTTGTTTATAAAGACCCAACCGGGTGTACGCACAGTTGAATCAACGATGCCAGAGGGTGCCGGGTGGCTCCGATGTCAGAGATGCCAAGCGGGAACCGCTGAGATCCTGGGTCCCAAACCAGGTTCTGGCCACGGCCTGTAATTAAACCGGGTTCTCAAGTGCCACGAGTTGATGGGCTTAGCTCCGTCATCGATGGCTGCGCAACCAAACCATCACATTAATTTTGGTTCTGCATTTCATTTGGCTCTAGCACCCAGGAAGAGCTAGAGTCTGTCGCCAGGGAAAGGAAGGTCTGGACCGACCTACTCGACACGCCGCCGCAGCGTCCCTCACCAGGACAAGCGGACTGAGAAATGAACGAATGAACATTTCATTTGGCTGAATTCCAGCTCGGATAATCAATAACGTCGCATTGACTGCCGCGCAATGAGCATCGCTCTCATACGCAGTGCTCGTGTGAAGATCTGCCCTCGACCGCGTATGAACCAGAGGTCACTTGAAGGAAACTCAAGAGGTAGATTTATCTTCTTGGTTCTTTCGGTAAAGTCACGTAGAAGGGAAATAATACAATAATAAAAATAAAACATAATAAAATACAATTCTCACGACGTTTCGGCCACAACGCAAGCAGCCGTCCTCAGGTGAAGAACAGGTCTGTCGGAAAGACAGCGTCTCATTCAACACACTGTCTTTCCGACAGACCTGTTCTTCACCTGAGGACGGCTGCTTGCGTTGTGGCCGAAACGTCGTGAGAATTATTTTATTATGTTTTATTTGTATTATTTTATTATTTCCCTTCTACGTGACTTTACCGAAAGAACCAAGAAGAAGTACGTTGAGCTTTAAAGCCACACATCAAGACGGTGGCACGCGGGGCACTGACTGATGACATCCGCATAATGGGGGGGGGAGCAAGGACTTCCTTTTAGTGGTTTTGTAAAAACCTTTTAACGCTGGGGTTTTTTTTTTCATAGCAACACAATGTAATACTGAAGTTTCGTTCGTACCGGATCATCCTGTAACAAGCGTTATCACGCTTCACCACGATAGACAAGATGGACGGAGCTGCTGGATTAGCGTTCAAAAGTAACCCAAGGCAATAGCTTGGTGGTGCGGCACGTACGTACGTAGAACTTCTTTCGTGCCGTACGTAGGCAACAGTGCTAAATCGGAGGTGTGTGGAAGGGCAACCAACTAAACACAAAAAGCAGTAATAAAGAAATTAGTTTTCAATCACAAACCTCAAGCTCGTTGAGTCTCTGGATCCTGGGCGTGAAGCGGAAGTTGTCGACGTCAACGGCGAACGGAGGCTGCCAGTCCTGCAGCGGCGAGCACCACACGCACAGACAGACACGCGCAGACAGACAGACACACACACCGACGGTCACCAAAGAAGAGCACATCGGACGGCGAAGTGAGCCAGGGTTGGGGAAACCTTTCATGACTGTGGATGGAAAGGGCAAGCACACATTCAACAACAACAACAAGAACCGCCATTCAACACTAAGCGGCGGTGATGTCACCACGGCGCTTGTGGCGGGCAATATGCACTTTAAGGCCACGTGAAGTGTCAAACACCCGCTGGCAGGAGGTCACGGGACAGACCTAGGTACCATGGGTTGACTGACTGAGATGACTGGCCGATGCACCATCTGTGCCCCCTACTATGCACACATTCGTACACACACACCACACCTGTCACTTCTGTCAATGCAAGAGGCCTATTGCAGTGACAAAAGCGACCGAGAACTAAAAAAAATTAGAAGCTGCCAGTGCTGTTGCCAGGTTGACAACATTGCCCCTCTACTACCCCATCAGTGCCCCCTAATGTGCCTGCAGTGACGCATAAATATGACTTGTGGGCCGTTTCAAAGTGGTAGGCCGCAGGCAGTATAAAATTGAATCGCGGGCTGTATGAATTTTAAGTCCATGGCCGTATCCGGCCCGCAGGCCACAAGTTCTCTACTTAAGAATGAAGCAGATGGTACATTGGGGTGGTCTGAGTGTCGCGCCTCAAAGCCTGGGTTCAAGCCGTGAGTCTAGGTGCGAGTGTGTGTGTGTGTGTCTCTCTATCTCTATGGGGAGTGGTAGTGTAGCGGTTAGCGCGCTGCGCTATGAACCTGGCGACCCGGGTTCGATTCCCGCTCACAGCTAACACCGGTGACGATTATCTGAACCGGTCCTGGGCCTCCCCTAGGTCGACTCAGCCTTAAATGAGTACCTGGTGCGGTGTGTAAACATCGCCACTGGGGAGACAAAGGCGGTCGGGCGTGGTGCTGGCCACCCACCCCCTCGTTCGTGTACCGTTCCGGCCTTCATAGGTGCTCGCTAACAGCACTTGCCCCTACAGTCTGTTAAGGCTATACGGGGGATCTTTATCTTTGTCTCTCACACAGGGTTCGTAACGGTCGTGAGAGACAGCACTGTTAAGATTGTGTGGTTCGAAACCCTCGCGTTTGGTCGGGTGTGTCTGTCGCTCTCAGGTTCATAATGGCCATGTCAAGCAATAAGCACACACCGCTTGGTTCCGAGGCACTAGGCACATATTTTTGTTCTCTCTACCCGGGGGTTCACAACAGCCGTGTTGGGGACTCGCAGCTGTAAACATTAAGACGTCTGGGTCAAGCTCATGTTAAATTTACAGATTGCGTTCCATCTCGTTGTTAAATAAACTTATTAGCCTCTCTACGCGTCTCTCCCTGGGGGCCCATGATGGCCGCGTTTGAGACACAAGAGCCGGAATGCCTGAAATTCCTGGCGTCATACGACACAAGGAAGGCCACACATAGATAACGAGGAGAACAACCACACTGCGGCTGAGCCTACCCGCTACCGTTTTGCCCTTGGGAACTCGCGAGGCCGACCTTGCAATTACTGCCTCCCGCTCCACCCCACCCCAAAAGTGCACAGAAGAAGCACAGATACATCGCAATCTTCAGCCACGATTAATCCACTGCCGGATGACAGCCTCCACAAAACCACCCAAAACCCCACCTGTCACACGCTCCTGCAATGTGAGAATCATTTTATCTTGCTCGTGCACAGAAACGTGATCCCGTTCGCTCCGTCTCCGCGGTTGACGTATCCCTCTTGGGCGCGTTTCCCCCTCCTCTGTTTAGGATATTTGGCTGCTAAAGTTTCCAAGTGATAAGCCACTTCATTGAGCTATAATTTGCGGCCAGGTCGCTTATTAATAAAAGCTACATAGGTCAGTGCGCCTCACCTGGTAAAATTAAAATATATAGTATTAGCAGTCACTATGATGTATCTTGCCGATCCCCTCTAATCCAAGTGTCTCCTCTCGTTCTCTCAATTAAAATCTGTGGACAGACGCACGCTTTGAGTTGCACTCCGAGATGGAAAGAGGAACACGTGGGTGTTAAGAGAGAACGTGCGCGAGTTGGAGACACCCCGTGAACCGCTTTGGAAAAGTGAGCGGGGGATTGAGCAGGACACATCACGGCTACAAGGGATGGACGGCCCGTGGTCTAAACAGACAATGAGATCACCCCTCGTGCGTTCGGAGCTGGACAGATTCTCGCATCATGACATGTGAGAGACGGCGGCAGCGTGACGAGGCTTTTCGTTCAGCAGTGGACAGAACGTGGCTCTGATGATGATGCTAATGATGACCACTGCGGGATGGTTAACATCGACAGATGGTGCCACGCTGTTACCCACGGGGCAAGGGTCAAATGTAAAAACCCAAGAAAAGCTGTCTATCCAAATGAAGGCCTGCTGTAGGGAACAGTGAATTGATTTATAAGACTGACACAAACAGCACTGCACTCTACCTCGACTTGCAATACGATACAAACACAATGTGTCGATTTATCAATAAGAATCGATTCTTACACAAACGTTACACGCATCGCCATCACGCGCGCGATAAATTATTATTTACGTCTTGTGCACACAATATAAAGATTATACGCCAATGTTACATTTGGGTGATGATGATCGGCAATTGAACTCTGGCAACCGGGTTCGTAACCTCTCCACCAACACTCTGTGCACATGCTAACAAAGGAAGTGACCCACAACATGGCCTACAGACTGTTTGGGCAGCACCTACAAACCCGCCTATAACCATACATCCGTCAAAAATAGCTTCAAACCTCATCGGATTCCTCCCGCGTTCTACGTAAAGATTCTGATTTTGAAGACCGGCTCAGCACAGAGACACGCAAAATCTGTTTGCACGTCAGACCTGGGGTCAATGTATACTGTCGTGACAATAACGAAAACAATGCACTGAACATCGCTTGTGCAATTGTAATGACTTGCGGATTCAACAATAACAATTGTAATCCCACCCATCCTTGGTACAACTCTGGACTCTCCAGGCACACCCAGGGACTTATCCCCCCCCTCCCCTGGCACTCCACCCCCACCTCCTCAGTGCTAATTCACAGTCGTGTGCCTGCACCACCGGCATTCCGGCATCTGGAATGCCCCCCCCCCTCGTCTCTGGGTTGGTTTGACAACTGAGTTGTGTACACAACTGTTCCCCCACCCCTCCCCAGCGATTCCCTCCGTCTCCTGCTCTCGATGGCAAAGACGCCAGCCATGCAATTTACTTGCTCATGACCCAACGCAGAAGATCCCTGGGTGTGATTTTCCACGAAGCTCATGGTCCACCCTAAACCACATCCACTGGCACAAACCATGGCAGCAGATGCGGATACCTGATGCACAAACGGAAAATAAAAAATGCTCCAGTGTGCGACTGTGGTCATCCAGAACAGGCCATATAACGTAAAACGACGCAATGCACGATCCACAAATACGAGGGAGACATCATCACAGTGATACTGCTCCGCTGTTCCTGACGCGGGTATCGGTCTTGAACCACCGAAATGTGTAATTGTTGCTCGGCATCTGCATCAGCCACTGGAAAAAATGGCGACTTGCTCGTGTCCACTGCCAGTGGAGGAGACTTCGCAAGAACAGGAAGCTCCTGAGAACCCATGCAGAGGGAATTTTGGCCTACTTCTCCATGCTAACCAGACGCCTTGAAAGCGGAGGGATTACTCACACGCGTTAGCCCACCACACGTGACTTGCCCCTCTGTCAATCCGCTGCTGGACGGTGGCTTCCTGACACCCGTGCGGTCGTACGCGGGATATTTAACCGCACCGTGACTTCCCATCACGCCTGGTCAATGCGTGCGAATGAAGGTGGGAAGTGCACAGACGGTTGGACAGAGGTCCCAAACGGGTTTTGATTCCTTACCCGTACCCGGCCGCACCAGGGTCGCAAACGGCCGGGTACGGGTAGCCGGGTATTGGGTAGGGTACGGGTATCGGGTACCCGATTGCGACCTCTGCGGTTGGAGCAGTGTAAAGAAACAATGGCTGTTGATCCCTGCCCACCCCAAGCTGCCCCGAAGCCTATAAGACCTGTTTCGTGCATAATGGTGGCCTATCCGAGCACTACTATACAAGGCTCAAGTCTGCTTAGCTTCCAAGATCTAACAGGATCAGGAACATTCTCGTGTTCAATAGGATATCGATCGTATTCAACTTGAATATATTTACCCCAAAAACACATTCCTTCTTACACACGCCATTCGATGCACGTAGCTGGGGTGTTAAATATTCAATTTGTCGATTACCTTATTGAACGATTACATCTCAAGCGCTAAGTCTGAAACTAAAGGGGTTTGTGGGCAGATATTTAAATAAGCAGTGTAGTTGAACAGGTAGGCAAAGTGTGGTTAGGTAGGTGCATCAGTAAACAGATACGTAAACACTGCAACTGGCCAGATAGTTAAAAAAGGCTTCGCTCTGGCCAGGCAGGTTGTTGTAGCACATACAAACATTGCCACACAACGTATGGAGTGGTGGGCCAGGCGGTAATGTATGTTGAACTTCTTTCGCACCGTACGCATCGAACCGTGCTGATCGGAGGTGCGCAGGACGCAACAGCGAACTCAGTTCGACTCGCTGACGCGGGCAACATCTTGAACCGATCCGAGGGCAACCACAACCGAAACATGGTCAAGTACGGCCACGCACCACAACCTCTCCATGACCCTCACAGATGCACGAGGGGGAATTGGGGAGTCCCTCATCCAGCTGTGGAACGATGACAACAACAACAGCAGCAGCAGCAGTGTCGTCTGGACTACTGCTGCCTCACCGCGGGAGGATGTAGTGTGGTTAGCGGCACTGCTGTTGTTCCACGAAATCCGACCACCTCCCCGCGTTCCTTTTCCGGCCACGGGTCACATCAATGGCGTTTTGACAACCAGTCTCCCCCCCACACACACACCCCATCCCAACCCTCTGGCCAAACAGCCCCCCAATGAACGACAAGGTGTAGGAGGAGATCGGTGGGGAGGGGAAGGCAGTCATCTAGCAGCGGATCGACAATGAAACTGCACGACCACTGCGTTTATTGTGAGAGGGCCACAATCTTGCAAATGGCCGATGTTGTGGATCTCGCACCACGCCGCCGATCGATCCCAAGTTCGATCCCCCTCGCTCACGGCTACCATCAGTATCCGAGACGACATTATTTAATATTATTTTGTTGCTTTACATTTCAACGTGATAAGACACTTTCGTCGAGCTATCTCATCTGCGGCCAGGTCTCTTCTGAAAAAAAGCGAATAGCTCAATGGGCCTTGACCCGGCAAGATTTTTTGTTTAAAATTTACTTAGTTTTGTATGTACATCTTTTTGTTAAAGGCGTTTGTTTACCATTCCTATACTTTACAGGCCTATTGTGCGACGTTGTCTTGTTTGCTATAACGTTCTGACTCGCTCTCCACTGGTCGTGTGGACAAATTAAAGAGCTTCGGGGCTCATCGGATTTATCCAAAATAAAAACAAACATTTCGAAACCGATCCTCGCGGAGGGCATCCCCACACTCGCCTCCCCCCCCCAGCGTGGTGAAGTATGTACCACCTCCACCCCCCCTACACACAAACACTCTCCTACCCTAGATTTGAAGCTTTCGTGACTGCAACGATTCATATTCTTAGGTTTTTTTTCGGAAAAGTCACGTAAAAATAAAATAATTATTTTACTTTTATTAATTTAAATTTTTTTACCTACGTGACTTTACCGAAAAAAACCTACGAATATACTCTCCTACCCACCAGACCCCACGACCCCCTCTCGCAGGCGTCAAGAGAACGCAAGCCTCACATCATCATCATCATCACCACCCACTCATCCAGCAGTGGATGAAAGCCCACGGCGGCGTTTTGTTTACCGCTGGTGGCCGTATCTTGCAGATGCCCGTCTTCTCGGCGATGGGTCTGATCTTGGCAATGAAGGCGAGCGGCTCGGCGAACTCCTCTCGGCTGGGCTCGAAGACGGGGCATTCTGGCGGCGCCGTGAACTCATCGTGGTCTCCCATCGCGAGTCGCAGTCGTCGATTTGGCTGCGTGGTTGGGTGGGAGGAGGAGGTGAGGGCGGTCGTTTGATCGTGCCCCGTCGCCACCGTGGCACGCCGGCACTAAATCCGCATCGCTGCCGTCAAGCAGCAGCAGCACCAACAAACAAACAACAGGGAGAACGAAAATAACGGCTCAGTAATGTGTCGTCGGGAAGAGATACAAGAAATTAAATGTGGCCGATTATGTATCTCCTGTGGCGCTGCTGTATTGCGGGCGCTTGACGGAAGGATGATACATTTGAGATAGTTGCGGCTGTGGGTGGGTGGTAGGGAGGGAGGAAATCCCGTTTTTGTTTAAAAAGACGAAATTGTTAAAGAGAATCTAATTAATAAAAAAACGTTATAATCGTTGGTGATGTTTTAGCGAAACGAAATCCGCTCGCTCGGTCGGGCGCCCACACAAAGCGGCCTCCGCGGCTTCCAGGCTGTGCCTAGGCCCCGCTTTGTAATTCCCACTGCACTCGCGCGTGCGGAAGGCGACGCCCATTGGGTGCCGCTCGAGTCACGCGGCGGCGCGCTCGGCCAATGGGCGCGCGGCTCGGGCGGCGCGCTGGGCTTATCCGCGCTGGGAAATCGAAAGGGGGCCGCATTACGACCGTTACGGCGGACGGAGAAGGGGATTATTTTTGTTGTTGTTGTTGTTGGTGGTGATGGCGGTGTGTGAACTGCGCGACGGCTGTGCGGTTGTTGACGCATTTGGGATTCGACGCGAGAATTCGTTCCGTTTATTGGCACGCCGCATTTTTTGTTGATGTTTTTTTTTTTTTGCGGGACGCGAAGGGCGGGTTTTGCATCGTTTATTCGGAACGAGGAGAACACAAAACAAAAACAACAACAATCACCACCACACGAGACGCGCGTGGGAAATGTGGCCGGCTTGCGTGGACTCGGAGGTCGGGCCGCGCTTGTTTCTACGACGGCGCTAGATCGCGCGCACGAATACACAAAGCTCGCGTGTGGGTGAGCGGGCCCGACGGGGTCTGTTTAAAGGGGCCGCGTGCACTGCGCCCCCCCCACCCAACACCACGCGCACCTCCCCATGCGCATCCCCCCCCACACCCCGCGGGCGATGCACGCGCACACCCCACCACCCCCACGCGCACCCCCCCCCCCACGCGGCCCCCCCCACACACCCCCCCCCCGACGCGCACCCCCCTCCCACGCGCACCCCCCCCCCCCACGCGCACCCCACCCACGCGCACCCCCCCACGCGCACCCCCCCCCCCACGCGTCCCCCCCCCACGCGCCCCCCCCCCTACGCGCACCCCCCTCCCACGCGCCCTCCCCCCCCCAACACGTGGGCAGTGCGCGCGTGTTGAGGGGGGGCCGTGTGGGGGGCACGTGGACTGGCTGTTGGTAACGCCGCCATTGGGTGCCAGGCTAGGGGTGGTGTATGTCGCATTGCGGATGGCGTTATTCCGAAAATTGCTTCGCGTGTGTCAATTAAAGGTCTAAATACAAAATTGAGTAACCATAAAAGCGCGTAAAGCGAGGATTGCCTGTACAGGGACTACTCCACTTACGAACGTTCGACTTACGAACTTTCATAGATACGAACAAACCTGTCGGTGTGGCCAGTTACCTGTTCGGACCGAGCGTGGCAAGTTCAGCTGCCGGGCAATAGATGGCGGTGGTGGCATCTACATCTGCAGAACGTGAAGCACCAGTGGCATCTACAGAACGTGAAGAACCAGTGGCATCTACAGAACGTGAAGAACCAGTGGCATCTACAAAACGCGAAGAACCAGTGGTATCTCCATCTACAGAACGTGAAGAACCAGTGGCATCTAAATCTACAGAACGTGAAGAACCAGTGGCATCTACAAAACGCGAAGAACCAGTGGTATTTCCATCTACAGAACGTGAAGAACCAGTGGCATCTAAATCTACAGAACGTGAAGAACCAGTGGCATCTACATCTACAGAACGTGAAGAACCAGTGGCATCTACATCTGCAGAACGTGAAGAACCAGTGGCATCTAAATCTACAGAACGTGAAGAACCAGTGGCATCTACATCTGCAGAACGTGAAGAACCAGTGGCATCTAAATCTACAGAACGTGAAGAACCAGTGGCATCTACAAAACGTGAAGAACCAGTGGCATCTACATCTGCAGAACGTAAAGAACCAGTGGCATCTACATCTGCAGAACGTAAAGAACCAGTGGCATCTACATCTACAGATCATGAAGAACCAGTGGCATCTACATCTACAGAACATGAAGAACCAGTGGCATCTACATCTGCAGAACGCGAAGAACCAGTGCCATCTACATCTACAGAACATGAAGAACCAGTGGCATCTACATCTATAGAACGTGAAGAACCAGTGGCATCTACATCTACAGGAGATTATACAATTTAGAAAGCCACTCCCCGTGTTTAGTGTACATGCCGTACATGTTTCGCATCGACAGGCGTAAAGTTGGACTTACGAATACATCGACTTACCAACAGACCTCTGGAACCTAACAAGGTTCGTAAGTAGAGGAGTCTCGATTAAAAAAATACCGCACGAGGAATCCGATGAGCTATCAAGCTCTTTGTCGCAGATGTCCAGGAGGGGCGTGTAAGGGCGGTAACAATTCGGCTCCTGTGGGCACGAGTTGTCATCTTTCGTACGGCGGCTGATGTAGACGCAGAACAACAACTACAATTTCATATTCAGAATCAGACGATGTATTTAAAATTATTAAATCCTTTATATTAAGTTCGCTTGCTTGCGCGCTTACGACCGTGCAAATATTTCGGTCGTTTTTTAACCCACTTCCACTGATCCAATCGAGCTGACATTTTGCACACAGATTCGTTGTGCGTGACAATTTATTTTCGTGACATTTTTTTCCCAAAATTGTACACTTTTTAGGAAAAAATAAATTATATTTAATTACCAATTGCTTAATAGTGGCAGGCAATCATCTGACCCATAGGTGGCAGCCATCTCAAGCCAGATTACGAGAGGACTCTAGCCGCCACTGCATAATGCACGGGCAAAGTAGCACTAATTACATACCTGCATTTCCCATATCCCCTCCCTTGGATGCTGCTAATCCTGCATAATGCACGGACATAAGTAGTACTAATCACATACCTGCATTGCCCATAAATATTCTAAATTCCTCTTGATATGCAAATAATTTTGTCAAGGCGCCCTTCCCCCCCCCCTTCCAACCCAGCTTATATATATGCTCCAAGCACGTGTGCTGTTTCATTCAGACGCTGTCGCCTCGACAGACCTCGTTTCACCTGAGGACGGCTGCTTGCGTTGTGGCCGAAACGTCGTGAGAATTATTTTATTATGTTTTATTTTTATTATTTTATTACTTCCCTTCTACGTGACTTTACCGAAAGAACCAAGAAGTTGTGTGTGTAGTTTGTTGTTGTGTGTGTTGTTGTGTGTAGTTTATTGTGTGTTGTTGTTGTGTGTGTAGTTTGTTTTTGTTGTTGTGTGTGTAGTTTGTTGTTGTTGGTGTGTGTGTAGTTTGTTGTTGTTGTGTGTTGTTGTTGTGTGTGTAGTTTGTTGTTGTGTGTGTTGTGTGTGTATTTAGCCACGAGAGGGCGACTCACTCCGCGCCAGGGAAAGAACCCGCGGCAAGTCCACCCCCCCTTGTGAGCACGAGTCTACATCAATATTTTATTATTATAATTATGTCATCATCCCTGCAAAGGTGATCTCCCCCTACTGTCACAGACAGGCGGACAGAGCTCATTAATTAGCGGCAGCAGACAGCCGTGGGCTTGACAACAGGGGTTTTACCCTTTTTTCTGGCAACAAAATTGAAACCTTTTTGCAAGGAATCACGTCT
Organism: Lampetra planeri; assembly: GCF_965212315.1. NCBI lineage: Eukaryota > Metazoa > Chordata > Hyperoartia > Petromyzontiformes > Petromyzontidae > Lampetra > Lampetra planeri. The sequence continues at coordinate 4,866,189 of NC_136150.1, forward strand.
GCATTAACCACAATACTTGCGGTCAAAATGTAAACAAAAAACACACTGATAATATATTGCCATTGTCCTTGAAACTGATTGGTCCACACCAGAGGCGGCTTTCTTTTGAGCCTCGTCTCAATTGGTGTTCGACCAGATGACGCCAAAAGGCGTACACAGCTCAAAGTCAACGCCACTATCAGTTCATTTATTATTATTATTTATTATCAAAGTAATAGTTAAAGTAATTATTATTTATTTATCAACGTAATGAGGGCTCGGGGTGAACATCTACATCATTAGATCTCCGTTGCCAGTACCAAAATATAATAATAGGATTTTTCCCCTTTTTTACTATTAGATTTTGGGACTGGCAAAGGAGGTCTAACGATGTAGCCGTGGGCTTGCCAATGTTTTGCAGAAACCTGTACTCACACGTGACAGGGACTTGTGAATCTATAGGTCTCTATCGACGAAAACTGTATATGGGTCTCCAAGGTCTATCTATATGCGGGCCTATGGGGCCGTCCATAAATGACGTCACGCGATTTTGGACGATTTTTGACCCCCCCCCCCCATCGTCACACGGCGTCACAAAAAGTCAGACCTCCCCCCCTCAAATATGACGTCACAAAGCTCTGCCCCCCCCCCAAAATAGAACATGCTTAAATCGCTTTAAACTATTGTCATTGTAGTGCGTATTTAATGTGGCGCTGCACTCTGATGTTGTAGGAGAAAACATTTATTAAAAAGTATATTTAACTAAGTCGAACGCGTTGTCTATATTTATTAAAAGCTGCGCATTTTGATGTGACGTCACATTTCTCAAACACCCCCCCCCACCTCACATCGTCACAAATGTCTGACACACCCCCCGCCCCTAGGTGCGTGACGTCATTTATGGACGGCCCCTATGGGTCTCTAAGGTGGAGGCGCACGTGGGTCTCCATGTCGAGTCCACGTGCGAGTCTATGGGTCTCGATATGAGTGTCACTGGTTCGGTTTCTCAATCTACCGACGTCACGTGCTTGAGACGGATCACGTGCTCGTCGCTGTGGTCTGTGCCATTCTATGGGCCTCTGTGCATTCATGGATGTTTATGTGGTCGACATATGCTTTTAGTTTATTGATCTTTTGTGAGTTTAGTTCAGTCTAAGCGTGCCCTAAGCCACGTGTGTTTATACCCATGCGTGGCACGCTGCACTATGAACCTGGCCACCCGAGTTCGATTCCCGCTCGCGACCAACACCGGTGACGATTATTTGAACCGGTCCTGGGCCACCCCTAGGTCCACTCGGCCTCAAATGAGTACCTGGTGCGGTGTGTAAACATCGTCACTTGGGAGACAAATGCGACCGGGCGTGGTGTTGGCCACCCACCCCCTCGTGTGCCGTGCCGGCCTTCATAGGTGCTCGCTAACAGCACTTGCCCCCAACAGTCTGTTGAGGCTATACGGGGGATCTTTGTCTTTGTAATCTTATGGTTGGTGTGTTAGTGTGTGGGGGGGGGGTGTTTCTGCGAGTCTATGGGTCTCTATGTGAATCTATGGGTCTCTATGTAAATCTATGGTCTCTAAGTGAATCTATGGGTCTCTATGTGAATCTATGGGTTTCTATGTGAATCTATGGGTCTCTATGTGAATCTATGCGTCTCTATGTGAATCTATGGGTCTCTATGTGAATCTATGATGTCTCTATGTGAATCTATGGGTCTCTATGTGAATCTATGGGTCTCTATGTGAATCTATGGGTCTCTATGTGATTCTATGATGTCTCTATGTGAATCGATGGGTCTCTATGTGAATCTATGGGTTTCTATGTGAATCTATGGGTCTCTATGTGAATCTATGCGTCTCTATGTGAATCTATGGGTCTCTATGTGAATCTATGATATCTCTATGTGAATCTATGGGTCTCTATGTGAGTCTATGATGTCTCTATGTGAATCGATGGGTCTCTATGTGAATCTATGGGTTTCTATGTGAATCTATGGGTCTCTATCTGAATCTATGCGTCTCTATGTGAATCTATGGGTCTCTATGTGAATCTATGATATCTCTATGTGAATCTATGGGTCTCTATGTGAATCTATGGGTCTCTATGTGAGTCTATGATGTCTCTATGTGAATCGATGGGTCTCTATGTGAATATATGGGTCTCTATGTGAATCTATGGGTCTCTATGTGAATCTATGGGTCTCTATGTTAATCTATGGGTCTCTATGTGAATCTATGATGTCTCTATGTGAATCTATGGGTTCTCTATGCGAGCCAAATGGGTTTGCCGCGTGAGCCGCCAATGGTGACTCACTCCCCACTCCGCTTTGAAAATCAGCGGCTTAAGCCGGACACAAACCGAGGCTCTCAGCAGCGCCAACTCAGACTGGTAATGTCACCCCGGGCGGGTGGTGGCTTCCACCTCTGTGGATTTCACAACACCGGACTGGTGATGAGTTGCCTCTCCCACCCACTCTAATTAACCTTTCACGCCGCAACCCGTGAGATGTATAGTTACAGGGCACCGCAAAGTGTTTTGTGCAAAACACGTTTGCTTTGAATTGTGGCCAATTTTCCACTTTTCTTCAAAACCCCCACGCTGTTTCCTCATCATCCTCCTACCCACGCTCTCTCTCTCCTCTCCATTTTCCTCTCTCTCTCTCTGCTCCAATAAGCAAAGTTTCTATGGAAGTTCTCTCCCCCGCCCGAGTTAATTATCGCCAAAAAAAAACAAAGCCCCCCCGCGTATAGCCTTAACAGACTGTTGGGGCAAGTGCTGCTAGCCAACAGCAGCACTTTTGAAGGCCGTCACGGCGCATGAAGGGGGTAAAGAGGTGGCCACAGGGCCGGATTAAGGCGTGGGGGCTTTAGGGGCCAGTTTGAGGGCCTCCAGAGATGAAGTAAGAAGTCCTTTCGTTTGTGAATGCTGCATTTGAATTTGTTGGTAGCCTTGTAAAAGTAAATTTAAAATTTCTATAACTTTGTTTTCTCTTCTTGGTTCTTTCGGTAAAGTCACGTAGAAGGGAAATAATAAAATAATAAAAATAAAACATAATAAAATAATTCTCACGACGTTTCGGCCACAACGCAAGCAGCCGTCCTCAGGTGAAGAACATGTCTGTCGGAAAGACAGCGTCTGAATGAATGAAGTTCATTCAGTGAGTTCATTCAGACCTCACTGAATGAACTTCATTCATTCAATGAATGAACTTCATTCATTCATTCAGACCTCACTGAATGAACTTCATTCATTCAATGAATGAACTTCATTCATTCAATGAACTTCATTCATTCAGACGCTGTCTTTCCGACAGACATGTTCTTCACCTGAGGACGGCTGCTTGCGTTGTGGCCGAAACGTCGTGAGAATTATTTTATTATGTTTTATTTGTATTATTTTATTATTTCCCTTCTACGTGACTTTACCGAAAGAACCAAGAAGATTAATCCCTGCAGTCACGACAGCTTTAAATCGAAATTTAACTTTATTTTCCTTTTGAAAATATTACTGGGGGTGGGGGCTTACAGTACCTGCAGCACAGGGGCCTACACAATCTTAATTCCAGCACCACACCCGGCCGCCTTTGTCTCCCCCGACCGCCGCTGTTTACACAGCACACCAGCTGTTCACTCATTTGAGGCTGCGTCGACCTAGGGGGAGACCCATGACCGATTCGGATATGCATCACTGGCGTTGGGTGGCCGTGAGCGGGAATCGGCCTTGGTTCCCTTGGCTCCTGGAGCCTTGATTAAAGACCTCGTGTACCTCGGGAACACTTCCTTTTCAAACATTCCCCACCCACTCGTGGCACAAACGCTGCACTGTGTCCGTGCCAGAGCGCCCCCCCCCCGCCCACACACCCACCCACCTTCCCGCACCGGACGTGGCTCACCGGAGGTTCCTCGTAACGCAGATTGCTCATTTAAATGGGAATGTATTGTTATCTAAACGTGTCTGATCGTTCGAGAATAACCTTCACCCGCTACCCTCCACTCACTCCGCTCTTCTCCGTCCCCACCTCTCCCCCACCGCCCCCATCATTCCAACCCCTTCGTTCCCTACGCCCTCACCGTTCCGTAAACTCCTTCCGTTCCCTCCCCTCTGCTCCCTCAACCTCCCCCACCGCTCCCCTCTGCTGTGCCGCACTGTGAGTGGGTGGATGAGTGACTGGGCGGCTGGGAGAGTGGTTACGTTCGTGCTGTGGCTCGCAATCGTTTTTTGGCCTCTGTTGTACCCTCCCCCCACCTGCCCCCACCCTCCCTCCCCTCTTCATTAATTTCGTTTCGATAGAGTTCCAACCTTACCTGACCCCAAACACGTGGTTCTGAGAAATATTCGTGCGAATGGTGAACATCAATACTTTACATCTTAAATTAAAGCTTTCGTGACTGCAGGAATTCATATTATTTGGGTCTTTCGGTAAAGTTATCGGGAGGATGATGACGATCGCTTGTGTCGTGATTGAACCATCTACGTGACTTTACCGAAACACCCAAAGAATAGCAATACTTTAACCAAATGTCCGTTGCGTGAGGTATCCCAACCAGCTAGGCAACAACTGCAAGTGAAGAAAAAAAACCATGCGCCTTTTGGTGTCATCTGGTCCAACACCATGTGAGACTAGGCTCTAAGAAAAGCTGTCTCGGGTGTGGCCCAATCAATTTCAAGGACAGTGCATACATTATCAGAGTTGCGTTTTTTGTTTGCATTCCGACCGCAGGTATTGTGGTCAATGCAAACATGACTCCTTGTAAAAAAAAAAGTGTCAGTTTTGTTGCCAGATAAAAGGATAAAAAACCAATTATCATATTTTGCTACTGGCAAAGAATGTTCCAATGACGGATCAAAGTTATTTTATATTGGCCCAGTCATACACTAACATTCGCCAATGACTTCTCACCTCGTGATATCGTTTCACACATTCATAAATGACCTCACGTGTATCCGCTGGGACATTGCTACTGCACGTAGCAATGTCCCAGCGGATCAGGAGGCGAATGAGTGTGTCGTGTTCGTGGGCGCGTTACCCATGAAGTTGCCGCTGGAATGCGCCAGGTTAGCCTCAGCTCTGACACTGAGCTTAGCCTGGAGTGGTCGCACATCTCGGGCATTCGCGCAACGATCCCCGCTCAAAGCACCCCGTAGCACCTGCCACGTGGGCGACGTGGGAGTGATACGAAGGCGAGTGATTGGAGGAAATCGGACAGCGAAGTTTGCGGGAAAATCGACCCGCGGTAAATAGCGATCGGTCCGTGACAAGGGCGCTGAGCGATTGGAGCGAGAGTCGGCGAGTGAAGATCGGAGGCTGTGGTGCCCCCGGTGATGAGAGTCGCCTCCGAACGCGGGGGCCCACGAGAGGGAATTCGAGCAGCGGGTTCAGGGACGTCCACGTGGTTTTATTTGACGGTATTCATGGTGACGACAGAGAACACACAACGAACACAATCCAGCGAACAATCAACATCGACGGCCTCGTCGCACAATTAGTCCACGTCCTTAATACACGCCTCGATCGCAAGACTTTGTTTCTGCTGCTACTGCTGCTGCTGTTGACGGCGGCGGCGTCGTATTTGGCCATGAGATGAAGACCGCACAACAGTAAGCAGTGCATATTCTTAAGTTTTTTTCGGTAAAGTCACGTAGGTAAAAAATTAAAATTAATAAAAGTAAAATAAAAATCAAATAAAAATCACGACGTTTATTTTTATTTTACTTTTATTAATTAAAATGTTTTACCTACGTGACTTTACGGAAAAAAACCAAGAATATGAATCCTTGCAGTCACGAAAGCTTCAAATCTAGAACTAAGCAGCGCACCACCCTGTGCGCGGGTGCCGCTCCTCTGCAGATAGCGGCACGGTCAAACAACGTCAACGGCTCGGCAAACATTGTGTCAACGGGCGCTGTCCCGAAACGCGAAACAAATGTTTATTAGGCGACGTTTCGGGCAATGTCCCTTCTTCACAGCGGCGAGAACGGACAAGGGTCATTGCCCGGAACGTTGCGTGGTTTTCCCTCTGAGGGTGGCGGCGTTTTGTTGACGCGTGTGGCCGTCTCCGCGTGCCACGTGCAACGGAACCCGCGATGGGGCCGTGAGGTCACTGCTGCCCGCGGGGTCACTGCTGCCCGTGGGGTCACTGCTGCCCGTGGGGTCACTGCTGCCCGCGGGGTCACTGCTGCCCGCGGGGTCACTGCTGCCCGCGGGGTCACTGCTGCCCGTCCGTCCAGAGGGTCACCGCCCGGGCGATGGCGGTGGTGGCTGTGGTGGTGTTGGTGGTGTTGGTGGTGGTGGTGATGTTGGTGGTGGCTGTGGTGGTGGTGTTGGTGGTGGTGTTGATGTTGATGGTGGTGGTGTTGATGTTGGTGGTGGTGTTGCTGTTGGTGGTGGTGTTGATGTTGGTGGTGTTGATGTTGGTGGTGGTGTTGGTGGTGTTGATGTTAGTGGTGGTGGTGTTGAAGTTGGTGGTGGTGTTGATCGTGGTGGTGGTCACGTTGCACATGGGGCTATGGAGGCAGCCGCAGCAGCGAGGGCTAGGTGGATCACCGCACACACACACACGCACACACACACACGCACACACGCACACGCACACACACACGCACACACACACGCACACACGCACACGCACACACACACGCACACACACACACGCGTGATATTGTCGTGAAACTCCCTTCTACCCGTGGGTGGGCGTCAATGAGGAGCCATACCACCCTGGCTCGCCAGGAGAGCGCGGTCGAATTCAAGTGCGGACTAATCTCCACCTGTTCCTTCTGTGCGGGGATACAGCGTTGCCCCCTCGCACTCCTCACCTTCGCCCAACAAAAACCACGACAAGGACAACTCCATTGTTGAGTTCGAGACAAAACCCGTATCCCCACGCGCTTTCATTTTGTCTCTTGCCGTGTCATAGCCCCGCGCCGTATCGCCTCGGGGAATGTCGCGTTCGGAGAGCGCGTCGACACAAATTTAGTTTTTTGAGTGTTTTGCTTTGTTGGTAGCAAACTTGGCGCACCGGCTGAACGACCGGGCCTGGCAGAACCCCCTCGCGTGTCAAGGGGGTGCGCAATAACGGTGCGTTGTGCGACGTTGTCAGGGAAACGTTCGCAGTGTATTGGTGTTAACTACTCGCTGTTCGCAAGCTGTGAGAAAGCGGATCGTAAACAAGGGTTTTCCCGCTCAATCAAACGGTCAGGGTCAAATGGGGTGAGGTAGGATCCAAACGCCAGATTGGGAAGGACCAATTGGAGGGTCCCGCAAGATGGCCGGGGATTGGACAACCCGGCCACGAACAGGTATAAAAGCCAGAGCGCTGAGAGCTCTTGGTCAGTTCTCCTACACGAAGACCCAAGTCGGCCGAAGACGTCTAGGACCCTGGGCTAAGCCCTCCAGCTCTTATCAGGGCTGGGGCTCAGTGTCACCAGTGGTCGGGGGGAGATCCCCTAGGTCCAGCCAGAGGACGCTGGGAGAGCAGGGAGATTAGATAGCCTGCAAGGTCCGGAGGCTTGTACCTCCTCAGGGTAACGGGTGAGGGGACCATATACCCCCCCTTAGTGTGTGATAGGGACTGTGTATTAAGATAATAAACATTGTGTGCCATAAAGAAGTTTACAAGTCCGTCCTTTACAACACTACAGCAGCACCGGGACGCGTGGGCACATTCGTTTCAAACAAACACAAAATTTACGTCGAAATACGTCACGCGAAAAAAACCTTCCCAAAAGAATGTGCGTGTGTGTGTGTGCCGCTCGCAACGTGGACTTATCGCCTCTCTCACAGCCGAACACTTCGCTGGGACGCACACCGGCTACCACATCGTCCGTTGTGACGGCGGCCACATCGTTTGAATCCATTGGGGGGGGGGGGGGGTGTGACAGCAGCACGATGATGGGGGGGGGGTGTCACGTGTTGCGTCCCGTCGGGTGAGGGCTACACGTCAGGGGACCGCACTGAAGGGCCCACCAGGGCCCACCAGTGGCCCCCACCCTCCTTGCAATGAAGAACACGGACCCACCTGGACACCTACCGAGCCGCCGAAGGACCTTACGCCTATATACCCGGCTACACAGCTACGACTACGACGGCTACTACGACTACTACTACGTAGATCTCTACCACATCACGACACGGCCACGCTTTGTCGACACTGAAGCCACCGCGAGGCACGCACAGACACGCACAGGCACTGATGAATGGAGGAGGCCCATCGTCGTTCCACGGAAGCCATCGACAGTGGACGCGCGCTACGCAACACTAAACGCATCGGCCGCGAGCGAGCAGAGGGCGCGGTGACCCCCACGGTGACCCCCACGGTGACTCTCACGGTGACCCCCACGGTGACTCCCACGGTGACTCTCACGGTGACCGTCACGGTGATTGTCACGGTGACTGTCACGGCGACTCCCACGGTGACCCCCACGGTGACCGTCACGGTGACTGTCACGGTGACCCCCACGGTGACCCCCACGATGACCCCCACGGTGGGGAAAGCCACGGCTCTGAGAACGTGCAGCGCCTGCCGAAAACCACTGGCCAGTTTCGTCTAAGTGACTACATTATCAGTATCGTAGTGACTACATTATCAGTGGCGTAGTAACTACATTATCAATGGCGTAGTGACTACATTATCAGTGGTGTAGTGACTACATTATCAGTGGCGTAGTAACTACATTATCAATGGCGTGGTGACTACATTATCAGTGGCGTAGTAACTACATTATCAGTGGTGTAGTGACTACATTATCAGTGGTGTGGTGACTACATTATCAGTGGTGTAGTAACTACATTATCAATGGCGTAGTGACTACATTATCAGTGGCGTGGTGACTACATTATCAGTGGTGTAGTAACTACATTATCAATGGCGTAGTGACTACATTATCAGTGGTGTAGTGACTACATTATCAGTGGTGTAGTAACTACATTATCAATGGCGTAGTGACTACATTATCAGTGGTGTAGTGACTACATTATCAGTGGTGTAGTAACTACATTATCAGTGGTGTAGTAACTACATTATCAGTGGTGTAGTAACTACATTATCAGTGGTGTAGTAACTACATTATCAATGGCGTAGTGACTACATTATCAGTGGTGTAGTGACTACATTATCAGTGGTGTAGTAACTACATTATCAGTGGTGTAGTAACTACATTATCAGTGGTGTAGTAACTACATTATCAGTGGTGTAGTAACTACATTATCAATGGCGTAGTGACTACATTATCAGTGGTGTAGTGACTACATTATCAGTGGTGTAGTAACTACATTATCAGTGGTGTAGTAACTACATTATCAGTGGTGTAGTAACTACATTATCAATGGCGTAGTGACTACATTATCAGTGGTGTAGTAACTACATTATCAGTGGTGTAGTAACTACATTATCAATGGCGTAGTAACTACATTATCAGTGGTGTAGTAACTACATTATCAGTGGTGTAGTAACTACATTATCAGTGGTGTAGTAACTACATTATCAATGGCGTAGTAACTACATTATCAGTGGTGTAGTGACTACATTATCAGTGGTGTAGTAACTACATTATCAGTGACATAGTAACTACATCATCAGTGGCGTAGTGACTACATTATCAGTGGCGTGGTGACTACATTATCAGTGGTGTAGTAACTACATTATCAATGACGTAGTAACTACATTATCAGCTCAGAGGGTGTGCCGATCGCTCAGGTGTGGCCCCAATATTTGATTCCTCTCGCACGGTCACACCGAGAGGCTATTCTAGAACGCGGCCTCCTCCTGTCCTCATCCACGTCGTCGTTTACGTTCGCGGTCTCGAACATTTAAACCGCGATTTGAACACGAAGGCTTTTCGCGACCAATCACCGGCGAAGCGTCACGGTACTCGAATTGTAAATGTCGCGGATGTTACTACCCAACGCTAACCGTGTGCTGAACTAGCAACGAATTGGCACTCTTTGTTTACGTGACAAACCCTTAACTAATTGGCTGTGGCGGGTGGCGGCGCGTTTAACAACACGTTGATATTAACACGATCTAATCTAAAACACCTTTCATGGATTAATACCGCGTTTTAAATACTTTTTTTGTTTGTTCTTTTACACCGTTGTTGAATACATATAATGGTTGTTAAGAGGGGGCCCCAATTCGTAGCTTTAGTCAACGCCACTCGGGGTCGGGGGTGGTCAAGGCACCCCCTGCTCCCGCGCTCGTTACGCGACTGCCACTGCCACATCGGCGGGCCCTCGCTAGCACGAGTGGGGGTGTTTTTTCTCTCCCCTCCACCGGCTGTTTGCCAAGCCGAGCCGGAATCAAACTCTGAAACCCCTCCACGCCGCAGCCGCCTCTCAAAACACCGCGATCTGGTTTGGGGCCAAGCAGGGCCAGGCTGGCACCGTGCTTGCTCGGCTGTATCCGGTCACGTGTCCTGGCGCGAGCGACTCGCAATGGCAAAGCCGATGAGTTCACATCCTGCTTGGGAGTTGACCGCTGTTGATTTCCGCTTTGTGCGGAAATCAACAGCATGGTGGGGGGGGGGGGGGCATGGTGGGTTCCCAGTAAGTTTGACCGCTCTCTCTCTCTCTCTGCTTGTTTTGCTGATTGGTAATTTTGCGTTCCGTTGCAAAATAAAGTGAAACGAGAAGCGGTGATGTTTGCTTTGGTGTGTGTGTGGTCGGTCTGAATACGGACCGCCGTGACCCGCCCTTTCCACGGGAAACCTTCGAAGCGTGCTGCCGCGGGTATTACAATGATACAAAATGACGGTGTAGAATAAGTTAAATTGTGTTAGCGCTGTGCGGAGAGAGAGAGAGACGGCGGACGACTCAGCGGAGCGAGAAGTCAGCAGCGGCATCAGCAGCAGCAGCAGCCACGCAGCGAGGAGCCGGACGCTACCCAACAATTGCCCACGTTCTGCGATCCTGTCTGTACGACTGGGGGGGGCGCGTGATCGGCCAATCGTCCCTCTGGGTCTCAATCCGTCGATTGACCCCCCACCCACCCCACCCCATCGTCACGTGACGCGAACCTCGCCCGCGATTTCCGAATGGATTCGGGGACCCGTGCCGCGAAACGTCGGGCGACGCTCCGAACAAACGCGCGGACGACAAAACCCCGAGCACGCATCGGAGACCTGCACGACCGCGGCTCGCGCGATTGCAGTCGGCTCCATGAAACAGCGTTAGTTGCAGCAGTCAGCCGCCCTCAACTTGTAACAGCAACAGCTGCAACAGGGGTGATGCATTGGCCACGTCTGTCCCCGTGACATCTTTGCGTATTGACTGACCTTTCGTGAGCTTTGCGTTAATACGTTGCCCGCTACGTATGTCGATTAGTGTCCATTAATGTATGGGTACAATACTATTGTATAGTATTTTTGTGTGTCTATGGGTCTCTGTAAGTCCATGGGAACAATGCTATTGTATAGTATCTTTGTGTGTCTATGGGTCTCAGTAAGTCCATGGGTACAATGCTATTGTATAGTATCTTTGTGTGTCTATGGGTCTCTGTAAGTCCATGGGAACAATGCTATTGTATAGTATCTTTGTGTGTCTATGGGTCTCAGTAAGTCCATGGGTACAATGCTATTGTATAGTATCTTTGTGTGTCTATGGGTCTCTGTAAGTCCATGGGAACAATGCTATTGTATAGTATCTTTGTGTGTATATAGGTCTCTGTAAGTCCATGGGTACAATGCTATTGTATAGTATCTTTGTGTGTCTATGGGTCTCAGTAAGTCCATGGGAACAATGCTATTGTATAGTATCTTTGTGTGTATATAGGTCTCTGTAAGTCCATGGGTACAATGCTATTGTATAGTATCTTTGTGTGTCTATGGGTCTCTGTAAGTCCATGGGTACAATGCTTTTGTATAGCATATTTGTGTGTCTATGGGTCTCTGTAAGTCCATGGGTACAATGCTTTTGTATAGTATCTTTGTGTGTCTATGGGTCTCTGTAAGTCCATGGGTACAATGCTTTTGTATAGTATCTTTGTGTGTCTATGGGTCTCTGTAAGTCCATGGGAACAATGCTATTGTATAGTATCTTTGTGTGTATATAGGTCTCTGTAAGTCCATGGGTACAATGCTATTCCATACTCTCTATGTATGTCTATGGGGCCCCCTGTAAGAATATGGGCACAATGTTATTCTATAGTGCCTATGTAAGTCTGTGGGTCATGCATTACGAAATGTTTTCTATGTATGTCTACGGGTCTCTATGCAAGCGTGAGTGTGTGTGGGGGTTCTGTGTGAATCTATTGGCCCGTTGAAAACGTTCCGATAATTGTCGGTCAAGTCGGCAAATGTGTTCAATCACGTGGACCTTCGAGCACGTGGCTCCCGTCGAAAGTGTCGAGTCCGCGTCTCTCCGTGTCCACAACCAGAGCCGGATTCGACGGTGAACGGGTCCAGCAGCCGAGGCCGCAGACCTGGCCCACCTCTTTGCCCGCGAACGATTCGGCAGCGAAACGTCGAACGTCGCCGTGCCCGAACGACGACGACGCGCTGGCCGGGGTTGGGGAGTGGAGGGGGGGGGCTTGGCTGCCCCCCCCCCCCCTCTGACCGCCGCGGCTGATAAATAAATAAATAAAGGCGGCGGCTACCTCCGAGATCCGGGCCCCCCCCCTCCTCCTTACGCCATGGGGGTCGCTTGCTCAGCGTGTCCCACCCAGGCGGAGCCAGCAAGCCAAAGAGCCCCCCCCCCACCTCTCCTGCCTGGAGCCCACGTGGGGCTGTTGGGGCGAGTGTTGTCACGGTGCACGACGGCGTTGTGGGCAGTGCCGGATTACACTCGTAGCACAAGTAGCTACTACACGTGTGGTAGCTACACGTGTGTAGTTGCTACTACATGCAGTAACTTCTTGTGTAGTAGCTACACGTGTGGTAGCTACACGTGTAGTAGCTACTACACGTGTAGCTACTACATGTGTAGTAGCTGCTACACATGTGGTAGTTGCTACACCACGTGTAGTAGCTACAACACGTGACGTAGCTACAACACGTGACGTAGCTACAACACGTGACGTAGCTACACGTGACGTAGCTACAACACGTGACGTAGCTACACGTGACGTAGCTACATGTGACGTAGCTACACGTGACGTAGCTACACGTGTAGTAGCTACACGTGTAGTAGCTACACGTGTAGTAGCTACACGTGTAGTAGCTACTACACGTGTAGTAGCTACGGGCCCCGCACTTTCAAGGGCCCCGCGCTAAATGCTTTCAAGCTATTATTTTCGTTTCAGTGAATCTGCACTTGCTCTATCACTATAGTACTATACCGCCTTAAACTTTTATGAACGCCCATGTGTTTAAGGTTAGCGATTTGTCGTATTATCTGGCTGCGTAGCAAATAAAAAAACAATACAATGACTTTACTACGCAGGTTAACAATGTTTGCGTTTAAATATTCACTTGCTTTTTATTTTATTCAGGGCCCCTTTATATCATTATTCTACAGGCCCCGCACGAGTTTCATCTGGCACCGGTTGTGTGTGTGGGGGGGGGGTGGTCGGCACCACGCCGTGCGGCCGCACCAGTTTGCTCATCGAGGGCTCCGGGTCGTTCATTCGAGGGGGAGGCCCGGGACCGGTTCGGATATTTCTCGGTTTGGGTTGTGGGGTGGGGGGGGCTTTCTCTGTCTGTCTGTTCAGTTCCTACCTCCTCGACTCTTCCACAAAGGGTGGTGCCAAACACCACCCCATGGTGATTTGAATTTGAGCTCTTTTCAAATCACCAAGCTGGTGTTTGGCACCACCGCGATGATTTCAAGGTGGTGCCAAACATCAGCTCTGAGCTCAAGTTGAAATCACCAAGGATGGGGCCAAACACCACCTTGAAATCACCAAGGGTGGGGCCAAACACCACCTTGAAATCACCAAGGATGGAGTCAAACACCACCTTGAAATCACCAAGGATGGGGCCAGACACCACCTTGAAATCACCAAGGGTGGGGCCAAACACCACCTTGAAATCACCAAGGATGGAGTCAAACACCACCTTGAAATCACCAAGGATGGGGCCAGACACCACCTTGAAATCACCAAGGGTGGGGCCAAACACCACCTTGAAATCACCAAGGATGGAGTCAAACACCACCTTGAAATCACCAAGGATGGAGCCAAACACCACCTTGAAATCACCAAGGGTGGGGCCAAACACCACCTTGAAATCACCAAGGATGGGGCCAAACACCACCTTGAAATCACCAAGGATGGGGCCAAACACCACCTTGAAATCATCAAGGATGGGGCCAGACACCACCTTGAAATTACCAAGGTTGGAGTCAAACACCACCTTGAAATCACCAAGGATGGAGCCAAACACCACCGTGAAATCACCAAGGGTGGGGTCAAACACCACCTTGAAATCAGCAAGGGTGGGGCCAAACACCACCTTGAAATCACCAAGGATGGGGCCAAACACCACCTTGAAATCACCAAGGATGGGGCCAGACACCACCTTTAAATCACCAAGGATGGGGCCAAACACCACCTTGAAATCATCAAGGATGGGGCCAGACACCACCTTGAAATTACCAAGGTTGGAGTCAAACACCACCTTGAAATCACCAAGGATGGAGCCAAACACCACCGTGAAATCACCAAGGGTGGGGTCAAACACCACCTTGAAATCAGCAAGGGTGGGGCCAAACACCACCTTGAAATCACCAAGGATGGAGCCAAACACCACCGTGAAATCACCAAGGGTGGGGTCAAACACCACCTTGAAATCAGCAAGGGTGGGGCCAAACACCACCTTGAAATCACCAAGGATGGGGCCAAACACCACCTTGAAATCACCAAGGATGGGGCCAGACACCACCTTGAAATCACCAAGGATGGGGCCAAACACCACCTTGAAATCATCAAGGATGGGGCCAGACACCACCTTGAAATTACCAAGGTTGGAGTCAAACACCACCTTGAAATCACCAAGGATGGAGCCAAACACCACCTTGAAATCACCAAGGGTGGAGCCAAACACCACCTTGAAATCAGCAAGGGTGGGGTCAAACACCACCTTGAAATCACCAAGTGTGGGGTCAAACACCACCTTGAAATCACCAAGGGTGGAGCCAAACACCACCTTGAAATCACCAAGGATGGAGCCAAACACCACCTTGAAATCACCAAGGATGGAGCCAAACACCACCTTGAAATCACCAAGGATGGAGCCAAACACCACCTTGAAATCACCAAGGATGGAGCCAAACACCACCTTGAAATCACCAAGGGTGGAGCCAAACACCACCTTGAAATCAGCAAGGGTGGGGTCAAACACCACCTTGAAATCACCAAGTGTGGGGTCAAACACCACCTTGAAATCACCAAGGGTGGAGCCAAACACCACCTTGAAATCACCAAGGATGGAGCCAAACACCACCTTGAAATCACCAAGGATGGAGCCAAACACCACCTTGAAATCACTAAGGATGGAGCCAAACACCACCTTGAAATCACCAAGGATGGAGCCAAACACCACCTTGAAATCACCAAGGGTGGAGCCAAACACCACCTTGAAATCAGCAAGGATGGGGCCAAACACCACCTTGAAATCACCAAGGATGGAGCCAAACACCACCTTGAAATCAGCAAGGATGGGGCCAAACACCACCTTGAAATCACCAAGGATGGAGCCAAACACCACCTTGAAATCAGCAAGGGTGGGGTCAAACACCACCTTGAAATCACCAAGGATGGAGCCAAACACCACCTTGAAATCACCAAGGATGGAGCCAAACACCACCTTGAAATCAGCAAGGGTGGGGCCAAACACCACCGTGAAATCAGCAAGGATGGGGCCAAACACCACCGTGAAATCACCAAGGATGGGGCCAGACACCACCTTGAAATCAGCAAGGATGGGGCCAGACACCACCTTGAAATCAGCAAGGGTGGGGCCAGACAACACCGTTGGTGATTTCAACTTGAGCTCTTCAAGTTGGGGTTTTAAAAATAAAAAGATTTTAATTTAAATACATTTTCATTTTAAAATCGTGACGTTTCGAAGATAATTTCGGCCACGTGCGATTTCGTCGTGTTGAACATTTCAGCCACGTGACTGTCGGAGTCATCGCCCTAACAAAGCGACGCCGTCGCGACCCTGGAGGGCATCACAACGCAACGCAGACGGAGTCGCCGCTTGGGGCAGAATATCACGAGGCGGACGAGCGGCGCCTCCTCCCCAGAGGTCGCAAACGGGTTTTGATTCCTTACCCGTACCCGTACCCGGCCGCACCAGGGTCGCAAATGGGTACCCGTACCCGGCCGTGTACGGGTACCCGTTCCCTACCCATACCCGTACCCTACCCGAAATGAGTGACAAACGACAACTCACCAGTGACTCACGGCCTACCCGTACCCGTGCCCGGCCGCACCAGGGTCAACATAATCCTACCCGGCCGGGTACGGGTAGCCGGGTATCGGGTACGGGTATCGGGTACCCGGTTGCGACCTCTGCTCCATGCCCTCCACAAGCCGCTCGGCGTTGTTCGCGCGCGCTGTCCGTCAGAACCAGGGCGCACACGGACCAGGCGTTGCCCCTTTTTGGCCTGTTGGGTCCTGCAGATGTATCCAGCGCACCGAGGCTCGCTCTGCTCCCCACGGGACATCTGAACGTCAGAGAGTTTGTTGTTGTTGTTGTTTGTTGTTGTTGTTGCTCGCGCCGCTTGACATGTACGCACTGCGCGTTCGTGCGGCCGACGGTTCGTGCACAAGCCAAGCGGGGCCGCCTTTACCTCCCTGTTAGCTACGCGGGGGGGGGGGGGGGGGGCTCGCTCCGTCGCCTACCGAGTCCGGATCGCAGCGCGCCAGCCTTGCGCCCTGACCGATACACGAAGCTCTTCCTAGACGTCTACATTTGCGTTTGCAAAGGCTCCTAAATGTGTGTGGGGGGGGGGGGGGTCACCCCGGGGTTAACCGTGCAATAGCGGCGTTTTAGTTTCAGTGATTCGGCGCGGTTGGCTACGTGCGGCGCGCGAGAAGTCGGACGCGCACAACGCAACACGTGGCGCGTGGCACGTGGTACGCTCTCGACTCAAGCTACCGCGCCCCAGGGCCTCCACCGCGATTACAATCGGGGCTCAGCCACGCGCTCGTGTCAGGGATGATGACACGCAGCTCACAGTTGTGGCAAATCGTTGAGAGAGAGAGAGGGAGGGATGGAGGAAGGGAGGGCGAGGTGAGGGAGAAGTGAAACGACCGCGTGAGACCAAACAAAAAAATTGCGCGACGTTCGCGAAAGAAAGGAGCGGGGAGACGAAAACGACGCGGCAGCATCACGTACGGAGACGAAACAGCGCGGCGAGAAAGCGACGACGGTCAATCACGGACATCGACAGCTGAAGGACGCCGAGTGAAGGGCGAGGAGGAGGAAGAGGGAGGAGGAGGAGGGAGGATGAGGAGGAGGCTGCGGCGCACGTGGATTGAATAACGTGTTCTTCTTCTTTTAAATAAGTTGGGATCTTCTTCCTCGTCCCTCCTCCTCTTCATCCTCCTCCTCCATCGCTCGTTCGCTCGCTCCTCCTCTTCTTCTTCCTGCTCCGAAGGTGCTGATGGTGCTGATGGTGCTGATGGTGCTGATGGTGGTGATGGTGCTGATGGTGCTGATGGTGCTGATGGTGCTGATGGGTGTTGGGCTGCCACTTAGGCAACGATCAGCAGACTGCACGCCACGCGCGAAGCAACGGGGAGTGGGTGAGGGAGAGAGGGAGACAGGGAGGTGGTGAGGGGGGTGGTGAGGGAGGGGGTGAGGGGGGTGAGGGAGGGGGTGAGGGAAAGAGGGGGGTGGTGAGGGAGGGGGTGAGGGGGGTGAGGGAGAGAGGGAGACAGGGAGGTGGTGAGGGAGGGGGTGAGGGGGGGTGGTGAGGGAGGCGGTGAGGGGGGGTGAGGGAGGGGGTTATTTGGGTGTCTCTGAGACGCCCAGACCCCAGGGCTTGACCACCCCGTGGGTGACCAGGTCCCCTGCGGCTCACCAGCTGAGGATGAAGAGGGGGATGACGCCAGCGCTCCACGGCGTTCCGCGTCCCAGCCTCGCGGCGCCGTTTCCTTCAGGTGCGAACCACGCAGCAGCAGCAGGAGCAGCAGCAGGGGGGGGGGAGAGACAGACCGCGCGTCCTCACCTTGTAGACCTCAAAACTCGCCGCGCATCACAGCGGCAAACCCGCGAAGCTGAAGGGGCAGCCCTGCAATGGCGCCGCTGCTGACGGACGGAGGGCGTTTCGCGCGAGAGGGAGCCCCCTCGACGGAGGGGTGGGGTGGAGGGGGGTTATTGTGGAGCTCGGAGTTCCCCACGCGGTGCCCCCCCCACTACCCGCGGTACCGCGAGCTGGAGAGCGACCGACTGTGGTGACCACGGGGACGACGCTGATGACGACGCTGATGACGACGCTGATGACGACGCTGATGACGACGCTGATGACGACGCTGATGACGACGCTGATGACGACGCTGATGACGACGCTGATGACGACGCTGATGACGACGCTGATGACGACGCTGATGACGACGCTGATGACGACGCTGATGACGACGCTGATGACGACGCTGATGACGACGCTGATGACGACGCTGATGACGACGCTGATGACGACGCTAAAGGTGATGGTGGTGTTGATAATAATGATGGTGCTGATGATGCTGCTGCTACTGATGATGCTGAGGATGCTGATGGTGCTGATGGTGTTGATGATGATGATGGTGCTAATGATGCTGCTACTGATGATGCTGAGGATGCTGATGGTGCTGATGGTGTTGATGATGATGTTGATGATGATGGTGCTAATGATGCTGCTACTGATGGTGCTGATGGTGCTGATGATGCTGAGGATGCTGATGGTGCTGATGGTGTTGATGATGATGGTGCTGATGGTGCTCATGATGCTGCTATTGATGGTACTGATGGTGCTGATGATGGTACTGATGGTGATGATGATGTTACTGATGATGCTGATGGTGCTGATGCTACTGATGGTGCTGATGATGCTGATGGTGCTGATGATGGGATAACGATAGTGACGATGTTGGCGACGGGAGCATTACACAAACCCTGGTCTGCACTCAAACTCAGGGGTGACCCAAACTGTAAGTCCCCACATGTCTATGGGTCTCCATTCGTCTTTGGTTCTCTAAGTGAGCCAATACATTATTATTTTACACGAAATGTTACTGGACAGAATCCCTTTTGAAAAACACTTAAAATAGCACAACCTCCAGACTTGGAAAATTACAGGCTTCCGGCTTTAGGGCGTGGGGCGTCTATTTCTTCCATTTTCCGTTGATGTCAGATTCTGAGTGAACCTTTACTTTCCATCTTCTCCTCGGAGATTGTCGAACATGAACCGTATTCTTTGGGGTTTCCGGTAAAGGCAGCAAGCCACGGGACTTCACCGAAACACCCAAATAATACGAATTTCTGCAGTCATGAAAGCTTTAAGTCAAAACGTCAACGCTCTGCTTGTGATGTGACTCACTCACTCCCTACCCCACTCTATTCATCTCAATCTACTCCCATCCACGCACTCTCCTACCTCTCCCCTCTCACCTCACTCCACTCCCTTCCACGTTCTCTCTCTCCCAGTCCTTCCCTTTCATCTCACTCTACTCTCCTCCACGCACTCTCCTACCTCTCCCCTCTCATCTCACTCCACTCCCCTCCACGCACTCTCCTCCCTCTCCCCTCTCATCTCACTCCACTCCCTTCCACGCACTCTCTCTCTCCCAGTCCTTCCCTTTCATCTCACTCCACTCTCCTCCACGCACTCTCCTACCTCTCCCCTTTCATCTCACTCTACTCCCCTCTACGCACTCTCCTACCTCTCCCCGCTCATCTCACTCCACTCCCCTCCACGCACTCTCCTACCTCTCCCCTCTCATCTCACTCCACTCCCCTCCACGCACTCTCCTACCTCTCCCCACTCATCTTACTCTACTCCCCTCCACGCACTCTCCTACCTCTCCCCTTTCATCTCACTCCACTCTCCTCCACGCACTCTCCTACCTCTCCCCTCTCATCTCACTCCACTCCCCTCCACGCACTCTCCTACCTCTCCCCACTCATCTCACTCTACTCCCCTCCACGCACTCTCCTACCTCTCCCCTCTCATATCACTCCACTTCCCTCCACGCACTCTCCTACCTCTCCCCTCTCATCTCACTCTACTCCCCTCTACGCACTCTCCTACCTCTCCCCTCTCATCTCACTCCACTTCCCTCCACGCACTCTCCTACCTCTCCCCTCTCATATCACTCCACTTCCCTCCACGCACTCTCCTACCTCTCCCCTCTCATCTCACTCTACTCCCCTCTACGCACTCTCCTACCTCTCCCCTCTCATCTCACTCCACTTCCCTCCACGCACTCTCCTACCTCTCCCCTCTCATATCACTCCACTTCCCTCCACGCACTCTCCTACCTCTCCCCTCTCATCTCACTCTACTCCCCTCTACGCACTCTCCTACCTCTCCCCTCTCATCTCACTCTACTCCCCTCCACGCACTCTCCTACCTCTCCCCTCTCATCTCACTCCACTCCCCTCCACGCACTCTCCTACCTCTCCCCTCTCATCTCACTCTACTACCTCCACGCACTCTCCTACCTCTTCCCTCTCATCTCACTCCACTCCCTTCCACGTTCTCTCTCTCCCAGTCCTCCCCTCTCATCTCACTCCACTCCCCTCCACGCACTCTCCTACCTCTCATCTCACTCTACTCTCCTCCACGCTTTCTCCCTCCGCCCGAAGCAGCCCACCATTCGCAGGAAACGGGCGACACTCACAACTCCGCACAGATCGATTTGGGAATCCATCGAACGTCCGGCCACCTCGCAGCCAACCCCCCGAAGCCTTTCAGCATCTCCTGTTCCCCGGCAACCTTCCACTCAACAGCTCAACCCACTTCAACATAAATGATCCTCATGGCGGTCACGCCGGGGTGCACACTATTACAAAATGGGCCGAGGCAATTCAATGTTGGTATTTCTGGGACACACTAGTTTTGTTCCCAGGGGTGTACTTCACTCCACGACTGGGGCACCAATCAATCCGACATCGGTGCCGCCACTCCGCGATGTCGACACGCACACGCAGCGAGGACGATTGCGCCGAGACCCCGAGCGCTCGCGGTACGCACCGTGGTGGTGGTGCATCGTGAGTGCAGCTCGTCGAGATGAGTTCGATTGCCGCATCGTCCACCATCAACAGACTAAAAGCGACTGCGTCACGGACATTACGCTGTACTCTGGTACCGCCATGAGGTTCATTTCACGTCTCATCTCTCCACATCCGCAGGGCACCCCCAGTGCCAGCTGTTACGGTGCGGCGCAAAAGCCACTCAGCACCGGTAAGTGGAGAGTTGGGGGGGGCAATGGTGGACACTGATAAATGTTTGTTTTTACGAATGTGGCTCAAATAATTACGCCAAGCCACGCCCAATCCCCCCCACCACGCTAAGCCAAGCCACGCCCCCCCGCCAAGCCACGCCCCTTCCCCCACCCCACCACGCCAAGCCACGCCCCTTCCCCCACCCCACCACGCCAAGCCACGCCCCTTCCCCCCACCACGCCAAGCCACGCCCCCACCCCACCACGCCAAGCCACGCCCCTTCCCCCACCACGCCAAGCCACGCCCCTTCCCCCCACGCCAAGCCACGCCCCTCCCCCCACCCACCACGCCAAGCCACGCCCCTTCCCCCACCCCACCACGCCAAGCTACGCCCCTTCCCCCACCCCACCACGCCAAGCTACGCCCCTTCCCCCACCCCACCACGCCAAGCCACGCCCCCACCACGCCAAGCCACGCCTCTTCCCCCCACGCCAAGCCACGCCCCTTCCCCCCACCCCCACCACGCCACGCCCCCACCCCCGACTCACCCTCAACTGTGACGACGAACGTCGCCTCCTGGCGACTCACGCGGTTGGAGGCGACGCACGCGTACGTGGCGGCGTCGTCGGCCCGCAGCCCGTCGATGGCGAGCGTGGCGTTGTTGTCGGCGAAGCGCATGTGGCGCCGCGGCAGGAGAGCGGGCTCCCCGCCGCGGCTCCACGCCAGCGACACCTCGTCGCCCGACGACACGGAGCAGGAGAGGCTCACGTTCTGGCCCTCCGCCCAGGTCCCGCTCGACGCCGGGTTAGGCGACGGGGACAGCGAGACCCCCCACACGGGGTCTGGAGGGGGAGAGGTTGTGGGGGGGAAGGGAGGGGGGGGCGGTGGGGGTTACGGGGAAAGGGGCAGGGAAGAGAGTGGTGGTCAGGGTCGTGGCCGTGAGGCCGGCTGGTTGTGCGCCGCCGCGTCGCTCTCGAAGCAGCGAAGCCTCCTTTCATGCGGCCGGTGGTGTTAGCGCGGTGGCGTTAGCGCGGTGGCGTTAGCGCGGTGGCGTTAGCGCGGTGGCGTTAGCGCGGTGGCGTTAGCGCGGTGGCGTTAGCGCGGTGGCGTTAGTGCTGCCCTCACTGAGCACGGTGACTTGGATCTGCTTGCGGTCCTTGCCGCCGTCTGCCGTGTCGGTCACGTGCACCGTGTAGATGCCGCCGTCCTTCTTGGTGAGCGAGTTGAGCACCAGGCTGCCGTTCAGCGGGTAAAGCTGCGCGCGGCCCTCGTACCTGCCCACCGTCACGTTCACACCGGCGTCACAACACCACCGTCACGCCACGCCCGTCACGCCGCCCCCATCATACGGCCGCTGGAACATCCCCTCCTGCGGCCATGGTCTATCCACTGCTGCTGCGTGGAGCCCTCCCTGTGCCGGCGCCACCATTCGCCATGAGAGGTGTCGGGGGGAGCACAGGCTGCGGCGTGGAAACCGTGCAGGACAAATATTGCATGTGCGCTGGTAAGGTCGGAGTTGTCCCACCACGCTGCCCCCCCCCACCACCCCAGTCTCATGCACACGCAGGTTGGTGCTGCCCCTACATCCCCTGCCCCCCCCCTGCCCCCCGCCCCCCCCCTCCTGCCCCCACCCCCCCCGCCCGTCTCGTACGTGCGCAGTTTAGTGCTGCCCTTCACCCCCTGCCCCCCCCTGCCCCCTGCCCCCCCCTGCCCCCCACCCTGCCCCCACCCCCCCGCCCGTCTCGTACGTGCGCAGGTTGGTGCTGCCCCTCACCCCTACACCCCCTCCCCCCCCTGCCCCCCCTCCTGCCCCCACCCCCCCGCCCGTCTCGTACGTGCGCAGGTTGGTGATGCCCTGCTTGCGTTGCGCCACGCGCACTTCCCCGCCGCCGCCGCTGCGGAACACCCACTCGACGTCCACCTCGGCGTGGGGGTCGCCTGACCCGGGGGGGGGGCCCACCCCACTGGGCCGCTGCAGCGAGAAGGAGACGTTGAACAGCGCCGAGGAGCCGACGGCCGCCGTGAGGGCCTGGGACGTGACCCGCACCACCGCTCGGCCCTCAACGCCGCCTCCTGGCCCACCGCACAGACACACACGCACGCGTGTAATGTGAGGATATATCCGGCTCACTGACGTATCACAACTCGTCACGGTGATTGGCTCTGCCGGTCCTGGTTTACAGCCAATGGGGGGAAGCCTGGGGGCGTGGCCCTGACGTGATGGAAAGGTGACAGCTGTAAGGATTGGTTCTGCTGGCTTTGGCCACAGCCAATGGGGAGATGAGTCAGGGGCGTGGTCTCGGGAGCTGACGAGGGAGCCTGTAAGTTTCCACGCAGGCTAACGAGGATTGGCGGAATCGTACCACGTGACCCGGGTATTAAATAGGGGTGGAGACGAACGATACGTGGTCAGAACGGGAACGAACAGAGGAAGGGGGCCACGCGGGAGCGGGGCTCCGAGTTGCCACGTGGCAGTGCGTCTCTCTCTGTCTATCTGTCCCTCTCACGCTGCCTATCAGCAGCGTGAAGTGACTGTAACATAAGTTTAATAAAAGACGGATTCCAGAAGTCGCCTCAACGAGCTTTATTACACACGGAAGATCCGCCCGTGTGGGCTCCCGTTAATTATCAGACAAAGTGGGGGGGGGTGGGGTGGGATGGGGGGGTCAGCAACCACGCCCGACACACACAACAGACAAAGGTCCCCCGTATAGCCTTGACAGACTGTTGAGGCAAGTGCTGGTAGCGAGGAGCACCTGTGAAGGACGGAGCGGTACACGAGGCGGTGGATGTGGTGGTCAGAACCACGTGCGGCCTTCCTCGTGGCGAGGCTTACACACCGTGCCAGCGACACATTTGAGGCTGAGGCCCAGCACCACTTCAGATAATTAATCATCGCCGGTGTTGGCCGTGAGCGGGAATCGAACTCTGGAACGCCGAGGGGGCCATCACATCTCTCCACGGTCTCCACGGTCCGAGTTCAATCTCAGTCGGGAGACCATTTACCACGTGGATGAGTACGAAGTACCGCAGTCCAGCAGTACTAGTACTAGTGAAGAGGAGACTTGAGATGGTTTGAGCAGGATGTTTATTCTCAAGGCAACTCACACCGCACTTCCACTCATCACTGACAACCAACCCCGAACCCTCCAAATCGTCTCCCTTATATGAGTCAGATGCCTTCTATGACCTCCTGTCACAGGTGGTAGCTAAAGTGACCCCTCGGGATAGAGTCATCTTGTTGGGTGACTTCAATGCCCGAGTTGGTCATGATGCTGGCACCTGGTCTGGAGTAATTGGAAGGCATGGGCCAGATCAGCTCAATAACAACGGCAGAAGTCTGCTAGATTTTTGTGCAGCCCATGGGCTTATCATTGCTAACATGCTGTTCCGGCATCGGCGCATCCACACCATATCATGGATGCATGCCAGGTCCAAGCAAGAACATCTGCTGGACTATTCAGTGACGGAACAGCGGATGCGGGCCCGTGTCCTTGACAGCAGGACCTACCGTGGAGCTGATCTGCCCACTGACCATCGACTAGTCATCTGTAAGATGCGCCTGCCATTCTTCCACTCCGGTGGTGGGTGTACACCCAGGACCCCATTCAAACCCTTAGTGGCACGGTCTCAGCTAGCTGATGAAAGTTGCAGGCGAGAATTTCATCATCGCTTGCGGCTGGGGTTGGCATCGTTCCCCACTCCTCCTGATGTCGAAGGGAAATGGGCGAGGTTTAGGTGGTGCAATCCACCGGCGTGTCTCGAGTCGTTTGTTTGATCCCACGGAT
The DNA here is from genome assembly GCF_965212315.1 of Lampetra planeri. Classification (NCBI taxonomy): domain Eukaryota; kingdom Metazoa; phylum Chordata; class Hyperoartia; order Petromyzontiformes; family Petromyzontidae; genus Lampetra; species Lampetra planeri. The sequence goes on from NC_136150.1 coordinate 4,891,258, forward strand.
CACGGGGGGAGGGGGTCGCGCGGGGGGAGGGGGGGGCACGGGGGTGGCGCCGTTACTTTGAGAGCCCACTCCTGAACGTCGACCGCCAACTGAACCACTCAATTCGTTTTTAGTCGCTTATCGCAATGCTGATTACCGTAAACTCAACTATATTTTATATTTCGATTTAAAGCTTCTTTCGTGACGGCAGGGATTCATCTTCTTGGTTCTTTCGGTAAAGTCACGTAGAAGGGAAATAATGAAATGATAAAAATAAAACATAATAAAATAATTCTCACGACGTTTCGGCCACAACGCAAGCAGCAGTCCTCAGGTTAAGAACTGGTCTGTCGGAAAGACAGCTTCTGAATGCGTCTGAATGTCTTTCCGACAGCCCTGTTCTTCACCTGAGGACGGCTGCTTGCGTTGTGGCCGAAACGTCGTGAGAATTATTTTATTATGTTTTATTTTTATCATTTCATTATTTCCCTTCTACGTGACTTTACCGAAAGAACCAAGAAGAGAAAACAAAGTTATAGAAATTTTAAATTTACTTTTACAAGGCTAACAACAAATTCAAATGCAGCATTCACAAACGAAAGGACTTCTTACTTCATCTCTGGAGGCCCTCAAACTGGCCCCTAAAGCCCCCACGCCTTAATCCGGCCCTGTGGCCACCTCCTTACCTCCTTCATGCGCCGTGCCGGCCTTCAAAAGTGCTGCTGTTGGCTAGCAGCACTTGCCCCAACAGTCTGTTAAGGCTATACGGGGGGGGGGCTTTGTTTTTTTTGGCGATAATTAACTCGGGCGGGGGAGAGAAATTCCATAGAAACTTTGCTTATTGGAGCACTGAGGTCTTTCGCTTTTTTTTGTTTCAGAAGCGACCCGGCTATTTAAAAACGACAGCTGATCGAACGATGTGGCTTATCATCACATGTATATATAGAGCAGCAGCCAAGCCCTCCAAACGCCGCGTGGTGATGTCGATTTCTAAATGCGGAGGGAGAAAATCGGACGACCTGGAGACAAATCTACGTGACCACGGCGGAGAGAGAAAGAGAGAGAGACGCGGCGTCAGGGCCGGGTTAAGAACCCACAGCTAGGCGTCGGCAAGGTAAGGTAAAAGTGTAAAAACAACGAGCCTACCTTTACCCTACCTTTTACCTTACCACAATACAATCACTCTACCCTACCTTTTACCCTTTAGCAGGTAAGGTAAAAGGTAAAAAGCAACGAGCCTACCTTTTACCCTGCCCTTTACCCTTACCCCTTGGCATGTCGACACCTTTACCCTTTACCTTTACCCTTTTACCCGGTAAAAAGGGTACAATTACCTTACCTTGCCGAGGCCTACCCACAACCTCCTGTATACCAGGCGAGGTAGTAAACATCTCCTAGTCACCGTGGCGGCCCCTAGAGATTTTGGCTCAGCAGTTCGTATCGCGTCGCAACATTCAACGACACTCAGAAGTGGAACAAAATGGGTTAAAGGCGCAGCCCTGCAATTGCCCAGACTTCTTGGAAGTGGGGGTGGGCTACCCACCCACACGTTAGCCCACCACTGGCGATCTGCCGAGCGACGAACTTCTTGCGTTGTAACCAATTCGTACCACCGAGTGAGTGAGCGAGTAGCGACAGGATGGGGAGCGATGCTGGTTAAACACGCCTTTTGGCGTCATCTGGTCCAACCCATGTGAGACTGGGCTCTAAGGAAAGCTGTCTCGGGTGTGGACCAATCAACTTCAAGGACAGCGCATATATTATCAGAGTTGTGTTTTTGTTTGCATTATGACTGCAGGTATTGTGGTCTATGTAAACATGACTCCTTGTAATAAAGGTATCAGTTTTGTTGCCAGATAGAAGGGTAAAAAACCAATTATCATATTTTTACTGGCAAATGAGGTTCCCATGGTGTAAATGCTTACCCCGAGCTCTCATACTCTGATGGTGCATTGTCTTTGAGTTGTGCGCCTTTTGGCGTCATCTGGTCCAACACCATGTGAGACTAGGCTCTAAGGAAAGCTGTCTCGGGTGTGGACCAATCAACATCAAGGACAGTGCATACATTATCAGAGTTATGTTTTTTGTTTGAATTATGACTGCAGGTATTGTGGTCTATGCAAACATGACTCCTTGTAAATGTAATGTAGTAACTCGGCGGGAGACGACTTCACGGGTAACACACTCTTTATTTTATCAAACTCGTTTACAGGTGACTAACACCTACTTTGTATCTCGGGTGACAAACACCCACTTAGCTACTTGGCGACTAACGCCCACTGAGCTACTCGGATGACCAACATCCACTTAGTACTCGGGTGACAAACACCCACTTAGCTACTTGGCGACTAACGCCCACTGAGCTACTCGGATGACCAACATCCACTTAGCTACTCGGCGACTAACGCCACTGAGCTACTCGGATGACCAACATCCACTTAGTACTCGGGTGACAACCACCCACTTAGCTACTTGGCGACTAACGCCCACTGAGCTACTCGGATGACCAACATCCACTTAGCTACTCGGCGACTAACGCCACTGAGCTACTCGGATGACCAACATCCACTTAGCTACTCGGCGACTAACGCCACTGAGCTACTCGGATGACCAACATCCACTTAGCTACTCGGCGACTAAGTCTTCAGCTCCGTCTTCGGGTCTTCAACTGGGTAACTCTCCCCGAGTGCTCTCGCGCGTCCCCCTTTATACCCCACCTGCGGACGTCGCTGCGAGCACCCACTTATTCGACCAATCGCCGGGCGCTGGCTACGATCCTCTTTTCCCACATCTCATCGTGCCTCACCACTCACGCCGCGCCGCCCCGTCATCTGTCACTCCCGGCGCGCGCGTCCACACCACGCCCACAACGCGTGCCCAACCCCGCACCCCGCGCCGCCCCGTGATCCATCACTGTCACAGTCGGCGCACGTCAATACCACCACTACATCACCCCCTACCACATAGCTCGCAGCCGCCCCGGCTGCTATAAAAATATACAAACCCCCCTGTGTGCCCCGTAACACAACACAACAACAAGAACAACAACTAACCTAACAACACACCACGACGCGAACACTACCATCCGCAACCCTTAACCAATGCCACCGCGACAATAGAACAATATATACAAACCGGCGAGTGACAATAGCAATGTGTATGCAAAAAGGAAAATAAATGGAAAAATTTTTTTTTTCTTTCGACTCGTGCAGTGTCCCCTTTTTCTTCCGAGCGTCCCTACAACGGGACATTACCCCGGCAGAGGGGAACACCGGGCGAGCTCGGTGTAGAGAAAAAAACGTCGTCATGAAAATTGTTGAGACCTAGCCCGAGTCCGCCTTGCCGGTCCGTCGTACGGCACCAGACGCGGTTGAACGTCCGGTGGTGCCGGCGGTTCAGGAAGACATCGGCCAGGCACCGAGGACCCGTGCGTGCCGCGGGGTTCAGGCTCCCGACGGTTAGCAGCCGTCAAGCCCGAGGCACCTGGGGGTGGGTCAGGTGGAAACACGTGAGGAGCAGCCTGCGACACCTCCCTCCCCGAGTCGACGGTCACATCACACGCCCGGTCGTTACGGCACAGAACGGGGTCACACGGTGCCGTATAGGGCTTCAGTCGGGAGGGGTGCACGTACCAACGGCGTTTTTCCCATTTAATCTGTATACTCTGGGGTCGTGCAACCCGCACAATTTCCACCGGTCCCCTCCAAGGTCTCAACAACTTGGGGGACGTAGCCAACGGTGCATGTGGACAATGCAGCCAGGCCTTATCGCCTGGTTTCCAATCATGCGTATGCACCCTCCGCTCATGCAATCTCTCGTTCGCAATTTGCCGCGACCGCGAATTCAACCTCGCCGCCTCCCGTGCTTCAGTCAATTTTGCGATATTAAATTTGATGTGGTCTGCCAATTTAGATTTTGCACGTGGCTGGGAAATCCCCAGTTGGACGTCCATGGCCGGATCGGCCTCCCGCCCATACATAAGAAAAAATGGGGAAAACCCCGTCGCCGCATGAGGGGCCATTCGATAGGCCGCGAGTACCCCCGGCACCTGTAAGTCCCAATCAACCTGATCGTCGCAGACCTGTTGGCACAACATAGACGTAATCGTCCTGTTCAGACGCTCAACCATCCCGTCAGTCTGCGGGTGGTAGGGAGAAGTACGCACTTTCATTGTACCCAACAGGTCGCACACCTCGCGCAACAAACCGCTCGAAAAATTATTTCCTTGATCCGTCAGCAAGCGTTCGGGGGCGCCCTTGTCCAAAACATAACCCTGGACGAAGGCGTCCGCCACCGCTGCAGCCGACTGGTTGGCGAGTGGCCATGCCATGGGCCATCGGGTGAAGTATTCTACGCCAACCAGCAGGAACCTATTTCCCCTCGGTGTAGCAGGAAAGGGCCCCAAGATGTCCAACGCAACCAATTCGTTTGTGCGCGAAACTTGAACGGATTGCAGCAGTGGATTAGCTGCCAATGGTGGCGGTTTTCTTTCGGCGCACCCTACGCATCCCTTAAGAATGTTCGCCACGTCGTTACCCATCCCCGGCCAATAATAGTCTCGCTGGATTAGGGCGAGCGTTTTTTGAAAACCCAGATGCATGAGCCGTTCATGAGCTGCCAGAACGACCTTACCCCGCATAGCAACAGGCACAACGAGCACGTGACCCCGGGACATGTTGTCCCACTTCATCAAAAGGCCCTGTCTGCACACCCAGGAACCGACCCGCGCATCCCCTACCTCGGGAGCGCCAACTTTTCGACGTAGCGTAAGTAGGGAGCTGTCGGACATTTGGAGACGGCCCCACTCAATGAGGGGCAATGACAACAGCGAATCCCTCCCCGTGGGAGCGTCGACTCCCAATTGCACTTTGGACAAGTTAGCAGAACCGGCACACAACGAGTCCAACCACTCTGTCCCCTCATCACTTGGAGGATGCGACTCGACAGTGAAATCCGCTTGAGACACGAGCCGTTCCTCAACGGGTAGCGGCGCGGCGTGAGCCAGCACCGTTCCCTGCACAATTTCGGCCGGCCGCGACCCCGTATTCAGGACCCTTACGAACGGCTCACTGTCCCCTCTCACCATGGTTTTAGCAACCGCTAAGTCGAGGCCCCTTCTGGCCCCGTTAGACGGCCCCAACGGCCCCCCCTGTGCCACCGCGCCCACCTCGAGTGGCTTCCTCAACCGACGGGGTACCAACATTTTCGATCCCGGGGGCACCCTTACAGTCTGAGTTGCCAGCGCCTGCACCGTCGCACAAACCGTGCGTATTTTGGTAGGGCTCGTCAAGAACGCAAGCCGCCGACCTGACGGAAGCTCAATGCAGGCCTGATCTATGAGAATTTTGATGGGCATTTTGGACAAAAAGTCCGTACCTAGCAAACAGGGAACGGCCAGCGATGATGATACAAAAATAGGGCCCGCCAATTTGATGTCACCAATGCAAATAGTCGCCCGAATCTGGCCGATGATCCCCAGGGATCCCCCATTCGCCGCATTAAATGGCACGTCTACTGGCAGAAGGGGTCTACTTTGGACGGGAAGAATGTTATAAATAAGGTCCGAGATGATGGTGGCCGACGCACCCGTGTCAACAAGCACCCGGACCTCAACCCCGTCAATGAAGCCCGTTACCACGGACGACCCGGCCGACGCAACCACGATCCTGTGGGCCAATTCGGACCACTCGACTGCTTGCGGGCCGCGTACGGACCCCCCTCGCCGAAATGAACCCCCGGCACCCAGCCGTGAACCCCCCACCGCCAAGCGGCGACCCGAATGTGCCGTGTTTGTGGACCGAACGTGTGAGGTGCCGCGACTTGCCGGGTTTTGTTGGGATGACTTGTGGCCTTGGTCGTCGTCCCGACGTGGTCCTGTGGCGCGCTGACGCGGGGCCCGGCACCCGGCTGCGACGTGACCCCGAAGGCCGCAGTTGTAGCAGACGACGGACGTCGTAGGTTTCGGTTGCTCCAGCTTGCGGGGCGAACGTGTGGGCGAACGACCTCCCGTTCTCCACTCCCCCGGACGCGATGCAGCGAAGGCCTGCAACTGCACCGCAGCTGGCTGAGGTTCGGCGATCGTGGCTGCCAGTACCGCGTTCCCCGCCAAATTGCAGACGACCCCCGGCCTGCGTTTGAGGACCTCGTACGCGTGAATGCTCGTGGCGATCGCCAGGGAGCAGATATCCATCTCGTCCGCCACATTGATGGGGACCCCCAACTCGTGGGCCAACACCAGCAGCTGCTCCGTCGCCATGGCGTCCTTCCCCTCCTTATCCATGCGGGGAAAAGCTGCGTCCGCCAAGGCGAGTAGTGCCGTGCGGTAGGCGAGCGTCGTTTCTCCAGCCACCTTCCGCCGATCGTAGAACTGGTGGCGACACGTGGAGGGCGGCCCGAACACCTTCGCCATCAGGTGTAGTGCGGCCTGGAGCGTAGAGCGGGACGACCTTGCAGCAGATGTGAAGGCTGCAAGCGCGTCGTCGTCAAGCATCGCTGGCAACGCTCGCAGGGCAGTGGTGTCGGACCACCCCGACATCTCCTGATGAGCGAGGAACCTTCGTTGGAAGGCTCCCCAGTCGCCCCCATCCGCCTTGAACGCCGACAGCGCGGGCAATCTTTGCTGGAGGACCCGATCGTCGTCGACGTCGGAGAGATTTTCCCGCGCTCCGCTGTAGTTGTCTAAAATGTCGGCTCGGTTGTCAGGCGCAAAATGGAGAGCTCCGGCGCGCGCTGATGACGTGGGCTGCGCTGCGCGGAGGTGTCCGGCCACGTGGCGTCCGTGTTTCCCGCCAATCAATGGCGGCCCCTCAAAAACGGCGGGAACTTCCAGACTTTTGGCGCGAAGCGCCTTTTGGCGGGATCCCGCCAGCCTCGCTCCTTCCTCCAACCCCGCAGCCGTTTTCTCGCCCGCTGGAACGGAGATCTCGGCCAAGATTGCAGCGGCGGCGAGCAGCAACTCCGCCAACCGGGAGTGCGCGTCCTGGAGGCTGGTGTCGGAGGCAAGCGGAGCGTCGGCCATCACCGCGAAGTGCTGCATCGGCGGCAACTCCTCGTCCTCTACTCCCGAGGTCGGTGTCCCCGGTACGCCGTCGTCATCCCGACCTCGCTCGTGGGTACGGGTAGTCTTCCTTGTGTCCATACTTCTTGAAGACAGGTTTACTTCTGACGCCAGTTGTAATGTAGTAACTCGGCGGGAGACGACTTCACGGGTAACACACTCTTTATTTTATCAAACTCGTTTACAGGTGACTAACACCTACTTTGTATCTCGGGTGACAAACACCCACTTAGCTACTTGGCGACTAACGCCCACTGAGCTACTCGGATGACCAACATCCACTTAGTACTCGGGTGACAAACACCCACTTAGCTACTTGGCGACTAACGCCCACTGAGCTACTCGGATGACCAACATCCACTTAGCTACTCGGCGACTAACGCCACTGAGCTACTCGGATGACCAACATCCACTTAGTACTCGGGTGACAACCACCCACTTAGCTACTTGGCGACTAACGCCCACTGAGCTACTCGGATGACCAACATCCACTTAGCTACTCGGCGACTAACGCCACTGAGCTACTCGGATGACCAACATCCACTTAGCTACTCGGCGACTAACGCCACTGAGCTACTCGGATGACCAACATCCACTTAGCTACTCGGCGACTAAGTCTTCAGCTCCGTCTTCGGGTCTTCAACTGGGTAACTCTCCCCGAGTGCTCTCGCGCGTCCCCCTTTATACCCCACCTGCGGACGTCGCTGCGAGCACCCACTTATTCGACCAATCGCCGGGCGCTGGCTACGATCCTCTTTTCCCACATCTCATCGTGCCTCACCACTCACGCCGCGCCGCCCCGTCATCTGTCACTCCCGGCGCGCGCGTCCACACCACGCCCACAACGCGTGCCCAACCCCGCACCCCGCGCCGCCCCGTGATCCATCACTGTCACAGTCGGCGCACGTCAATACCACCACTACATAAAAAAGGTGTCAGTTTTGTTGCCAGATAGAAGGGTAAAAAACTCCACCATTGTTTTAACTCGGCTTTAAAAGTGCTCATCCCACTCCCCGCCCCCACACTAATTGCAGGAACTAAATCCATGTTTATATTCCATCAGGGTCCTTAAGATCGCCAGATCTCCCACTGCTCAGCACTCCCAGGCCTAGGTGGGGTTCTCGCTCTTTTGGTGATCGGCGCTTCTGTTAGCGTGGCGTGCATGAGCTATGGAACGCCTCGCCACTTGAAATCAGGCAGCAGTCGTTAGTTTAACACGTCGGCTTTCGTGACCAATATCATCCATAACACAGGTTATGATCATTGGGTTTTTACCCTTTTATCTGGCAACAAAAGGCGTCATCTGGTCCAACACCATGTGAGACTAGGCTCTAAGGAAAGCTGTCTCGGGTGTGGACCAATCAACTTCAAGGACAGTGCACATTATCAGAGTTGTGTTTTTGGTTTGCATTCCGACTGCAGGTATTGTGGTCAATGCAAACATGACTCCTTGTAAAAAAAGGTGTCAGTTTTGTTTGCCAGATAAAAGGGTAAAAAAACAATGATTACATTTTGCTACTGGCAAAGGAGGTTCCAATGGTGTAAACACAGGTTCTTTTGATGGGTTAGATCGCCTCTGCGCGCGTTGTTGCCCACGTTACGTGCCAGACTTCATAGCTGCACGCGAGCAGCACTTGCTCCAGATTTGAAGCTTTCAGTAAAGTCACGTAGGTAAAAAAATTAAATAAAAAATAATAAAAAAATGTAATTAATTTTAATTTTAATTTCTTTCGGTAAAGTCACGTAAGTAAAAAAATGAAATAAAAAAATAAAATAAAATAAATAATTTTAATTTTCATTTCTTTCGGTAAAGTCACGTAGGTAAAAAAATGAAATTAAAAATAATTAAAATTTTTTATTAATTTTCATTTCTTTCGGTAAAGTCACGTAGGTAAAAAAATGAAATTAAAAATAATTTAAAAAATTAATTAATTTTAATTTCATTTTTTACCTACGTGACTTCACCGAAAGAACTAAGAGTAGATAGCATTTGCTCCGACAGTCTTGTAAGGCTACACGGGGGATCGTTTGCTGCCTTTGGTACAGACATTCCCCGAGACAACGTTGACTTAGTGATCTACATCTCCTCCTCTCTGAGCCCCCTTAGATTGCGATCTGACTGAACCCCCCCCCCCCCCCCTGTATTATGGAGATATATTTCAGTCTGTTTTGAAAAACCCCATCTCTTCAAACTGAGCCTTGCCTCTTTGGTTCGGTCGGTTGCCCGCTGGTTTTATTTTTTGTTTCCTGCTTTTCATGCATTGCGCATTTGCGATCCGGGGATGCAATTCGCGTTTGACATTTGCATTTCTATTAACGAAAGTGGCGGTGGCGTCACCAGGGCGCTTGGACGAGACGAGTTGCACCACCGAGCGAGTCTGCGTACAGTGATTTAGTTGTGCACTTGACGTGGTCGGCCCTTGGGCGCTCCGCATGCTAATGGTATGAAGATGATGATGGTGGTGGTGTTGATGCCGATTATGTGACGTCAGCGCACGTGTGTGTGTGGGGGGGAGCGGTGGTGCAGTGGTTAGCGCTACGCTGCGCTACGAACCTGGCGACCCGGGTTCGATTCTCGCTCACGGCCAACACCCAGTGACGATTATCTGAACCGGTCCTGTGCCTCCCCTAGGTCGACTCAGCCTCAAATGAGTACCTGGTGCGGTGTGTAAACATCGCCACTGTGGAGACAAAGGCGGCCGGGCGTGGTGCTGGCCACCCACCCCCTCGTGTGCAGTGCCGGCCTTCACAGTAGCTAGCTAACAGCCCTTGCCCCAAGAGTCTTATTAGGCTATACGGGGGATCTTTGTTTGTGCAGCCGCTGCGCGCATCCGTATCGAACCCAACGACCCAAGTTCGTTTCGCGCTCACGGCCACCAAGACCGGTGACGATTATCTGAGCCTCAACTGAGTTCCTGGTGCGGTGCGTCAACAAAACCCGGCACTTTGGAGTCGGGCGCCTTGTTGGTGACCACGTGCCGTGCCAGACTTCATCGCTGTCGCGTTCGCGGCACTTGCCTCCGACAACGGGGGGCATCTTTTGACCTTTGGCACAGACGTGGCCAACGTTGACTCGGCGAGGTCCACCCCCTCCTGTGTGGGGCCCCGTAGTCGAGACCACGGGTCGGCGAGCCCGAGGCTGGCGAGGCGGCATGCCGTGGCTCCCGGGAGGAACGGGGCATCGAGTCGTGATTCTTAAAGGCACCACCCCGTCTCGTATTCACCAACACCACCACCACCACAGTGCATTGCGGCTCTTGGAACATCGAGAGGTTTTTGTTGTTGTTGTTATTTTTTTGTTATTTTCTTTGAACCTATCTATGTGACTTTACCAAAGACCCAAATATTAAAAACTAGCTGTACTACCCGGCTTCGCCACCACCAACACCATCACCACCACCAATAAAGACAAAGATCCACTGTATAGCCTTAACAGACTGTTGGGGCAAGTGCTGTTAGCGAGTAGCACCTATGAAGGCCGGCACGGCACACGAGGGGGTGGGTGGCCAGCACCACACCCAGCCGCCTTTATCTCCCCAGTGGCGATGTTCACACACCACACCAGTTACTCGTTTGAGGCTGAGTCGACCTAGGGGAGGCCCAGGACCGGTTGAAATAATCGTCACCGGTGGTGGCCGTGAACGGGAATCGAACTCGGGTCGCCGGGTTCGTAGCGCAGCGCGCTACCTGCTACACTACAATGCGTCACGCTTCCACGTGCGCGGGTCACGTGACAGATGTGACGTCACAGCTCACTTTCTGTGCAAAAAATCTATGCATTAGTGTATTTTTACAATTGTTGCATTGTGTACAGCCTGGAAAGTACCCACATGGAAAATTTCCAGTTTGCCTTTTATATACATGGAGATGACTCTTCTTGATCTTCTGTTTGCTGACCCCTAGTTTAGACCTCTCTCCCCTCTCACCGCCCCCCCACCCCACCCCGCCTCCACTCCAGGCCAGAGGTCGCAACCGGGTACCCGATACCCGTACCCTACCCGATACCCGGCTACCCGTACCGGCCGGGTACGGGTACCCGTTTGCGACCCTGGTGCGGACGGGTACGGGTAGGCCGTGAGTCACTGGTGAGTCACCGTTTGTCACTCATTTCCCAACGTCTTGTCTCTTCTCACAATTCAAGTTCCTAGAATCAACCCACCCACGCCTGCAACATGGCTTCATCCCAGAGGTCGCAATCGGGTACCCGATACCCGTACCGTACCCGGCCGGGTACGGGTGTAGGGTACGGGTACGGCTGGGTACCGCCGGGTACGGGTAAGGGTACCCGTTTGCGACCCTGGTGCGGCTGGGTACGGGTACGGGTAAGGAATCAAAACCCGTTTGCGACCTCTGCTCCAGGCATGTGTCCTGTCAACTCCCAAGGGCCCTGTTCAAGTCCAGAACCAACACCCTCCGCTCTGCGTTGAGGACTTTGCCGTGTTCACGCTCATGCATTCAACATCACTGCGTGGGAATCCGAGAGATGCGGCGATGACGCTGCTGCTGCTGCTGCTACTGCGTTTTCAGTGCATACTTGACGCTGATAAGTCAGCACATTTCTCATCGGCAATAAATATCTCGGAGGGGAAGATTTGGTGCAGGATACAACTGCAATAGCACAAAAAATGTGACTTGTTATCCTCACTCGTGTATTGAAAGTTCAATTTTAATGTGCAATTTTATCGGGGGACTATACTGACTGTGTGCTGCTGTTGTGATCTTGGTGTGGTCTGGGACTGTTTTCGGAGTCGTTTTTTTTGCTGCCTTACCCCAAGATTCCACTTCAGTGTTCAGAACATCGGCGGGAATTTACGCATTTGTGAAATGTTTGGAACTTACATATTTTATATTTATCTAATTCTCGTGACATGCCTACCTCTCGTATACTTTTCACTCTTCTTCTTGGTTCTTTCGGTAAAGTCACGTAGAAGGGAGATAATAAAATAATAAAATAAAACATAACAAAATAATACAATAATACAAAAATAATACAATATTTTATTACGTTTTATTTTTATTATTTTATTATCTCCCTTCTACGTGACTTTACCGAAAGAACCAAGAAGATGAATCCCTGCAGTCACGAAAGCTTTAAATCGAAATTTACTTTTCACTCCTATCGGGGTTTTTTGTGTTCTTTGCTGTTGTAACTTGCCAACCCGGCCTGACTAGACATCTGAAAAAAAAAAAAGAGATTCATATAGCTGATCGGATTTCCTCCTGTAGTCTGAAGAAACATTTTGATTCTGAACTCTGCGTGGCCTAAGAATGAAAAAATAAATGCACTGTATGTAATGGAGGAGTGCACTCAAAACGAAACTATTTTTTTTTTTCGATTTAAAGCTTCTTTCGTGACTGCAGGGATTCATCTTCTTGGTTCTTTCGGTAAAGTCACGTAGAAGGGAAATAATAAAATAATGAAAATTAACCATAATACATTTTTATTTTAAATTTCGATTTAAAGCTTTCGTGACTGCAGGGATTCATCTTCTTGGTTCTTTCGGTAAAGTCACGTAGAAGGGAAATAATAAAATAATGAAAATAAAACATAATAAAATAATTCTCACGACGTTTCGGCCACAACGCAAGCAGCCGTCCTCAGGTGAAGAATTCTTCACCTGATTATTTTATTATGTTTTATTTTTATTATTTCATTACTTCCCTTCTACGTGACTTTAGCGAAAGAACCAAGAAGATGAAACTATTTTTGTATTTTACCAGGTCAGGATTATTGAGCCGTAGAGATATTTTTCGGAAGCAAGCCGGCTATCAAAAATGAAAGCTCAACCACGTGGCTTATCACGTGGAAATTTCTATCGGCAGCCACGTTTGTAAACGTGGTGGGGGAAAAGCGGAAGAACCCTGAGAAAAATACACGCGACCACCGGGAGAGAGCGAGAGAGAGAGACGCAGGCTCCAGATATACAGCAGCAGGCGTCAGGGTCGGGGTCGAACCCACGACCTCCTGTATACCAGGAGAGGGTAGTTAACATCTCCTAGAAACCATGATGATGATGATGAGAGAGAGAGAGACACGCAGACTACAAATGTACAGCAAGCATTGCCAGGGTCGGGATCGAACCCACGACCTCCTGTATACCAGGCGAGGTTGTTAACATCTCCTAGCCACCGTGATGATGATGAGAGAAAGACGCAAACTCCAAATATACAGCAGCAGGCGTCAGGGTCGGGATTGAACCCACGATGAACCCACGACCTCCTGTATACCAGGTGAGGTAGTTAACATCTCCACGGTGTATGTGCCACGCATCGTGTATGTGCCACGGTGTACGTTCCACGCATCGTGTATGTGCCACGGTGTATGTGCCACGCATCGTGTATGTGCCACGGTGTATATTCCACGCATCGTGTATGTGCCACGCATCGTGTATGTACCACGGTGTATGTGCGCATGAATTAATACCTCCTCGTGTTGTCACTGCATCTTACGGTGACGGTGCAACGAGGATAATGCTGTTGGAAATGAAGATGGTGTTGTAATGACGATGTGATCATGTTAATGGCGATGTGCTCATGATGTGATGAAAAAAATGATGATGCGGTGATGTGATGGCGATGTGATGATGATGGTGATGCAGATGAATATGATGTGGATGGTGTGATGATAATGTGGATGGTATTATGATGATGTGATAATGATGTTGTTGGTGCAATGCTGATGATGATGTGATGATGATGGCGATGTGATAATCATATGATGATGCAGATGATGAAGACGATGATGGAGATGATGTGATGATGACGATGTGATGATGATGATGTGGATGATGTGATGATGAAGACGATGATGTAGATGGTGTTATGATAATGTGGATGGTAATATGATGATGTGGTTGGTGCAATGATGATGACGATGTGATGACCATATGATGATGCAGATGATGAAGACGATGCTGTGGATGGGGTGATGATGATGTGATGATGGCGTGATGATGATGTGGATGATGTGATGATGAAGACGATGTGATGATGATGGTGTTATGATGATGCTATTCGGGGGATCTTTGTCTGTGCGTGTGACGCAGATGTGGAGGAGCGGTGGTGCAGCGGCCACCCGGGTTCGATTTACGGCCAACACCAGTGACGATTATCTGGGCCTCCCCTAGGTAGACTCAGCCTCAAATTAATACCTGCTGCGATGTGTACACATCGCCTCGAGCGAGACGAAGGCGGCCGGGCGTGGTGCTGGTCACCCCCCCCCCCCCCCTCGTGTGCAGTGCCGACCTTCATAGATGCTCGCTTACAGCACTTGACCCAAAGGGTCTGTTTGGGCTATACGGGGGGCCTTTGTCTTTGCGTCTGACGCAGATGCGGCGGTGCAGCGGCGACGCGGGTATCTGTGGGAGTCTGTGACGATTATCTGAAGCGGTCCTGGGCCTCTCGCCAGATCGACTCAGCCTTAAATGAGCAGAACCCCTTGCGCGGTGCGTAAAACATCAACACCGGCGAGACAAAGCGGGTCCGGGCTCACGACCATCGGTAGCGTGCTGCGCGCGTCTGTCACAGGCGACACGGGAATGCGTTTGTTTGTGTGACGCAGACGTGCAAGCGTGGCGTGTTTACTAAGGGAAACCCACAGCCACTGCACACCGCACTCACCCCGCTCACCCCGCTCACCGCACTGACCTCACTCACCTCACTCACCCCACTCACCCCACTCACCCCGCTCACCTCGCTCACCCAACTCACCCAACTCACCCCACTCACCCCACTCACCCAACTCACCCCACTCACCCCACTCACTCCACTCACCCAACTCACCCCACCCCACTCCACTCACCCAACTCACCCCACTCACCCCACTCACCCCACTCACCCAACTCACCCCACTCACCCAACTCACCCCACTCACCCCACTCACTCCACTCACCCAACTCACCCCACCCCACTCCACTCACCCAACTCACCCCACTCACCTCACTCACCCAACTCACCCCACCCATCCCACTCACCCAACTCACCCCACCCCACCCCACTCACCCCACTCACCCCACTCACCCAACTCACCCCACCCACCCCACTCACCCCACTCACCTCACTCACCCCACTCACCTCACTCACCCCACTCACCCCACTCACCTCACTCACCCCACTCACCTCACTCACTCCACTCACCCAACTCACCCCACTCACCCCACTCACCCAACTCACCCCACTCACCTCACTCACCCCACTCACCTCACTCACCCCACTCACCTCACTCACCCCACTCACCCCACCCACCCCACTCACCCCACTCACCCCACTCACCTCACTCACCCCACTCACCTCACTCACCCCACTCACCCCACTCACCTCACTCACCCCACTCACCCCACCCACCCCACTCACCCCACTCACCTCACTCACCCCACTCACCTCACTCACCCCACTCACCCCACTCACCCAACTCACCCCACTCACCTCACTCACCTCACTCACCCCACTCACCTCACTCACCCCACTCACCTCACTCACCCCACTCACCCCACTCACCCAACTCACCCCACTCACCTCACTCACCTCACTCACCCCACTCACCCCACTCACCCAACTCACCCCACCCACCCCACTCACCCCACTCACCCCACTCACCTCACTCACCCCACTCAGCTCACTCACCCCACTCACCCCACTCACCCAACTCACCCCACTCACCCCACTCACCTCACTCACCCAACTCACCCCACTCACCCCACTCACCTCACTCACCTCACTCACCCCACTCACCTCACCCACCTCACTCACCCCACCCACCCCACTCACCCCACTCACCCCACTCACCTCACTCACCCCACTCACCTCACTCACTCCACTCACCCAACTCACCCCACTCACCCCACTCACCCCACTCACCCAACTCACCCCACTCACCTCACTCACCCCACTTACCTCACTCACCCCACCCACCCCACTCACCCCACTCACCCCACTCACCCCACCCACCCCACTCACCCCACTCACCCCACCCACCCCACTCACCTCACTCACCCCACTCACCCCACCCACCCCGCTCACCCCACTCACCCCACTCACCCCACTCACCTCACTCACCCCACTCACCCCACTCACCCCACTCACCCCACCCACCCCACTCACCCCACTCACCTCACTCACCCCACTCACCTCACTCACCCCACTCACCCCACCCACCCCACTCACCCCACTCACCTCACTCACCCCACTCACCCCACTCACCTCACTCACCCCACTCACCCCACCCACCCCACTCACCCCACTCACCCCACTCACCTCACTCACCCCACCCACCCCACTCACCTCACTCACCCCACTCACCCCACCCACCCCACTCACCCCACTCACCCCACCCACCCCACTCACCCCACCCACCCCACTCACCTCACTCACCCCACTCACCTCACTCACCCCACTCACCTCACTCACCCCACTCACCCCACCCACCCCACTCACCCCACTCACCTCACTCACCTCACTCACCCCAGTCACCCCACCCACCCCACTCACCTCACTCACCCTACTCACCTCACTCACCCCACTCACCTCACTCACCCCACTCACCCCACCCACCCCACTCACCCCACTCACCTCACTCACCTCACTCACCCCACTCACCCCACCCACCCCACCCACCCCACTCACCTCACTCACCTCACTCACCCCACTCACCCCACCCACCCCACTCACCTCACTCACCCCACCCACCCCACTCACCCCACTCACCCCACTCACCTCACTCACCCCACTCACCTCACTCACCCCACTCACCTCACTCACCCCACTCACCCCACCCACCCCACTCACCTCACTCACCTCACTCACCCCACTCACCCCACCCACCCCACTCACCCCACCCACCCCACTCACCTCACTCACCCCACCCACCCCACTCACCCCACTCACCCCACTCACCTCATTCACCCCACCCACCCCACCCACCCCACTCACCCCACTCACCTCACTCACCTCACTCACCCCACCCACCCCACCCACCCCACTCACCCCACCCACCCCACTCACCCCACTCACCGCACTCACCCCACTCACCCCACTCACCGCACCCCACTCACCGCACTCACCCCGCTCACCCCGCTCACCGCACTCACCCCGCTCACCCCACTCACAACCACTCACCCCACTCACCCCACTCACCTCACTCACCCCACTCACCACTCTCACCCCGCTCACCGCACTCACCCCACCCACCCCACTCACCCCACTCACCTCACTCACCCCACTCACCCCACTCACCCCACTCACCGCACTCACCCCACTCACCGCACTCACCCCGCTCACCCCGCTCACCGCACTCACCCCACTCACCCTGCTCACCCTGCTCACCCCGCTCACCCCACTCACCCCACTCACCCCACTCCCCCCGCTCACCGCACTCACCCCACTCACCCTGCTCACCCCGCTCACCCCACTCACCCCACTCACCCCGCTCACCCCGCTCACCGCACTCACCGCACTCACCCCACTCACCCCACTCACCGCACTCACCGCACTCACCGCACTCACCCCGCTCACCCCGCTCACCGCACTCACCCCGCTCACCCCACTCACAACCACTCACCCCACTCACCCCACTCACCTCACTCACCCCACTCATCACTCTCACCCCGCTCACCGCACTCACCCCACTCGCGCCTAATCACCACACTCACTCCAAGGACAAACATCCTCCGTGTAGCCTAAACAGACTGTAGGGGCAAGTGCTGTTAGCGAGCAGCACCTATGAAGGCCGGCACGGTAGCACACGAGGGGGTGGGTGGCCAGCACCACGCCCGGCCGCCTTTGTCTCCCCCGTGGCGATGTTTACACACCGCACAAGGTACTCATTTGAGGCTGAGTCGACCTAGGGGAGGCCCAGGACCCGCTTCAGATAATCGTCGCTGCGCTGTCGGCCGTGGGCGGGAATCCAACTCGGGTCGCAGCGCGAGCTCACCGCTGACACCACCACCACCACCACCACACCACCACCACCACCACACCACCACCACCACCACCACCACACCACCACCACCACCACCACCACCACACCACCACCACCACCACCACCACACCACCACCACCACCACACCACCACCACCACCACCACCACACCACCACACCACCACCACCACCACACCACCACCACCACCACACCACCACCACCACCACCACCACCACACCACCACCACCACCACCACTATACACCACACTATACACCACACTATACACCACCACTATACACCACACTATACACCACACTATACACCACCACTATACACCATACTATACACCACACTATACACCACCACTATACACCACACTATACACCACACTATACACCACCACTATACACCACACTATACACCACACTATACACCACCACTATACACCACACTATACACCACACTATACACCACCACTATACACCACACTATACACCACACTATACACCACCACTATACACCACCACTATACACCACACTATACACCACACTATACACCACACTATACACCACACTATACACCACACCACACTATACACCACACCACCACACTATACACCACACCACACTATACACCACACCACCACACTATACACCACACCACCACATCACATCACACCACACCACCACACCACACCACCATACCACACCGCACCACTCCACACCGCACCACCACACTGAACCAAACCACACCGCACCACACCACACCACCACACCACACTATACCACACCACCACTACACCACCACACCGCACTACCACACTGAACCAAACCACACCGCACCACACCACACCACCAAACCTCACCACACCACACCGAAGCACACCACCACACCGAACCACACCACCCCACACCACCCCACCCAACCACACCACACCGCACCACACCGCACCACACCACCCCACACCGCCACACTGCACCACACCACCCCACACCACCACACCACCACACCACCACACCGCACCACACCGCACCACACCGCCCACATCGCACCGCACCACACTGCACCACACCACCACACCACCACTCCGCACCACACCGCACCACACCGCACCACACCACACTGCACCACACCACCCCACACCACCACACCACCACACCACCACTCCGCACCACCCGCACCACACCACACCGAACCACACCACATCGCACTGCCCCACACTGCACCACACCACCACACCACCACACCACACCACACCCCACCACACCAAACCACACCACACCGCACCAAACCACTCCACCACACCGCACCACCACACCGCACCACACCAAACCACACCACACCGCACCACACCACACCACACCAAACCACTCCACCACACCGCACCACCACACCGCACCACACCACACCACACCGCACCAAACCACTCCACCACACCGCACCACCACACCGCACCACACCACACCGCACCACACCGCACCACCACACCGCACCACACCAAACCACACCACACCGCACCACACCACACCGCACCAAACCACTCCACCACACCGCACCACCACACCGCACCACACCACCACACCGCACCACACCAAACCACTCCACCACACCGCACCACCACACCGCACCACACCACGCCACCACACCACACCACACCGCACCAAACCACTCCACCACACCGCACCACCACACCACACCGCACCACACCACCACACCGCACCACACCAAACCACTCCACCACACCGCACCACCACACCACACCGCACCACACCACGCCACCACACCACACCGCACCAAACCACTCCACCACACCGCACCACCACACCACACCGCACCACACCGCACCACACCACGCCACCACACCACACCACCACACCACCTCACCACACCACACCGCTCACCCGGCACTCACCGAGAAACGCCGCGCAGACGACGACAAGGATGACGAGGGAGACCCCGGGGTGAGGACGGCGACGGCAGTGACGAGGAGGAGGAGGATTTGATCCCATTTCTAAACAGAGATGGAGACCAATCTGGGATGGCTTCCCTGGTCCGCGTGCCCTTGTCTCTGGGTCTGTGTGTGAGTCTGTGGTTCTCTATGTGAGTCGATTGGTCTCTATGTGAGTCGATGGGTCTCTGTGTGAGTCTATGGGTCTCTGTGTGAGTCTATAGGTCTATATGTGAGTCGATGGGTCTCTGTGTAAGTCTATGGGTCTCGATGTGAGTCGATGGGTCTCTATGTGAGTCGATGGGTCTCTGTGAGTCTATGGGTCTCGATGTGAGTCTATGGGTCTGTGTGAGTCTATGGGTCTCTGTGTGAGTCTATGGGTCACTGTGTGGGTCTATGGGTCTGTGTGAGTGTATGGGTCTCTGTGAGTCTATGCGCCTCTGTGTGAGTCTATTGGTCTGTGTGAGTCTATGCGCCTCTGTGTGAGTCTATGGGTCTCTATGTGAGTCTATGGGTCTCTATGTGAGTCTATGGGTCTGTGTGTGAGTCTGTGGGTCTCTATGCGAGTCTATGGGTCTGTGTGTGAGTCTGTGGGTCTCTATGTGAGTCTATGGGTCTCTGTGTGTGAGTCTATGGGTCTCTGTGTGTGAGTCTATGGGTCTCTATGTGATTCTATGGGTCTCTATGTGAGTCTGTGGGTGTCTGTGAGTGTATGCGTCTCTGCTGTGTGAGTCTATGGGTCTCTGCTGTGTGAGTCTACGGGTCTAACCCCGTATCTTCTCGTCTCCACGCGTGTACGCACGTCAACGCCGTCTGTGTGTGCGGCTCTTCAATGGTCCGTCTCTGTGTCTCTGTGTATCTGTGTCTCTGTGTATCTGTGTCTCTGTGTCACTGCGTCTCTGTGTCTCTGTGTATCTGTGTCTCTGTGTATCTGTGTCTCTGTGTCACTGCGTCTCTGTGTCTCTGCGTCGCCTTGTCCCCGCGGTCTGCCCGTGTCTCTCTCTCTGTGTGTGCGTCACTGCGTCTCTGTGTCTCTGTGCGTCTCTGTGTCTCTGTGTATCTGTGTATCTGTGTCTCTGTGTATCTGTGTCTCTGTGTCACTGCGTCTCTGTGTCTCTGTGTCGCCTTGTCCCTGCGGTGTGCCCGTGTCTCTCTCTCTCTCTCTGTGCGTCACTGCGTCTCTGTGTATCTGTGTCTCTGTGTCTCTGTCTCTGTGTCTCTGTCGCCTTGTCCCTGCGGTGTGCCCGTGTCTCTCTCTCTCTCTGTGTGCGTCACTGCGTCTCCGCGTCTTTGTCTCCCGTCTCTCTGTGTCGCCTGCGCGTGTTTACGACCGCGTCTCTGCAGGGTCTATCCGCGTCTCGCTTGTCGCCTGCGTTCGTCACCCCCCCCCCCTACCCCCGTGATCTCAACGTCTCTCCGTCCTGACCCTGTCGTCTCTGTGTCGTGTCTCTCTCTCTCTCTCTCGTGCTGTCTCGTCTGTCGTGTCTCTGTCGTGTCTCTGTCTCTGCGTGTCGTGTCTCTCTCTCTCTCTCGTGCCGTCTCTCGTCTTCTCTCGACGCTCTCAGCCTGCGCGCTCTCTCTCTCTGCTCTCGGCTCTCTCTGAACGCTGCACGGAGGTGGGTGGGAGAGCGCGCGTGCGATTGGAGGCACAATCCGAGCGCGTGTGCGCACACACACACAATATATAATCGGGGAGCGGTGGTGCAGCGGTTAGCGCTACGCTGCGCTACGAACCCGTCGGCCCGAGTTCGATTCCCGCTCACGGCCACCAACACCGCCAGTGACGATTATCTGAACCGGTCCTGGGCATCGCCTAGGTCGACTCAGCCTCAAATGAGTATCCGGTGCGGTGTGTACACATGGCCACTCGGGAGACAAAGGCGGCCGGGCGTGACGCTGGCCACCCCCCCCCCCCCTCGTGTGCCGTGCCGGCCTTCACCGATCGGTGCTCCTCGCTAACGACACTTGTCACAAAAGCGAGTTTCTTAAATCACCCTCCCCCCCCCCCACATGCCTCTGTGCGCTCAACAATGTAAATGTGGTAGTAGGTTTTTACCCTTTCAACTGGTACAAAAACTGACACCTTTATACAAGGCATCATGTTTGCAATAACCACAACACAAGCAGTCAAAATGCAAACAATACTCTGATAGTGCGCTGTTTTTGAGTTGTACGCCTTTTGGCGTCATCTGGTCCAACACCATGTGAGACTAGGCTCTAAGAAAAGCTGTCTCGGGTGTGGACCAATCAACTTCAAGGACAGTGCATATTATTATCATCATCAGAGTTGTTTCTTTTTGTTTGCATTTTGACTGCTTGTGTTGTGGTTATTGCAAACATGATGCCTTGTATAAAGGTGTCAGTTTTTGTACCAGTTTAAAGGGTAAAAACCTACTACTATATTTTGCCACTGGTAAAGGAGATGTCTCATAGTGTAAATGAATGTAAATGTGATAAAGCGTGGGTAGCTCCCCCACCCTTGCTCGACTCTCGAGGAGGCGGCGTGGAAGAGAGGACGCGTGTCATCTCGATGGGCCTCCAAGGGGTTCTCCAGAAAGAGCGACCCCTGGTGGATGGCTCCTTCCGTCGGCAGTGGCGCGAGCGAGCAATTGCAGGGCTGCGCCTTCAGCCTGTTGTTGTTGTTGCTGCTGCTGCTGCTGCTATTATTACATTCCTGTGTGGGTGTTGTTGATAGTTCGGCATGCGTTACGAACTGCAGGGCCAAAATGAGAGTCGTTTAAAACGCAGAGATAACCGCGGTAATTCATTGGGCGCAGAACTGCCGCTGCTGCTGATGCTGATGCTGCTGCCGCTGCTGATGCTGCTGCTGCTGTTGCTGCTGATGCTGCTGCTGTTGCTGTTGCTGCTGATGCTGATGCTGCTGTTGCTGCTGTTGCTGCTGTTGCTGTTGCTACTGTTGCTGTTGCTGCTGATGCTGCTGCTGCTTTTGCTGCTGATGCTGCCGCTGCTGTTGCTGCTGATGTTGCTTTGCTGCCGCTGCTGCCGCTGCTGCTGATGCTGCTGCTGATGCTGCTGCTGCTGATACTGCTGCTGTTGCTGCTGCTGCTGCTGATACTGCTGCTGCTGTTGCTGCTGCTGCTGATGCTGCTGCTGCTGCCGCTGCCGCTGCTGCTGCTGACCGCGATAAACGAATTCCGTGAGAACCGATTCCCAATGAACACGTCCTGAGTTCACTCCCAACATGCGAATGTTCAAATGGGACCAACTCGGACCAAAATAAAAGCCAAACAAACTAGAATTTGTTTTAATGCGATAATATTAATGAGTAATAATAATCCCTAATTTTAAGATCCTACGTTTGAAGGTAATCCAAAGATGTTATTGATAGGGAGCTTGGCGATTCACCACCATGTCAGAGCATCTCAAAGCACCGCACCGCATCGCGTCACAAGCGTTCGAAGGGGCACCCCCCGTGTCAGCTGTCCGTGTGCCGAACAAAGCACCCGGTGCCCCCAAGCGGGCGTGGAGGATGCCTGCCAGTAATTACAGTGGCGGGGTGGCGATGGCTGCTGCTGCTGTTGCAATTGGCATTTAAATGTGGAACACGTGCTAAGCTTGGTCGACGATCCCGACTCACAATGGACCAATTCTTTTCGAATAGCAGCGCTGGATTGTTGCAACAAGGAAATGCAAAGCACCCCCCTCCCCCCGTATAGCTTCGGCAGAGTGTTGGGGCAAGTGGTTTTAGCGAGCGCCTATGAAGGCCGGCACGGCACACGAAAGGGTGGCCAGCACCACGCCCGGCCGCCTTTGTCTCCAGACTGACGATGTTTACACATCGAAGCAGGTGCTACTCATTTAAGTCTGAGTCTAAACTAAACTTTTTATTTTACCAGGTAAGGTCCACGGAGCGACCTGGCCACGAATGATAACTCTACGAAGTGGCTTATCATGTGAATATGTTTCGCAGCCAAACACTCTGAACGCATGTTGATGCTAAATGTGGAGGCACAAACCTGAAGACCGTGGGACAAAAATCCAAGTGACCACGGGAAGAGAGAGACAACTCCAAATATACAGCAGCAGCAGCAGGCGTCAGGGTCGGGATCGAACCCACGACCTCCTGTATACCAGGCGAGGTTGTTAACATCTCCTAGCCAATGTGATGATGATGAGAGACACGCAAACTCCAATATACAGGTGTTCAGGGTCGGGATCGAACCCACGACCTCATGTATAGCGGGCGAGGTAGTTAACATCTCATAGCCACCGTGATGATGATGAGAGACACGCAAACTTCAAATATACAACAGGCGTCAGGGTCGGGATCGAACCCACAACCTCCTGTATACCAGGAGAGGTAGTTAACATCTCCAAGCCACCGTGATGATGAGAGGGACGCAAACTCCAAATATACAGCAGCAGCAGGCGTCAGGGTCGGGATCGAACCCACAACCTCCTGTATACCAGGCGAGGTTGTTAACATCTCCTAGCCACCGTGATGATGAGAGGGACGCAAACTCCAAATATACAGCAGCAGGCGTCAGGGTCGGGATCGAACCCACAACCTCCTGTATACCAGGCGAGGTTGTTAACATCTCCTAGCCATTGCAGCACCGCTAATCGGTGCATCGATCACTAAAATTCTGCTGGGAGCGATCACCGTTTCGTAACTTGCGCAAACGGTTATCATGGCGAAATGTTAACTACCTCTCCTGGTGTACAGGAGGTCGTGAGTTCAATCCCGACCCTGACGCCTGCTGCTGCTGTATATTTGAAGTTTTCGGTGTCTCTCTCATCATCATCACGGTGGCTAGGAGATGTTAACTACCTCACCTGGTATACAGGAGGTCGTGGGTTCGATCCCGACCCTGACGCCTGCTGCTGCTGTATATTTGAAGTTTGCGGTGTCTCTCTCTCTCTCATATCATCACGGTGGTGATACGCCACTTGTGTTGAGCTATCATTTGTGGTAACCAGGTGGTCGCTTCTGAAAAAGAGCTAACGTAGTAAGAGCTCTGTGTGGGGCCTTACGTGGTAAAATGAAAAAAAAAAAGTTGCGCGTTTAACAAAAAACCCACGAGTCCACGGACTGAGCTTGCAAAACACTCTCCCTCCTGTGCAATGTTGGGTACTGCGCAAGCAGCCTGCTACAATTCCCTGGCACTGCAAACAGGTGACGATGGTCATGCGATAAAAAATATATTAAATAAATATATTGCTTATTTTATCTAAGACACCTATGCCGAGTCGTAGAACCTCGGGTTTTTATTTTGAGATGTTTTCGGCCAATTTATGACAAGTAATACACACATTCCTGCGGAGGGAACGTTGGGTTGCTCGGTCAATGGCCAGGGTCAACGGCGGCGTGGTGTATTCCGCAAATATGCCCGACTGTGAGGGCGGGCACAAGCCGGCGTGAGTAGGTTAAACGTTGAGTTTTATAAGGGCACCACGGGGTGACCAGCCCCTCCCCACCCAGCCCCACCCCTCCCATCCCCCACCCAGCCCCACCCAGTCCCTCCCCACCCAGCCCCTCCCCACCCAGCCCCACCCAGCCCCTCCCCACCCCACCCCTCCCATCCCCCACCCAGCCCCACCCCTCCCATCCCCCACCCAGCCCCACCCCTCCCATTCCCCACCCAGCCCCACCCCTCCCATTCCCCACCCAGCCCCACCCAGCCCCATCCTCCCCTCCCCTCCCCACCCAGTCCCACCCTCCCCACCCTCCCCTCCCCACCCAGCCCCACCCTCCCCACCCAGCCCCTCCCCACCCTCCCCTCCCCACCCAGCCCCTCCCTGCACGACTAACACAATAATCCCCTGTGGGCTGGTGTAACCAGGAGGTTCCTACCAGTAGTATTGTTATTATTATTATTTTTATTATTACACACGCGTCGTAGGAGAACCGGAGCACCCGGAGTGAAACCCACGTGCGCGAGGGGGCAACGCTCGATCCCCGTACAGATGGAAACAGATGGCGACGAGTCCACTCTCTGTGCCGTCTTCTCCTGGCGAGCCAGGGCAGTGCGGCGGCACCTTTACGCCCACCCACGAGGTAGAAGGGAGTTTCACAACGACATCGTCCGTGATCCACCGACCCTCGATGCTGCTACTGCTGTGACGCGGCGCTGTGGAGGCTGCTGCTGCTGCTGCAGCTGCGTAGCCACCACCAGCGCCCGCCTATAGGGGAGGAGTGTGATAGGCTTGCGATGCATTTATCGATTCGAATGTAACGCTGATGAATTGTTAACGATGGAGAATGCGAATTGTCCTCACATTTCATGCGCAAGTGTCAGGGTGGAGCGAGCCGATCCACATTCCGGGTCACGGAGACCCCGATGATAACCTCCCCCCTCCCCCCCCGCCCTGACGGCGGCTCTGTGCTAAAGTAAAACAACGATTCGTTTTATTTCAGCCGACTGCGCTATTCTTCGCATTTTTTCAGAAGCGCCTTGGCCATAAATGATAGTTCAACGAAGTGGCGGATCATCACGTACACATGTGCAGCAGCGACATACTCTGAACGCACGCCGAATCTAAATGTGGGTGGGGGAGGGGAGGAATAAAAATCGGAGGAGAAAAGTCCATGCGACCACGGCGAGAGAGACACGCAAACTCCAATATACAGGTGTTCAGGGTCGGGATCGAACCCACGACCTCATGTATAGCGGGCGAGGTAGTTAACATCTCCTAGCCACCGTGATGATGATGAGAGAGAGACGCAAACTCCAAATATGCAGCAGCAGGCGTCATGGTCGGGATCGAACCCACGACCTCTTATATACCAGGTGAGGTAGTTAACGTCTCATAGCCACCGTGATGATGTTGAGAGAGAGAGACACGCAAACTCCAAATATACAGCAGCAGCAGGCATCAGGGTCGGGATCGAACCCACGACCTCCTGTATACCAGGCGAGGCAGTTAACATCTCCCAGCCAATGTGATGATGATGAGAGACACGCAAACTCCAAATATACAACAGGCGTCAGGGTCGGGATCGAACCCACAACCTCCTGTATACCAGGCGAGGTAGTTAACATCTCCTAGCCACCACAGTAACACGTTTGGTTCTGTCTGCGTTGTTGCAGTCTGTGCTCCTTAGCTGCCTGGACAGTCGAGCAGAGTCAGGCGTGTTCAACGCTTGCCACTGAGTTGCTAGGAGCTATTGGCAAGAGCCCTCCCTATAAACTACGGAGAACCATTCAACACAGACGGCACAATACCTGACGCTCTGCGTTGCGGTGGAGTCCGCTATTCGTTGTAGAGGGCGCCACGGTGGCTATGAGATGTTAACTACCTCGCCCGCAGTACATGAGGTTATGGGTTCGATCCCGACCCTGACGCCTGCTGCTGCTGTTTATTTGGAGTTTGCGTGTCTCTCTCATCATCATCATCACGGTGGCTAGGAGATGTTAACTACCTCGCCTGGTATATAGGAGGTCGTGGGTTCAACCCCAACCCTGACGCCTGCTGCTGCTGTATATTTGGAGTTTGCGTGCCTCTCTCGCCGTGGCGGCGTGGATTTTTCTCCGGGTCCTCCTCCGGTTTTCCCCTCCACGTTTAGAATCGACGTCGCGCGTTTCGAGCATGTCGCTGCTGTACATTTCTGCGCGACGATGAGCCGTTTCGTTGAGCTATCATATGTGATCGCCACGTGGCTTCTGAAGAAGAACAAGACGGCTCAGTGGGCCTTACCTGGTAAAATACAAAAACAAAATTAATAGTTAAAATAGGTAATAGTGGGGAAAACTCACGGAAGAACGCGTGGATTTAAACGGCCACGTGGGAGATGGAGCGATGGAATCGCTTCGTGGGCAGGCGCTGGATGGATCGTTGCCTCGCAGGGTGGCGAGATGTAGTGGCGGCTTGTTGGCAGGAGGAGGTCTTCGTCCAGCAGTGGATGGACCATGGCTGATGATGACGAGATGTAAAATCCAACGACTTGTCATCATGCATCAGCGATATTTCAGCTGAGCGAGCGCGTGGCTTCATCCCAAGGAGACTCGATCAATGCGCAGTATTTAGTTTCTGCTTCACTGTGCATCGTCTCGCGGCGGCGTTGCAGAGACAGCAGCTGCAGCAGGGGGACAGTCGGTGGATCGATGCGTTTCACGATCATTATACAAATAATAAAATAGCGTGCAGCCCTTCGTGATGGTTTTCTCGTGGGCGTTATCTCCTCACCACACCTCACCCGCGCCGTCCCGCGAGTGTTCGAGGCGTCGGGCAGCAAAACCGGGTTCAGAACAGGTCCCTGCGGGGTGGGCTGGTAGGAACGAACAAATGAATGGCTATAATAAATTCTAGATTTGAAGCTTTCGTGACTGCAAGGAATCATATTCTTAGGTTTTTTTCGGTAAAGTCACGTAGGTAAAACATCAAAATTAATGAAAATAAAATAAAACAAAAATCACGACGTTTCGGAGGCAACACAAGTCTCCGTTATTTTCATTAATTTTGATGTTTTACCTACGTGGCTATAATAAAATGAAATGGCGGGGGTACGATACGAAGGGAGAGTTTGAGGCCTAGTTCTAGGCTTTAGGCCTAGCTGTAGGCTTTAGGCCGCTGTGAGTTAATTTTTAATTTAAATGTTTTAATTAAAAACTATCTCAGAGAATTATAAGGGAATGTTACACTTGTTTAGCCAGGAAAGCCTCACTGAGTCTAAAGGTTTTTGTAGGGTCCTGCCAAGTGTTTGCAGTAGGGGGCGATGTTGCTATACCTAATCGGACATCGGACGGACGGACGGACGATATAATCTATTGTAGGCTGGTTCACTTCGTTCCTACCAGGATAACAGCTGTCACTGATGTTAGTCGTGGCCGGGAATCGAACCCGGGTCCGCAGGGGCTTATGGCGCAGTATGCTAACCACTGCACCAGCCCTCTGCCCACCATATAAATAGTGCATTTTAAATCGCATAGAGTCTAGAATATCGCGAAGGAGTATGTCACGCATTATAAATCCACCTGAAAATCGCTCTGTAGTAAATGACGCATTTACAATGTCCGATAATGTATGCGTGGTGTGCTAACTTAGGCGCGCACTTGTGCATGGAAGCAACACGTTTATTTAACACAACGGGTAACTCTAACAGGATAACAGCATCGGGTGGTGACCACCACGGCTAACTAAAGTGACACTCGGAGAGACAATGCTAGAGGCGCACCCGGGCAGCTAACAGGCTGCCTGACCCACACATGGAGACCGGGGATCGAGGATCACGACTTCATCCCCAGATCTTCTTGGTTCTTTTGGTAAAGTCACGTAGAATGGAAATAATAAAATAATAAAAATAAAACATAATAAAATAATTCTCACGACGTTTCGGCCACAACGCAAGCAGCCGTCCTCAGGTGGAGAACAGGTTTGTCGAGAAGACAGCGTCTGAATGACACACCCCAGGCTTGGAGCGACTATTTAAGCTGGGATGGAGGGGCGAAGAGCGCCTTGACAAAATAATTTGCATATCAAGAGGAATTTAGCATATTTATGGGAAATGCAGATATGCGATTAGTACTACTTGTGAAATGCGCCAAACCTCCTACGCATTTCACAAGTAGTACTCATCGCATATCTGCATTTCCCATAAATATGCTAAATTCCTCTTGATATGCTAATTATTTTGTCAAGGCGCTCTTCGCCCCTCCATCCCAGCTTAAATAGTCGCTCGAAGCCTGGGGCTTGTCATTCAGACTCTGTCTACTCGACAGACCTGTTCTACACCTGAAGACGGCTGCTTGCGTTGTGGCCGAAACGTCGTGAGAATTATTTTATTATGTTTTATTTTTATTATTTTATTATTTCCATTCTACGTGACTTTACCGAAAAAACCGAGAAGATGAATCCCTGCTGCAGTCACGAAAGCTTTAAATCGAAATTCATCCCCAGAGTTGTGAGCTCCGATCCCTCCCGGGACCGCGCTTATAACTCCACTGGCGTGGCTGGCTCCGCCCTTGACCACGCCCCCCTTCCAGAACCTTCGTGGGGACTCTGGATCCCCATCACGTGATCCTCTCACCCCCGACTGGGGTCCCCCCCCTCCCACCTCTCGTCCGGTCACGTGCCCTCCCGGGTTCACCTCGCGGTCACTGTCCTGATGCGACCCCCTTCTCAGCGACACCCCCCCCCCACCCCTAACACGGCATTGTCTCTACACCGCCGTGCCCCCCTCGGGGCCACAACATCTGTATGTTGACGTCTTGCGCACCGTGAGTGCTCATTGGAGGTAAGGAGAAAGGACAACAAACTACACACACACACAAAAAACAGCTGTAAGGAAATGAAAGTGCTTAGCTCCAGTGGCTGCCGAATATCGTAAGGAAGAGCGTTCCAGACGGTCACAACCGCGCATCTGAGAGTACGGTACCCTCATGTCGTATTTTAATAATCATTTTACGTATCCAGGAGGGCGCGACGCTGACTACCATCAAATCAAATCAAAACTTTAGTCAAAGAGCACAATGCGTGCAAATCATGCAATACAAAGATGCTTTACGGGACTAAATGAAGGGACTGACGCAATGAAAACAACAATACGAATGATGCATTAAAACAAATTACATCGAATTATAATTGAGTAAAAGTATCATATAAAGGCATAATAAACACGTGATAAAAGCATCCTTTATTGAAAGGCAATCTAGAAAGTTACGTTTTTAAGAATTCGTTTAAAAACATCCACTGATTCTAATGCCCTTAGAACCTCAGGCAGGCTTTCATCTTCTTGGTTCTTTCGGTAAAGTCACGTAGAAGGGAAATAATAAAATAATAAAAATAAAACATAATAAAATAATTCTCACGACGTTTCGGCCACAACGCAAGCAGCCGTCCTCAGGTGAAGAACAGGGCTGTCGGAAAGACAGCGTCTGAATGACGCTGTCTTTCCGACAGACCTGTTCATCGTGATAATTATTTTATTATGTTTTATTATTATTTCATTATTTCTCTTCTACGTGACTTTACCGAAAGAACCAAGAAGATGAATCCCTGCAGTCACGAAAGAAGCTTTAAATCTAACCTCAGGCAGGCTGTTCCTGAATCTTTTTCAGGAGGGTCCTGCCGCTGCTACGTTGGCAGTAGTTTTAAGTGAAGATGTTTTCAGCCAATTAATGTTTAATTGCGTCTGTCGTTATCATCATTATTATGATGATGCACGTGGGAGACACTGGAGCGCGGGGAGAAAACCCCACTCTGTGCCCGAGGGGGAGCAACCCTCGATCCCCGTACAAATGGACACAGATGTGTGGTGGAGGCACGAGAAGGATATTCAGAACGACTGTAAATAGTTATTATTTTACGTGCATACCAGAACCTTTTACAAAGACCTTTTTTTAAAACGCCGGCTCTGCCTTTTTTGGTCACGTCCATACGCCTGGGACACGTTTCTGTGATGTTCTAATGTAAATGTTTCGACTGAAGTGTTTGGGTTCCATCATTTGTGGATACACCCATCAAAGACGATGACCTACGGGGTAGAGTAAACCGCCCTGATGACGAAAAAAAGTGCTCGAATTTTATTGGAAAAAACGAATCCATCATTTCCTGAAAATATGTCGCATGTGCAGCCGCTATAAAATATATATTTTTTTATCATTATGGGTATTCATAATAATCTAGTACCTCCGATTAGCGCGGTTGGCTACGTACGGGGCGAAAAGAAGTTCAACGTACATAATGTTCAAATGGATGATGTCCGTCTCTCCGTGGTGACGGTGTTACATGTTGTGTTTAAAGTGACACGAAAGCACGTGACAGAGCCAACGAGCCAAGTGGGCTTTTATAATGCATCGTTCTTCGTTTGCAAGACCCGTGGGCCACTGGCGGCCGCTGGTGGCCTTTAGTGTGGCCCCTGACATACCCCCCCCCACCCCCGACAAAACCCAACATGTGACACCACCCCCGACCATCATCATCATCATCGTCGTCGTGCTGTCGAGCGCCAGTGGTTTCAAATGTGTGGCGGTCCTCCCACTGACGATGCGTAATTATCGGCGAAGTGGCCCTCCTCTGCAAAACAACATGTGCGATTAACACCGCTGCCATGTCTCCCACGCGTCCCATGGAACGAACCACACCGCCTTCATGCGACACCCACACAACCCCTCCTCCTGGCTGCCGACGTGCCTCCCAGAAGACACCGCCACACAAGCCGACAGTCGCATCGTCGGCGCATCATCGACAGGCCGATGTTGCGCAAAGATGGGGACCCACGACCTCCGGTTGGCGCCGTTGGCTACGTACGGTGCGAAAGAAGTGCAAACATAGAGGACCTCCAACGAGACTCGCTCGTGCATCACCGGGGCTGCAACAACAAAAAAAGTGACGGGCGATGAGTTCAAAATCGAGTGAAGCGAGCGGTGCGATTGATCGGATAGGAGCATTCCCAAACCAACAGAGCATTGAGTGCTCGAAATAAAATCGGGTAACAACAACAACAACAAAAGAAGAAGAATTTATTGAAAATGGAATGAGATGTGAGCACAGTGGTGAAAATACGACGGTTGACTGCTAGCAAAGGGGCGAGCTTTTACCAAAACTAACCACGGAATTGGCTTAACAGATTACTCGCGCACACGGCAGATGCGACGTGTCTCTGGTCACGCCCGAGCTAAAGAACACATTGTCCTGCGGAGGGAGCTGGTAGGAACGTTGGGTTGCTCGGTCAATGGCCAGGGTCAACGGCGGCGTGGTGTGTTCCGCAAATATGCCCGACTGTGAGGGCGGGCACAAGCCGGCGTGAGTAGGTGAAACGTTGAGTTTTATAAGGGCACCACGCGGTGACCAGCCCCTCCCCACCCAGCCCCACCCTCCCAGCCCCTCCCCACCCTCCCCACCCAGCCCTTCCCCACCCTCCCCTCCCCACCCAGCCCCTCCCTCCCCACCCAGACCCTCCCCACCCTCCCCACCCAGCCCCTCCCTCCCCACCCAACCCCTCCCTGCACGACGGACGGACACAATAATCCCCTGTGGGCTGGTGTAACCAGGAGGTTCCTACCAGTATTAGCGCGTGAATAAGAGAGCACGCACACCCACACGAGTGTTGACTATTGCGGAACATGCCTGCCAACAACAAGGATATTCCATCGATTTTGATAACGTTGGTGTCCTATGCAGTGCCGGATTATCATGGTAACACAAGTATAACCCGTAAAAAACAAATATTTTCACTATAAATCCTTTATATGCGTGGCGGCTAGAGTCCTCTCGTCCTCTGGCTTGAGATGGCTGCCACCTATGGGTCAGATGATTGCATTGCACCATTAAGCAATTGGTAATTACATATAATATTTTTGTCCTAGAAAGTGTAACATTTTTGAAAAAAATTTTCACGAAAATAAATTGTCACGCACAACGAGTCTGTGTGGAAAATGTCAGCTCGATTGGATCACGGGAAGTGGGTTAAAAAACGACCGAAAGATTTGCACGGTCCTAAGCAAGCAAGTGAACTTAATATAAAGGATTTAAAAAGTAGCTTCACATGCTACGGACTCCGCACTTTCAAGGGCCCCGCGCTAAATGCTTTCAAGCTATTAATTCCGGTTCAGTGATTCTGTAGTGTATTACTATAGTACTATACTGCCTTCAACTTTTATGAACAACTGGGTGTTTAAGGTTAGTGATTTGTCGTATTATCTGGCTGTATAGCAAATGAAAAAAAAGACACTTACTTGACTTGACTTAAAGCTTTCGTGACTGCAGGAATTTCATACTCTTTGGGTATTTTGGTAAAAGTCACGTCGATGGTGCAAAGAAAATAACAAAAAACTACGACGTTTCGATCACAACGCAAGCGATCGCTTACTTTACTGTGCAAGTTAAACATGTGTGTTTTAATATTAACGTTTTTCTTTATAACATATGCTACAGGCCCCGCTGCAAGCTTCATCCGGTATTGGTTCTACGCAAAAAAACCAATTTCTCAGTGGCCAGGGCTAATGAGAGAATCCGTTCAATCACGTGAGCGACTAAAAAAAAAATTAGTTTCAACCGAACTCACAGCCCCAGAGTGTATCCGGTTTGGAAATGCCACTTTAAGTACGTCACTGAAAAGTGCATTCACGTCGCTCGAAAGTAATCGATCAATATTGTCGCATGACTCCCCATCGAGTATAGATATAATGCAGTGCACTTACACGTAAATATGTGTAGCGCGTATTAATGTATTATGATGTAACATAAGCATGTAGTGCAATTAAATCTGTCATCGCGTAAGTACAGCATATGTTCCTTTGTACTGTGTTGCAATATCTAACATTTATTTTAAGTAGAACAAACTATTTATACAAATACTTTGAGCTCTTGGTATCACTTCGTGCCACTCCCAGCTCTATCCCTTGTGAGTTACGCTGATGACATCGCCTCGCGTGTATGTTGAACTTCTTTCGCACCCTACGTAGTCAACCGTGGCAATATAAGTTTAGGGGGGAATTACAACAAACTAAACACACACACAAAAAAACTGTCGAGCTGATTTGAAAGTGCATCGCTCCCAGGGGTTTACTAATATCGAAAGAGCGTTCCAGACGGCCGCAGACGCGCATCTGTAAGCGCCTGATGATGCTGGCTGAAAACTACCACCGAATTGACGGACTACCCAACTGCTCAACGCATGTGCGTGGCTCTACAGAAACACTATTGGTGTAGTGGTGCTGTTGCTCCACCACGACCACGACCACCAACGCTATCACTACAACTACGACTAACACCTCCTCCACTACCGCCGCCAGCGAACGAACACGTCGTCACGAAACAACGAACGGCTGCTGCTGTTGTTGTGGTTTAGGAGACCTTAACTCCCTCGCCTGGTATGCAGGATACCGTGGGTTTGATCCCGACCCCGACTATGCCTGCTGTTGCATTTCTCTCTCCCCGTGGTTGCGTGCATTTTTCTCCGCGTCGCCCGGTTTTCCCTCCACTTTTTTTAATCAACAAGCGTTGACATTGTTTAGATTATACTGGCAGGAACCTCTGGTTACACCAGCCCACAGGGGGTTATTGTGTCCGTCCGTCCGTCGTGCAGGGAGGGGCTGGGTGGGGAGGGAGGGGCTGGGTGGGATGGGGAGGGGCTGGGTGGGGAGGGGAGGGTGGGGAGGGGCTGGGTGGGATGGGGAGGGGCTGGGTGGGGAGGGTGGGCAGGGGCTGGGTGGAGAGGGTGGGGAGGGGCTGGATGGGGCTGGGTGGGGGGAGGGGTAGGGCTGGGTGGGGAGGGGCTGGTCACCCCGTGGTGCTTTATTAAAACTCAACGTTTAACCTACTCACGCCGGCTTGTGCCCGCCCTCACAGCAGAGGTCGCAACCGGGAACCCGATACCCGTACCGTACCCGATACCCGGCTACCCGTACCCGGCCGGGTACGGGTACGGGTAGCCGTTTGCGACCCTGGTGCGGCCGGGTACGGGTAAGGAATCAAAACCCGTTTGCGACCTCTGCCTCACAGTCGGGCATATTTGCGGAATACACCACGCCGCCGTTGACCCTGGCCATTGACCGAGCAACCCAACGTTCCTACCAGCTCCCTCCGCAGGACAATGAGTTTTTACTGCAATAAATATTTGCGCGCGGTGAGCCACTTCGTTGAGCGATAATTATTCGTGGCGAGGTCGCTTCTGAAATAGAAGCTAAAAAGTTCAGTGGGCTTTACTTGGTAACATAAAAAAAACATTTGATTTAAAGCTTTCGTGACTGCGGGGATTCATATTGTTGGTGCTTTCGGTAAAGTCACGTAGAAGGGAAATAATAAAATAATGAAAATATAAATCAATACAATTTTCACGACGTCCACAGCAAGACAACATTTTCTTGCTGTGGATTTCACAGCTGATGATGATTGCTTGTGTCGCAGTCGAAACGTCGTGAGAATTTTATTATTTAATATTTTTATTATTTTATTATTTCCCTTCTACGTGACTTCACCGATAGAACCAAGAATATAAAAAAAAACATTGTTTAGTTTAAATTTGTATATGTTTATTCGGCGATTGGTTTCACCTTTCATATACTTTGCACTCCTATTGTGGTTGTTGTTTTTGTTGTCACGTTCTGACCCCGTGCCCCTACCGGTGATCTGTGTAAAAGAGCGTTATAGCTCATCAGATTCCTCCTGCAGTATAAATACAGAATCTGATTCTTATTCTGTTTACATCTGGCCAGATCATTCCGAGGCCGGACCCTAAAATCGATAAATAAAAAAATAACGACTATTGATAATACTGTAACAAAAAAAAAATTCTGTTATTTTCCAATTGCTTATGCCTCAAAAGTACGTAAAATGGATATGATTTCCCACAAACTTTGCTTTTGTGACCAGGACAGTGATATTTTAAAAATTACCCATTTTCAATGAGAAAACGCGGTGTGCATTTGCGTAATTCATTCACATAAAGTCCTGGTCACAAAAGCAAAGTTTGTGGGGAATAACAGCCAATTTCTATACTTTTGACGCATACGCAATTAGAAAATAACACTTACTACCCAAGAACAAAAATCGTGTTACATAGTGTAATCATTATTGCAATTACATAATAGTGTATGCAGTATGTAATCAAAAAGACAAAAATAGGGTGACTATTAGGTGATAACTCCGCTGTTGAATTAATATTCGCCCTTTGGAAACACAATTCCTGCGGAGGGAGCTGGTAGGAACGTTGGGTTACTCGGTCAATGGCCAGGGTCAACGGCGGCGTGGTGTATTCCGCAAATATGCCCGACTGTGAGGGCGGGCACAATCCGGCGTGAGTAGGTTAAACGTTGAGTTTTATAAGGGCACCACGGGGTGACCAGCCCCTCCCCACCCAGCCCCACCCCTCCCCACCCAGCCCCACCCCTCCCCACCCAGCCCCACCCCTCCCTACACCCTCCCCTCCCCACCCAGCCCCTCCCCACCCTCCCCACCCAGCCTCTCCCCACCCAGCCCCTCCCCACCCAGCCCCTCCCCACCCTCCCCTCCCCACCCAGCCCTTCCCTGCACGACGGACACAATAATCCCCTGTGGGCTGGTGTGACCAGGAGGTTCCTCCCACTATTACAGGGAGCCGTGAAACCCCCAAGAATCAAAGCGCTCGTGGTTCCACCGCGATCGTCCAATCAGAGGGCGAGCTTCCAAATCGAACGTTGTGACCTCACCGCCGCATTCCCGTCGGTGTCGCGTCATTGCGAGCGGCGCTCGCGATTGGTCGAGGCGCGCTCGCGCGACGCCTGCGGGGCAGCAGCCAATCGCGTGCGCGCACCTCCTCCCCTCCCCACCTGAGCGTGGTAGGGGGGGGGGGTTTCGGGGCATCAGCCAATCGCGTGCACGTACCGTCCCCCCTCCCCACCTTAGCGTGACGGAGGGAGGGGCCTGTGGGGAATCAGCCAATCGCGTGCACGCACCTTCTCCCTGACACACCCTCCCTTGGGGGAATGACGTCACAAAAGCGTGGCGTCGTGGTAGCCATGATGGGTAGGGAGAGTTACAATCTGACGATGGTTGATGTGTCCGAGTGTTCAAAAACCCATTCGGAGTTTTTGAACGCGTTGCACAACGCTGCTCGCAATTAAGCAGTCCCAGAAAGCCAAGTAGGTGATGAAGATGTGTTAAAAATATAAAGTTGAAGATTTGTATGGAATGACATAACGTTACTATGCTTCTTCTTGGTTCTTTCGGTAAAGTCACGTAGAAGGACGGCTGCTTGCGTTGTGGCCGAAACGTCGTGAGAATTATTTTATGTTCTATTTTTATTATTTTATTACTTCCCTTCTACGTGACTACCGAAAGAACCAAGAAGATGAATCCCTGCAGTCACGAAAGCTTTAAATCGAAAGTTACTGTGCTTGTAAAATTGGGTGAACAAATTACGTTATTACACTACGTTGGCGGTTGTGCACGAATAAAATCAATTTAAAAAAGCAACAACGCGATTCCTCGAAAACACTCCCGTAATATAACGGGAGTCATATTTATTCGCAACAAAAAACTCGCGACAACACTCGTTAACACGGTGCCGTCCCGTGCCAAGATGGCCGACCGCCGGCTTCAACTTTCAATCTCCGCGGCGATTTAAAAAGGGCGGGAAACGCGCGCGTCGCCGCCGCCGCCGCGGGCGCCGCGGGCGACAGAGCAGCGCGGGACGGCGAACGAACAACAACGAAGTCGACGATGGCCGTTCCCTCAGCCCCCCGTCACCCGTTCTGGCCCCGCGACCTCGTCATCCCGGGCTACGTGGCGAACGACACCGCCACCAGCACGGTGCTGGCTTTTCTTTTCGTCACCTCAGGCGTCCTGGTGGCGGCGACGTGGCTGTACGCGGGGTCTTCGCACCATCGTCTCTCGTCGACGCGACGACTCGTCTGCTGCTGGTTCGCCGTGTGCGCCTTCATCCATGGCGTGATCGAGGGGTGGTTCTCGCTCTTCCACCGGGACATCGCGGGGGACCAGGCGTTCCTCTCGCAGCTCTGTGAGCCACCCCCGGGGAGATGCTTAGGAAGCCTCGTGTTTGTTGTTGTTGTTGTTTTGTTGTTGTTGTTGCACTTAGTCTCGGGAGGTAGTGGGGGGCTGTCATGCAAATCTGGAATCTGAGTCACTTGTGAGGTAAACGGTGGTGCAGTCAGCTGTGATTGACAAGGGCGCTCCGTCTCGCAGCTCTGTGAGTGGCCGTGTCAGAATCACAACATTAAAAAAAAAATCGTACCGAAGGAATCCGCTGAGCTATAAAGCTCTTTGTGCCGGTGTTGTTACCTAGTTGTCCGCCGTACTTAGTCTCGGCGGGGGTGGGGGGGGCTGCCACGTGATTGTGGAATCTCAGTCATCGCCGAGGTTAAAACATTGGTCGACATGGTCGCGTGGATGGACTCGAGGCGTCTCGGTCAGGTAATGTGGAATTCCCAGTCTGTGGTGAGATGATACTGGCTGCTGGAACTCCATCTCCCCCCCCCCAGCCGCCTGT
Organism: Lampetra planeri; assembly: GCF_965212315.1. Taxonomy (NCBI): domain Eukaryota; kingdom Metazoa; phylum Chordata; class Hyperoartia; order Petromyzontiformes; family Petromyzontidae; genus Lampetra; species Lampetra planeri. The sequence goes on from NC_136150.1 coordinate 4,930,048, forward strand.
GCTGTCATCTCTCTCCTGCAGGACTCTGCAATCTTTGGAACCTTCTTCCCTCTTTGACAAAAGTCGCTCTCGTCAGATCTTGGTGGACAGTGGTCGTCGTGAGTGACCGCGCCAGGTTATCACAGTCCGGCTGGAGTGGATATGTTAATTGTTTTTTTACCCTTTTATCTGGCAACAAAACTGACACGTTTTTTTACGAGGAGTCATGTTTGCATAGACCACAATACCTGCAGCCATAATGCAAACAAAAAACTTAACTCTGATAATGTATGCACTGTCCTTGAAGTTGATTGGTCCACACCCGAGACAGCTTTCCTTAGAGCCTAGTCTCACATGGTGTTGGACCAGATGACGCCAAAAGGCGCACAACTCAAAGACAATGCACCATCAGAGTATGAGAGCTCGGGGTAAGCATTTACACCATTGGTACCTCCTTTGCCAGTAAAAAATATGATAATTGTTTTTTTACCCTTTTATCTGGCAACAAAACTGACACCTTTTTTACGAGGAGTCATGTTAAAAAAGGTGTCCGTTTTGTTGCCAGATAAAAGGGTAAAAAACCAATTATCATATTTTTTACTGGCAAATGAGGTACCAAGAGTGGATATGTTGTTAAGGTGTTCAAACACCAAATAGAAAGCTTTTGCAAGGAATCGCGTCTTGCGTGCTTGTGGTGAACGTGCGAACGAACATGCTCCGATAATATAAAATACGCATTGCCTTTGAAGCTGACTGGCCACGTGGATTGTGGACTGACCAAAGGGGGCTTTGCGTGGTACACAAACCCATTAATTATAGCTCGGTGGTGAGCCATGCCCAGCTACAGGTTGGCAAAGACCAATCCAGTCAGGACATCAGCGTGAAGACAACAGCATAGACACGACTATCATCTCTGGCAGTTGCAGGAAGATAATCGTATTTTACCCATGGTTATTTAGTTTTTTTTATATATCAAAATCAGAATATTTACAGTGGAGGAATCCGATGAGCTAGAAAGCTCTTTTTCACAGATGTCCAGGAGCGTCGTCGTGCGTGAAAATTGCACCACGCAATCGCTGAGGGCCCTCGGACAAGCTGGAGGGGAGCAGCCAGGCTGTGGGCCGTCGTCAACAATTGCCCGAGCTCTGCCATCCTCTATACATTTACATGTTTTCAGCCGATTAATGAGTATTTGCACTTGTGGGAGGAAACTGGAGCACCTGGAGAAAATATATGCGTGCGATGGGGCAACGCTCTATCCCATACAGAAGGGACGGATATATATTCATCTGAACTTTGCGGTACCGCCTTCTGCTTGCGAGCCAGGGTATGGTAGCTCCCCAACGCACACGGGAAAGAAGTTTCGCAACATCTGTGTGTGATCCACCGACCCTCATTACACTGTAATAAGATGGTAGGTTTTATTTTTTTACATGATTTTTCAACATTTCAGTCAGGGAAGATAAAACGAGTCTTATCTCAAAATGAGAGTTATCTCAAAAGTGACCCAACCTTCAATGTTTTATCTTTGCCCTGTGACTGACCTAGTCCACAATGCAAAGCTCAGGGTGTCTGACTAATCCTGTGTTTGTGCTGAGAGACGGCCTTCGGGTGGCTGGGAGTTCAGAGCGTTGAAATGGCACTGCTGAGAGCCTGGGTTTAAGTCCAAGTTTCAACCACCTGCGAGTGTAGAGGGGTGATGGTATCGGTCCGGTCACCAATAATTGCACGTTAAAAGTACATCACAGTAACTTTGGTCTTGCATTTGATTTGGCTAAATTCTAATACTACCATGTGATGAACATAACTCAAGTCTGTGGACTTGAGATGACTTTAAGGGGTTTCATATGTAGCTCTGAAGTATACGGTTCTGCAACATGAAGGGTTTGTGTGTTTCACTAGTGTCAGTGTCTGACTTTGCCTGTGTGTGTGTCTGTGTGCGTATGTGCATGTCTGTATATTTCACTGTTTCGCATTGTGTATCTGTGCAAGCCTGGGTGTGTCTCTGTCTTACTGTGCGTCCATGTGTCTCTGTGTGTCTGTACATGCCTGTGTGTTTCGGTCTCATTGTAAATCTTTTTTGACGTGTCTCTGGGTCTCTGCAGTGTGTATCTGCGTCTCACTGTGTGTCTCTGCGCTGTTGTTATTTGCCCAGGGAAGGAATATTCAAAGGGAGACAGCAGATACATAACGTGAGTACAACAGGACGGATTCATCGTCCACTCCTCCGGAACACCACCCACCAGCTTGAGAAAAGTTTGAACCAAAATGCGGTTTGCCAGGGGAGGTGGCCGGGTAGCTTCGGGGTGGCCAGAGCGATTAGCCGGTAGCGCGAAGACCCCTGGGCCTCAGCCGCGTGTGATGGGCGCTACAGTGTCAAGATGTTAACTACACTCACCTGGTATACAGGAGGTCGTGGGTTCAATCCCGACCATGAAGCCTGCTGTATATTTTGAATTTGTGTGTTCTCCCTGTGGTCGTGTGGATTTTTCTCCGGGTCCTCCGGTTTTTCCCTCCACATCTAGAAACGTCCATTGATTTGAGTATTTGGCTGCTATAAATTGTCTCTGCGCAATAATTTGGCGAAATTCAGGCACAGCAGTGCAACCCTTTATGCTACGGAATGGCCTGCAAAAGTTGATATCATAGAGCTCTGCCTCAGAGTTCTTCAAGTGACCTCTGGTCGACGCAGTAGCAGGGTGCAGTAATTACCCACACGCTCCACATCAGAGAGTAATGTCCGTTGTACGACAAGTCAAACCGATATTTTTCTCAGAGCTAGAAATGTAATGGGATGGGGTTTTTTTTTAATTGGTGAGTGGGCTGAGACCATCTCCCTACACGTTGAGACGAGGTTTAATCACAGACGGCTGGAACTCTGATTCGAACCCAGGATATCAGCAGCATCAGCTCGACGTTCTGACTTCAGCGCCACCCAGCCACTCTTGTGAAACTCACGTCTGCAAGTTGCAGGGTGGGTCCTATTCGCCCCTGAATCTCGGGACGTGCGAGCGACTCAGCGCTAATTTTACTTAGAGGGGCATCGCGCCATTGTTTTTAAAGATATTGTACTCACCGTAGAGAACCGTAGTGACACGACCGCACTCTACGATAGCTGGTGGCAAACTACGCCACGCGCCCTCCCCGCATGGCCTTGTGGGGAGCCTCACTACGCCTTCCGATCTGAAGACGTACAATTAACGTTACTTTACACGTACGTCATCGGAATGGGAAAGATTAATAGGCGCATCCCACTAACCGCCGGGTGAACCTGCGTTTGTCTTGTTTGCAGCTCGGATAACTTCACCGTATGCATGGAGAGCATCACGGCGCTGGCGTGGGGCCCGCTCAGCGCCTTCACCGTGATGGCGTTCGTGCACAACCGGCCCGAGAGATTTGTGCTGCAGCTCGTGGTGTCGCTCGGTGAGCTCACCTTGGCTGGCTCGCTTCAAGTGGGAGTGGGGGGGGGGGGTCGGGAGAGGAGGGGGAGGAAGTTGAGGAAGGAGATGGGGAGGGAGGGAGCGACGGACGAGGAGGGAGTGGAAGGGGAGAGAGTGGAAGGGGAGGGAGAAGGGACGTCGGTGACTTTAAGGGAGAGAGGGAAGCGAGGGAGGCAGAGGAGGGGGGAAATGAGGTAGGGAAGGAGAGAAAGGAGGAGGAGGAAGGTTGGGAGTCAAGGAGAGATACTCGCAGTGACAGACGCACATCATAATGGACCGTGTCAAAGAGGTAGGCCTAAAATGGTCATGGGCCATGTGTAATGAAGTCGCATGAAACGAAATTACCGGACACAGGTTCCCCCACCCCTACTGCCCTGTTCTATCACTGTTATCGTGACGCTCTGCCCTTTGCCGCCGCCGCGTCACTGCTACGTTGTTGACAACGTCACCGTCTCGCCTGTGGCCCCCAGGGCAGCTGTACGGCGACGTGCTGTACTTCTGCACGGAGTTCCGCAGCGGCTTCCAGCATAGCGAGCCGGGCCACCCGCTCTACTTCTGGTTCTACTTCGTCTTCATGAACGCGCTGTGGATCGTGCTACCACTCGTGCTCATCGTGGACGCCTGGAGCCAGCTGTGCAGCGTGCAGACCCGCGCCGATTTCGCCGGTTCCTCGGCTGGGGCTGGCGCCACCGGCAAACTCAAGCGCAAGTGACAGCGGGAGGAGGAGGTGGCAGCCAAATGGTGAATCCAGCAAAGAGGAGGAGGAGGGGGGGGGGTGATGGAGGTGATGGTGAAGGTAGTGTTGGTGGAGGAAGAGGGAGCGGCGTAAGAGGTGATGGAGCAGGAAGATTGAATGGGAAAATGGAGGTGAATGGGGTAGATGAGATGAAGGAGATAAAGATGGTGGGAGAGATTCAAGAGATGATCGGTAACAGATCCAGCAGAATATAAAGAGGTGGGAGAGATAGTATAAGAGGTGGGGGAGGAAGAGGCTGGTGTAGGTGGCAGATGAGAGGGGTTGGAGGGAGATAGTTGATCATGAGGAGGTGAATGAGATGGTGAATAAAATTAACCCGTAAAAACAAAGTTTTTCACTATAAATCCTTTATATGCGTGGCGGCTAGAGTCCTCTCGTCCTCTGGCTTGAGATGGCTGCCACCTATGGGTCAGATGATTGCCTGCCACCATTAAGCAATTGGTAATTAAATATCATTTTTTTTCCCCTAAAAAGTGTAAAATTTGGAAAACTTTTTTTCAGGAAAATTAATTGTCACACACAACGAGTCTGTATGGAAAATGTCAGCTCGATCGGATCACGGGAAGTGGGTTAAAAAACGACTAAAGATTTGCACGGTCTTAAGCGCGCAAGCAAGCAAGCAAGTGAACTTAATATAAAGGATTTAAAAAGGCGTTGGAAGACAAAAGTAGTGGATGGCGAGGTGAAGAAGGTAGCCCACAGCACCGCCTGCCCCGGATGAAGAGTGCTCCTGTTGCATCTAAACGCTGCGATGAGGTGGACGGTGGCCCATAATGGCCGGGGCCATTGGCACTGTGCCCTCGTCACTGCCGTCGTAGTTTTTAAAACTTAAGTCGGGTTTCTCTCTCATGGTCTCCATTCAGTGGCGTTGACATGGCCAGAGCCACTGAATGGATACCACTAAGATCCTGGGACCACATCGTCGAGTTATCCGAGCTTTCTTCCCCTTATTCTCGCGAGGGATTTGTCCAGGTACTGGCATCGCCGCAGATTACCCCGCGCGGCCGTAGCTGTGCTCGTTTTGAATCGCAGTGTTAGTTTAGTCGGTGTGTTTTGTCTTCTTCGTCTCAGTCTGGTCAACAACAGTTTGTGGAATTTGTCAAGTCTTAGTCTGGATTTCATGTGGTCATTAAAATACAAAAATGCTGAAATGAAATGCACAGACTGACCTGACATAAATTCCGAGGGTTGTCCGACTGGACGAGACTAAAACGCTGACTAATTTAACACTAAAACTTAAGTATTTCTGGTGGATTTATAATAGTTTTGTGGTGACCAGTGGGTATGAAGTAATTTTAACACACTCGGGTTTTTTGTTGTTGTAAAATGTACTAAAATCATGCTGCTCCTAAATTTTTATATCGAATCTGTGTGATCGAATAACGTTTGTAATGTCTTATTTGTACGTCGCACTGCTGTGCGACGCGCTGATTTGAAAAGGGATAAAAAAAAACCCCTTGATGGAGATCGTTTTCTCGTCGCGTGCAACACTTTGGTGAGAGACTGGCGAGCGGATGTGGCAGAGCGTCTGTGTTACCGCGGCGCGACAATTGGCGCGCTGTTGCGACGACATTGTTGGTCGAAGCCCAACTGGTGTGTGTTTGTGAACATTAGTGGTTTCTGTGCGTCTGTGTGTGAACTAAGTTTGTGTGTGTGTGTGGGGAGCAGCAGCGTTGTGGTTAGCGCGCTGACGGACGAACCTCGTGACCCGAGTTGGATTTTCGCACACGGCCAACACCAGCTACGATTATCTGAACCGGTCCTGGGCCTCTGCTAGGTCCACTCAGCCTCCAATAAATACCTGATGGGATGTGTAAACATCGCCGCTCAAGAGACAAAGGCGGCCGAGCGTGGTGCTGGCCCCACCCACCCCCTCGCCTTCGTGTGCTCGCTAACAGCACTTCCCATAAAAGTCTGTGTTGAGGCTATACGGGGAATCTGTCTCGTGTGTGGTGAGCGGCAGTGTCGTGGTTAGCGCACTGCGGTACGAACCCGGCGACACGAGTGCAACGTGGTCTTCATTTTTTGTCAATCGGCGGGTTTCGTGTGGGAAATTCCCGAAAGTTGTGCCCGTATCGCGCTCACCACGGCCAGTCCACACTCCACTCCTGACCCCATCCCTCGCTCGTGACCTTTGTCTTGAACCTGTGACCTTTGTCTTGAACCCGCGACCGCTCGTCGCCACCACCACCATCCTGCAACTGGCGCGACCCGTCAGCACCGCCTCTACCCCTCTGCCCCGTCTCACTCGGCCTCATTTGACTCAGAAATGCCTCAACCGAGAAAGCCACTTTACTCCAATTAGATTCAGTAAAGAAACCGCCCATCTCGCTAAACCACACGCACACACACTTGCCCACTCATCAATTGGACTACTTGGGGTAGCAACGCCACTGACGTGTGCGTGGCGTCACACCGCACCGTGGCTCAGTGCGGAATTAAAATCGTGAGACGGCTTTTGCCCAGTGGCGAGTGTGGCGTTATGGTCTGCAGCGTTAGAGGCCATCCATTGAGTAGGTGCGCAAAAATCTGTCAAAACTTGACCACCCCCCCTCCCTGAACGCACTCGGACTTTTTACCCCCCCCCCCCAAACCTGCGTACGTTCAGCTTGACGCACCCCCCCCCCCCGAATTTTATAGAACGGCCGATATTTGATCCACGTATAAACGATCAAGGATGATTAATATTGACTTGTTTAAGCAAACAGTCCACCGCCCGACTAACTCATTTGAAGGCCAATGTAGACACATTATTATCGAGGCTCCCCCCCCCCCCCCCCGTTTCCTCATGCGTACATTGTCAGTAGACCCCCCCCCATACGCAAGCTACGCATTTGGGTTAACCCCCCTCCCCCCTCCATGCGTGCGTACTAAATGGATGTCCCCTTAGTACAGAGCAGAGGTGTGGACTCGAGTCATGTGACTTGGACTCGAGTCAGACTCGAGTCATGAATTTGATGACTTGCGACTCGACTTGGACTTGCATAACAATGACTTTGTCCCACCTATGAGATGTGGACTCGAGTCATGTGACTTGGACTCGAGTCAGACTCGAGTCATGAATTTGATGACTTGCGACTCGACTTGGACTTGCATAACAATGACTTTGTCCCACCTATGGTACAGAGTCTACGCTATGATCCTGACGACTTTGTTAGATTCCGACGAACGTCGACATCGCTCCAGAATTTTGCGTTGAACCAATCCTTCCGAATTTATGGGATGTGTAAAAATATATCCGTTTATGTTGAGGGACAAAGAAGAAGGGGGGGGGGAAACCCCTATAATATGGATGACTTGGCTTGTTACTTTGTGATTATTGGCGCCAGATGGCGCTGTGACATCACTATCATCTGCACCGCAATGATGATTACTTCACCACACCCACCATCATCCACCACCGCAACGCATGACCGTCGGATAATCTTCATCGCCACCACCATCATCACCAGCCGCCGTCATTAAGATCACCATCGTCATCAGTGTGGTCCCCCCACGACTGTCATCGCCATAGGCACCCACCACAGTCACTCACCGCGAGAACCACCATCGTCAACACAACAACAACCGCCATTCGCCACTAAGTGGCGGTGACGTCACCACGACGCTTGTGCCAGGCTATGTGCACCTTGAGGCCACGTGAAGTGTCGAACGCCCGCTGGCAGGAGGTCACGGGGCAGACCCAGGTGCCACGGGTGGACTGACTGAGATGAGTGGCTGATGCACCGCCTGTGCCCCCAACTGTGCCAACTTTTTGTGCTTTATCCACCCGGCGCTCCGCTCGTTGTTGTGAGCGTCGCTCCTCCGCCCTCCGTTGTTGTTGGAGGGCGACTGCCTCCAACTGCCCAGTAGCATCCTTCACGAGCCTCCTCCACAGAGGCCGATCTTGACACCGCTGGTACCTGTCATCGGCAAGTCCACTCAGCTCCACATCCTCCTGTACCACATCACTCCATCTCTTCTCTAGCCCGTGCCACGCCCGTTTAGCCCCCTCGATCCGGCCGAACAAAAGCTGTTTGCGGTGGATGGGGCATGCGGTGGCTGGGGCATGCGGTGGCTGGGGCATGCGGTGGCTGGGGCATGCGGTGGCTGGGGCATGCGGTGGCTGGGGCATGCGGTGGCTGGGGCATGCGGTGGCTGGGGCATGCGGTGGCTGGGCACGCGGGCTACATGACCCAGCCAACGCAGCCTTGCCTGGCGGAGGCGCTCACCGATGGGACTTTGTCCAGATCGTCACTATCACCACAATCACCAGCATCACCATCGCCGATAACTCTCACAACAAATACCATCCTCGATACCATCACTCGAACCATTATTCCCACAATCGCCTTCACGGTCGCCACTAAAAGCAATGATTAATTTCCCGTGGGATATTTTCCGGAGCCTTAGCACCGGACAGCTCCTGCTGAAATGAAGCCCTGCCTAGAATCATCGTGATTGCATCACTACAACCGTCGCCATCAATGCAATCACCTTCATCGCGACCGCTATTACAACAGCCACCGTTACCACCATTATCATCACCATCCCCACCATCACGATGCAACCTGTGATCACTGCAATTACCATCATCAAAATCACGATCGCGAACAACCACCAAAACCACCACCATCACTCTCCAACCACTATCAACAACAACCGCAGTTCACCACTAAGTGGCGGTGACGTCCCACGGCGCTAATGCCATGCTCGGTGCAACAACAAAAACAAATATCCCCCGTGTAGCCTTAACAGACTATAGGGGCAAGTGCTGTTAGCGAGCACCTATGAAGGCCGGCACGGCACACGAGGGGGTGGGTGACCAACACCACGCCCGGCCGCCTTTGTCTCCCCAGTGGCGATATTTACACACCGCACCGGGTTACTCATTTGAGGCCGAGACGACCTAGGGGATGCCCAGGACCGGTTCAGATAATCGTCGCCGGTGCTGACAGTGCAGCGTAGCCGCTACACCCGCTCGCACTGCCGCTCCCTGTCCAGTCGCCATCATCAACTCCAACCATCACACCGGGCAGCACCACGTGACTCGCCCTGCTCCCCCACAAAGCCCCACACACCACGTGACCTCCCCCCACCCCACGCTCGCTGATGGTGACGTCAACACTCCCCCCCCCCCCCACGTGACTGCGGCCATCGCTCGCCCCGCCCCCTCTCTCGAGCGGTGACGTCACGCACGGGTCACGCCTCACCGCACGCGCGTGGTCGACGTCACAGCCCGGACACGCCCCTCCCCCCACCGGGTAACCCCCCCACCACCACCCCCACCACCCGAACCCACGTGGTCGCGTTTTCCTGGAAAGAGGAGCGCACGCGGTTGACCTCCACTCGCTCATTCATTCGCCCCCCTCTCTCTCTCTCGCTCGCCTCTTTCGTTCCACCACCCACCACCACCCACCACCACCACCACCCCCTCTCTCTCTCGTGTATTTATTCCACGGTGGTAGTGTGGGGGGAGGGAGCGAGAGAGAGAGAGAGCGAACGCGGGTTTCTTTATTTTCGTGGGTCCGTCCTCGTTATTTATTTTTTTAGCTCTTTATTTATTTACTGTATTTCGTTATTTCGTCGCTGGGTCCCCGCCGCCACCGGGCGATTGATTGAGCTGCGAGTGGATCTGCGGAGAGCTCCGGATCGCAGAGGAGGTAAGAGATGAGCAAGGAAGAGGGGAGGGAGAGAGTGGGTGGTGGTGGTGGTGGTACGGGATGCGTGGGGAGCCGGGATGGAGAGGGTGGCTTGGGGCAGTCGAGAGGCAAGGACTCAGCTGGTGAGAGTCGGGGGAGAGATTGAAGGGGGGGGGGGGGGTACCACCGGTGAGAGATGGAGCCGAGGAAGCAGGGAGATCGAAGAAGGGACTTGGAGGCACGGAGAGATTGAAGCAGGCAGCAGGCAGCAGGAGGGGGGGGGGGTGAGACTGGGGCAGGGCAGATGGCTGAATCGGGAGGGGAATGAAGAAGGGACCGAGACAGGCAAGAGATCGGAGCAGAGGGAGTCGGAGACTAGATCGCTGTCAGACTGAAGCAGGGAGAGGCTGAAGCAGGGAGAGGCTGAAGCAGGGAGAGGCTGAAGCAGGGAGAGGCTGAAGCAGGGAGAGGCTGAAGCAGGGAGAGGTTGAAGCAGGGAGATGCTGAAGCAGGGAGAGGCTGAAGCAGGGAGAGGCTGAAGCAGGGAGAGGCTGAAGCAGGGAGAGGCTGAAGCAGGGAGAGGTTGAAGCAGGGAGATGCTGAAGCAGGGAGAGGCTGAAGCAGGGAGAGGCTGAAGCAGGGAGAGGCTGAAGCAGGGAGAGGCTGAAGCAGGGAGAGGTTGAAGCAGGGAGAGGCTGAAGCAGGGAGAGGCTGAAGCAGGGAGAGACTGAAGCAGGGAGAGACTGAAGCAGGGAGAGGTTGAAGCAGGGAGAGACTGAAGCAGGGAGAGGCTGAAGCAGGGAGAGACTGAAGCAGGGAGAGACTGAAGCAGGGAGAGACTGAAGCAGGGAGAGGCTGAAGCAGGGAGAGGCTGAAGCAGGGAGAGGCTGAAGCAGGGAGAGGCTGAAGCAGGGAGAGACTGAAGCAGGGAGAGACTGAAGCAGGGAGAGGTTGAAGCAGGGAGAGACTGAAGCAGGGAGAGACTGAAGCAGGGAGAGGCTGAAGCAGGGAGAGGCTGAAGCAGGGAGAGAGTGAAGCAGGGAGAGGTTGAAGCAGGGAGAGGTTGACGCAGGGAGAGGTTGAAGCAGGGAGAGGTTGACGCAGGGAGAGACTGAAGCAGGGAGAGGCTGAAGCAGGGAGAGAGTGAAGCAGGGAGAGGCTGAAGCAGGGAGAGACTGAAGCAGGGAGAGGTTGAAGCAGGGAGAGGTTGACGCAGGGAGAGGCTGAAGCAGGGAGAGACTGAAGCAGGGAGAGGCTGAAGCAGGGAGAGAGTGAAGCAGGGAGAGGCTGAAGCAGGGAGAGGTTGACGCAGGGAGAGACTGAAGCAGGGAGAGGTTGAAGCAGGGAGAGGTTGAAGCAGGGAGAGACTGAAGCAGGGAGAGGCTGAAGCAGGGAGAGACTGAAGCAGGGAGAGGCTGAAGCAGGGAGAGGTTGAAGCAGGGAGAGGTTGAAGCAGGGAGAGACTGAAGCAGGGAGAGGTTGAAGCAGGGAGAGGTTGAAGCAGGGAGAGGTTGAAGCAGGGAGAGATTGAAGCAGGGAGAGGTTGAAGCAGGGAGAGGTTGAAGCAGGGAGAGACTGAAGCAGGGAGAGGTTGAAGCAGGGAGAGGCTGAAGCAGGGAGAGACTGAAGCAGGGAGAGGTTGAAGCAGGGAGAGGTTGAAGCAGGGAGAGACTGAAGCAGGGAGAGGCTGAAGCAGGGAGAGGTTGAAGCAGGGAGAGGTTGAAGCAGGGAGAGGTTGAAGCAGGGAGAGGTTGAAGCAGGGAGAGACTGAAGCAGGGAGAGGTTGAAGCAGGGAGAGACTGAAGCAGGGAGAGGTTGAAGCAGGGAGAGGCTGAAGCAGGGAGAGAGTGAAGCAGGGAGAGAGTGAAGCAGGGAGATGCTGAAGCAGGGAGAGGCTGAAGCAGGGAGAGGCTGAAGCAGGGAGATAGTGAAGCAGGGAGAGGTTGAAGCAGGGAGAGAGTGAAGCAGGGAGAGGTTGAAGCAGGGAGAGACTGAAGCAGGGAGAGACTGAAGCAGGGAGAGGCTGAAGCAGGGAGAGGCTGAAGCAGGGAGAGGCTGAAGCAGGGAGAGGCTGAAGCAGGGAGAGGCTGAAGCAGGGAGAGGCTGAAGCAGGGAGAGGCTGAAGCAGGGAGAGAGTGAAGCAGGGAGAGGTTGAAGCAGGGAGAGGCTGATGCAGAGATTGAAGCAGGGAGAGGCTGAAGCAGGGAGAGGCTGAAGCAGGGAGAGGCTGAAGCAGGGAGAGGCTGAAGCAGGGAGAGGCTGAAGCAGGGAGAGAGTGAAGCAGGGAGAGGTTGAAGCAGGGAGAGGCTGATGCAGAGATTGAAGCAGGGAGAGGCTGAAGCAGGGAGAGGCTGAAGCAGGGAGAGGCTGAAGCAGGGAGAGGCTGAAGCAGGGAGAGGCTGAAACAGGGAGAGAGTGAAGCAGGGAGAGGTTGAAGCAGGGAGAGGCTGATGCAGAGATTGAAGCAGGGAGAGGCTGAAGCAGGGACTGACTGATTCAGGCAGTAACGAGGTTCGAGGGAGGTGGAGGGGAGGGAATTGAGGCAGGAGCCATCATCCCTGCCCCATCGCCCCGTTACCATCATCATCATCAGCGGGGCAACAACCACCACCACCACCACACTGCTACTATCACTGGGCTGTGTGTGTGTGTGGCTCTAGCTGTAGATAGAGACACGCTGGGGGGTGCGTACAGGCCGTCGTGTCAGCCGTGGCTGATATCTTGTGTATGTGGACTCAAAGACACAGTCTCCACGGAGCGATTCGTTGCTGTTCGTGCAGTGTGTATGCTATAGGCTGTTACTGATAGGGCTAACTGTAGTGAGTGTGTGTGCTGTGTCTGTGGTTGGTGTGTGTGTGTGTGGTTGGTGTGTGTGTGTGTGGTTGGTGTGTGTGTGTGGTGTGTGTGGTGTGTGTGTGCTGTGTGTGTGTGGTGTGTGTGTGTGTGCTATAGGCTGTTACTGATAGGGCTAACTGTAGTTTGTGAGTGTGTGTGCTGTGTGTGTGTGTGGTTGGTGTATGTGGTTGGTGTATGTGGTTGGTGTGTGTGAGGTGTGTGTGTAGTTGGTGTGTGTGTGGTTGGTGTGTGTGTGTGTGGTGTGTGTGTGTGAGACGAGTTGGTGTGTGTGTGTGGTTGGTATGTGTGTGTGCTGTGTGTGGTTGGTGTGTGTGTGGTTGGTGTGTGTGGTGTGTGTGTGTGAGACGAGTTGGTGTGTGTGTGTGGTTGGTGTGAGGTGTGTGTGTGGTTGGTGTGTGTGTGGTTGGTGTGTGTGTGTGGTTGGTGTGTGTGCTGTGTGTGCTGTGTGTGGTTGGTGTGTGTGGTTGGTGTGTGTGTGGTTGGTGTGTGTGTGTGAGATGAGTTGGTGTGTGTGTGTGAGATGAGTTGGTGTGTGTGTGTGTGGTTGGTGTGTGTGGTTGGTGTGTGTGTGTGTGGTTGGTGTGTGTGTGTGGTGTGTGAGACGAGTTGGTGTGTGTGTGTGGTTGGTGTGTGTGTGTGTGTGTGGTTGGTGTGTGTGTGTGGTTGATGTGTGTGGCTGTAGTCAGTGATTACCTGGGTGGTTGTGGTTGGTGTGTGTGTGTGGTTGATGTGTGTCTGGTTGATGTGTGTGTGTGGTTGGTGTGTGTGGTGTGTGTGTGTGAGACGAGTTGGTGTGTGTGTGTGGTTGGTGTGTGCTGTGTGTGGTTGGTGTGTGTGTGTGGTTGGTGTGTGTGGCTGTAGTCAGTGATTACCTGGGTGGTTGTGGTGTGTGTGCGTGTGTGTATGGGGATCGATATTGTCGCGGTCACATCAAGTGACGAATATCTGAATCAGTCCTTGGGCTCAGCCTGGAATGAGAGTAGCTGGTTGCAGTGGTGTGTAGACACTGCCACTTTAGAGAGACAAAGGCGGCCGGGAGTGGTACTGGCCACCCCATCTCCTCGTGTGCTGTGCCGGCCTTCATAGGTGCTCACTAACAGGACTTTCTCTTACGGTCTGTTGAAGCTATACGGGGGATCTTTGTATTTGGTGTGTGAGCTGTAGTTGGTGAGTCTGGGTGCTGTGTGGGTGAGTCTGGGTGCTGTGTGGGTGAGTCTGGGTGCTGTGTTGGTGAGTCTGGGTGCTGTGTGGGTGAGTCTGGGTGCTGTGTTGGTGAGTCTGGGTGCTGTGTGGGTGAGTCTGGGTGCTGTGTAGGCTGTAGTTGGTGAGTCTGGGTGCTGTGTGGGTGAGTCTGGGTGCTGTGTAGGCTGTAGTTGGTGAGTCTGGGTGCTGTGTTGGTGAGTCTGGGTGCTGTGTTGGTGAGTCTGGGTGCTGTGTTGGCGAGTCTGGGTGCTGTATGGGCTGTAGTTGGTGAGTCTGGGTGCTGTGTGGGTGAGTCTGGGTGCTGTGTGGGTGAGTCTGGGTGCTGTGTGGGTGAGTCTGGGTGCTGTGTGGGTGAGTCTGGGTGCTGTGTGGGTGAGTCTGGGTGCTGTATGGGCTGTAGTTGGTGAGTCTGGGTGCTGTGTGGGTGAGTCTGGGTGCTGTGTGGGTGAGTCTGGGTGCTCTTGTGGGTGAGTCTGGGTGCTGTGTAGGCTGTAGTTGGTGAGTCTGGGTGCTGTGTGGGTGAGTCTGGGTGCTGTGTGGGTGAGTCTGGGTGCTGTGTGGGTGAGTCTGGGTGCTGTGTGGGCTGTAGTTGGTGAGTCTGGGTGCTGTGTGGGTGAGTCTGGGTGCTGTGTGGGCTGTAGTTGGTGAGTCTGGGTGCTGTGTGGGTGAGTCTGGGTGCTGTGTGGGTGAGTCTGGGTGCTGTGTGGGCTGTAGTTGGTGAGTCTTGGTGCTGTGTGGGTGAGTCTGGGTGCTGTGTGGGTGAGTCTGGGTGCTGTGTAGGCTGTAGTTGGTGAGTCTGGGTGCTGTGTGGGTGAGTCTGGGTGCTGTGTGGGCTGTAGTTGGTGAGTCTGGGTGCTGTGTGGGTGAGTCTGGGTGCTGTGTGGGTGAGTCTGGGTGCTGTGTGGGCTGTAGTTCGTGAGGCTGTTCAGGAATGTGAAAAATCTCCACAGTGCGGCGTGGTCCGAGTTGACCCATTGTTCGTGTGTCATTGAGTGTGTAAGTGTGTATGTGTGTAGGTACTGGATGAGTGTGTGTGTCTGTGTGTGTATGTCTGTGTGTGTGTGTAGGTACTGAATGAGTGTGTAAGTGTGTGTATAGGTACTGAATGAGTGTGTAAGTGTGTATGTGTGTAGGTACTGGATGAGTGTGTGTGTCTGTGTGTGTATGTCTGTGTGTGTGTGTAGGTACTGAATGAGTGTGTAAGTGTGTGTATAGGTACTGAATGAGTGTGTAAGTGTGTATGTGTGTAGGTACTGGATGAGTGTGTATGTATGTGTGTATGTGTATGTCTGTGTATATGTGTGTGTAGGTACTGGATGAGTGTGTGTATGTGTATGTCTGTGTGTGTGTATTGGTACTGAATGAGTGTGTAAGTGTGTATGTGTGTGTGTATAGGTACTGAATGAGTGTGTAAGTGTGTATGTGTGTGTATAGGTACTGAATGAGTGTGTCTGTGTGTGTGTGTAGGTACTGAATGAGTGTGTAAGTGTGTATGTGTGTGTGTATAGGTACTGAATGAGTGTGTAAGTGTGTATGTGTGTGTATAGGTACTGAATGAGTGTGTCTGTGTGTGTGTGTAGGTACTGAATGAGTGTGTAAGTGTGTATGTGTGTGTGTATAGGTACTGAATGAGTGTGTAAGTGTGTATGTGTGTGTATAGGTACTGAATGAGTGTGTCTGTGTGTGTGTGTAGGTTCTGAATGAGTGTGTAAGTGTGTATGTGTGTGTGTGTATAGGTACTGAATGAGTGTGTAAGTGTGTATGTGTGTGTATAGGTACTGAATGAGTGTGTCTGTGTGTGTGTGTAGGTACTGAATGAGTGTGTATATATGTATGTGTGTAAGTGTGTATGTCTGTGTGTGCGTGTGGGTTGCAGCGGTTAGCGCGCTGCGGATGCCTAAAAACGAGCACGGCGCGGTGTGTACACAATCGCCACCGGGGAGACAAAGGCGGCCGGGCGTGGTGCTGGCCACCCCACGTGTGCCGTGCCTTGACACAAAGTTTCTCGCGGACGGCACTTGCCCCAAAGTATGTGGGAGGCTACACGGGGGAGGGGGATCTTTGTCTTTGTGTGTCTATGCATATACATAGGCGTTACTACGTGTGTGTACATGTGTGTGTGTGTACATGTGTGTGTGTGTACATGTGTGTGTGTGTACATGTGTGTGTGTGTACATGTGTGTGTGTGTACATGTGTGTGTGTACATGTGTGTTTATAATCGCAGTGTGTCCTCACTATGGGAGCGGTGGCGCAGTGGTTAGCGCTACGCTGCGCTACGAACCTGGCCACCCGAGTTCGATTCCCGCTCACGGCAAACACCAGTGACGATTATCTGAACCGGTCCTGGGCCTCCCCTAGGTCGACTCAGCCTCAAATGAGTACCCGGTGCGATGTGTAAACATCGTCGCTAGGGAGACAAAGGCGGTCAGGCGTGGTGCTGGCCACACCGACCCCCTCGTGTACCGTGCTCGCTAACAGCACTTGCCCCCCACAGTCTCACAGGCTACACGGGGGATCTTTGTGCCTCTAATCGCAGTGAGTACTCACCGGAGGAGCGGTGGCGCAGCGGTTAGTGCTACGCTGCGCTAGGAACCCGGCGAGCGACCCGGGTTCGATTGACGATGATCTGAACCAGTCTTGGGCCACCTCCCCTAGGTCGTCTCGGCCTCAAATGAGTAGCCGGTGTGCGGTGGCCGTCGTAAGTTAAACATCGCGGCTGGGGGAGACAAAGGCGGTCGGGGACGTGGTTCTGTCCACCACGTCAACAACAACAAACCCATCACAGTGTGATCGATACACGTGTCTCCATCATCTCGTAGCAACATACAAGATGTAGCACGTTTACTTTGTGTTACTACCTTTTATCGTCCAATGATTGTGATTGGCTCGTGCTGGTATTGGCGGGGCATTGTTGATTGTAATGTTACGTATCGGGAAATGCAATAATATGAACAACTTAAGATGTTAACAATAACTTAACAGGAACTTAAGATGTGAGTTGAAGATGTTAAGTTATTGTTGATGTTAAGGTGTTAATATTATAACTTAATAAAATGTTAAGTTATTGTTGATATTATAACTTAACAAAACTTAACAAAATGTTAAGTTATTGTTGATGTTATAACTTAACAAAACTTAGCAACATGTTAAGTTGTTGTTGATATTATAACTGAACGAAATGTTAAGTTATTGTTGATGTTATAATTGCTAAGTTATTCTTAAGTTATCTCAGACTGTCAGTCGGCACTGCGTGCCCTCGAAAAAGTTCGTCAAATTACCAAACCACAACATTCAAAGCGAGCTCCAATTGGGGACAAGTTGATACACAAAGTTGAACTATAACTATATTTATATAGAAATATAAAGTAATATGTACACTTGAACTATAGTGTAAGATTGTGTGTATACCGTACCGTATGTGAAGTCATATATACCGACCGCTATGTAATCAAAATCCACTGTGCATCGTGTTGCAATTGTATTTTAAAAAATTAGTTTATAAAGTTTCTAATTGTTTTAGCTAAACTCGTTAAACAAACACGACTGCGATAAAGCGGAAACTTTATAGTGGTCCGCCCTGCCGTTTTAAATTGCTGTACTGCACGATATTGTGTGTGTGCGGTTTTAGATAAGATTAAACTTTTATTAAATAGAAGCGAATGTTATATGTAGCATATTCACAAGTGTACATAGGTTATGCGTGGTGTGTACACTTATTATCTATCAAACTGTCTTATTGTTGTGCAGTAGGAAATACGAGTTAATAAGAGGTTAACGCTGATCTATTTAGAGTTTATGTACAATTATTATACAAGATACGCATTTAGTATATCACGAATAGTATTCGTTAATTCTATATTACACCGTCAGATTTTATTTGAGCTTATATATGTTGCACAATGTTGTGCTTAACTCTCATAACTTTAGTGAACAATATCATCTCGTAACAACATACAAACCATTGCCTTTGTTTACTTTTTGTGACGATCTTTCATCATTAAACTATTATTATTGGCTTGTGTTAGTATGAGCGGGGCATTGTTTATTATCGTGTTATGTTCGGGAAATGCAATGATGTTAACTGTAGCTTAAGATGTTAACAATAAGCTAACAATAACTTCAGATATAATTTAAGATATGCTTTGGTTCTTTCAGTAAAGTCACGTAGAAGGGAAATAAATTATAGTTTATTTTATTATTTCCCTTCTGCGTGACTTTACCGAATGAACCAAGAAAATGAATCCCTGCATTCACGAAAGCTTTAAATCAAAATCACAATTTAAGATGTTAAGTTATTGTTAATATAACTTAACACGATGTCAAGCTATTGTTAATGTGATCATAGGGGATGCCGTCACTCGGCAGTGGCTTGACCACGGCTGATGGTGATGATGATGCAGTTTTGGATTAATCGCTTCCGTTACATCCCCTATAAATGAAACAGCACCCATTTCTACACCGACATTTGCTGGCAACGTTGTGTTTTTTGTATGATACCAACACGAGCCATCATCATAATCGAAGATGATGGCCATGAATTTCGATTTAAAGCTTTCGTGACTGCAGGGATTCATCTTCTTGGTTTTTTCGGTAAAGTCACGTAGAAGGAAAATAATAAAACAATAAAAATGAAACATAATAAAATAATTCTCACGACGTTTCGGCCACAACGCAAGCAGCCGTCTTCAGGTGGAGAACAGGTCTGTCGAGAACTCAGAATCTGCCTTCAGTGCCATTCTCCTCGGCCAATCCACTGCTGGACGGAAGTTTCCACACGCAGTTGTTCGACCATACTTCACCACGCTGGTGAGTGTGGTGGTGGGGGGGGGGTGGTGCCTGGGGATAGGCGTGCGTGGGACACGGGCAGGGCTGTGAGTGTCGCATCTGCCGTGAGCCCTGGTCGTGGAATCAAACTCGGGTCAGCGGGATTCATGGCGCGGTGCGCCACCACCGCCACCACCGTCATTGCCACCACCGCCACCACCGTCACTGCCACCGCCGCCACCACCACCACCACCGCCACCACCGTCACCGCCACCACCACCGCCACCGTCACCGCCACCACCGCCACCACCGCCACCACCGCCACCACCGTCCCCACCACCACCGCCACTGCCACCACCGCCACCACCGTCACCGCCACCACCGCCGCCACCGTCACCACTGCAACCACCGTCACCGCCACCACCGCCGCCACCGTCACCACCACCACCACCGCCACTGCTGCTGCAGTAGTTGCCCGCCGGCCACGTGGTGTTGTTGTTGTTCCGAGATGAAGGGCGCGCGTGTTGTTTAGAGCTTGTTGTGCGCGAGGAGGTACTGCTCGTGCTCATCATGTGCGCGACTCAGACATCACACGCGGGCAGTCGGCTCCGTTGGCCGGCGCGGTGGACTGTGTGGTGGAGTCTGTGTGGTGGAGTTTGTGTGGTGGAGTTTGTGTGGTCGAGTCTGCGTGGTGGAGTCTACATGGTGGAGTCTACATGGTGGAGTCTGTGTGGTGGAGTTTGTGTGGTGGAGTTTGTGTGGTGGAGTTTGTGTGGTGGAGTCTGCGTGGTGGAGTCTACATGGTGGAGTCTACATGGTGGAGTCTGTGTGGTGGAGTTTGTGTGGTGGAGTTTGTGTGGTGGAGTTTGTGTGGTGGAGTTTGTGTGGTGGAGTCTACATGGTGGAGTTTGCGTGGTGATGGAGGTGACAGCTTCTCTCGCTCCTCGGCATGGAAACCGAGTCTGAAGGGTGACAACGTTTCACACGAACATCACCGACCGTTTTCATCATCATCATCATCTTCATCATCATCTTCATCATCATCATCTTCATCATAATCATCATCGGCCGTGGTCAATCCACTGCTAGATGAAGGCCTCCCCCGCCCTCCCTGATCCTCCTATGTAACAATCCACCCAGAGCACTGCGCATGAGCCGATTTTCATCACTCCATCTCCCCTTTGGCCTCGACCCCCGGGTCGCCAGCCCCGTCTGCTTAGCAATTAGACAACAGAAGCGAACTGTTCATGTACCCTGGAAGAAATCCGATGAGCAATAAAGCTCTTTTTCACAGACGTCCAGGAGAGAGATGCCACCCCATCCCCCGTGGGCGGAGAGTTTTCTCAGCCACGTTTCCCTCTCTTCTCGCGATGTGATCATCCCCATCGCCGCCGTCAGGTTCTGTCCACTGCAGCGTGGCCATCAACACGACGTCTCGCAACGAGCTCTGAGATTCACGCTCTCCTGCTTCCCGTCTCGCGTTCGAAAATCCCAAGCGTGGCCCCCCCCCCATCTTTCTCTCTCCCTCTCTCACCATGCGTCTCTGCGCACCGTTTCAAGTTGTGATTTTGTTTCGTTCCATCGAGGAGTTTTGATGTGTGTGTCGGCTGCCCCAAGCGCGTCGTTCCGTTACCGCGGACAAAGATAAAGATCCCCCGCGTAGCCTCCGCAGGCTGTTGGGGCAAGTGCTGTTAGCGAGCACCACCTATGAAGGCCGGCACGGCACACGAGGGGGTGGGTGGCCAGCACCACGCCCGGCCTCCTTTGTATAAATGTATGCACAGTACGTGTGAAGAACTTCTGGCGAGTGGCGATGCTCACGCATCTTCATCGGGAGGATGCGCTGGCGTGGTGCGGAGTGACACTAACGGCTCGGCCATGGTGACACCTCTCTCTGTGTGTGTGTGTTTCTATATAACCCGAGTTCGATTACCGCTCACGACCAATATCAGTGAGTGACGATTATCTGAATTGGTCTTGGACCCGCCCCTAGGTAGACTCGGCCTAAGATGAGTACGTGGTGCGGTGTGTAAACATCGCCACTAGGGAGACAAAGGCGGTCGGGCGTGGTGCTGGGCACCCACCCCCTCGTGTGCCGTGCCGGCCTTCATAGGTGCTCGCTAACAGCACTTGCCCCTACAGTCTGTGAAGGCTACACGGGGGGGTGGTTCATTGTCTTTGGTGTGTGTGCGTGTGTGCGTGTGAACACAGTGTGTGTGTATACATGGTGTGTGTATACATGTTGTGTGTATACACACGGTGTGTGTACACTGTGTGTGTGTATACATGTTGTGTGTACACGTTGTGTGTGTATACATGTTGTGTATACACACGGTGTGTGTACACTGTGTGTGTGTATACATGGTGTGTGTACACGTTGTGTGTGTGTGTGTAAACGGTGTGTGTGTGTACACACTCTGTGTGTGTATGTGTGTGTGTACACGTTGTGTGTGTGTACACTGTGTGTGTACACGTGGTGTGTGTACACTGTGTGTGTACACCGTATGTGTACACTGTGTGTGTGTGTACACGTTGTGTGTGTGTGTACACTGTGTGTGTGTACACACTATGTGTACACTGTGTGTGTGTGTACACACTATGTGTACACTGTGTGTGTGTACACGTTGTGCGAGTGAGTGAATGCGAGTGGGCGGGGCTGCCACATCCCTGATTCGTGGAAGTGGGGGGTAGGGCTCGGGGAGCGGAGTTCCTGGAACGCAGCACCCCACCCACCCCACCCCAACCCCTCCCCCAACCAACCCACCCCTCCCCCACCCCCTCCCCCACCCACCCCACCCCTCCCCCTCCCCCAACCAACCCACCCCTCCCCCACCCCCTCCCTCTCAAGTCCTCACCCCTCCCACGTTCATCATGGAGCCCTGCACCCACCCCCTCCCCCACCCCTCCCCCACCCCCACCCACCCCCACCCACCCCCACCCACCCCCACCCACCCCCACCCCCACCCACCCCCACCCCCACCCACCCCCATCTACATCCTCCAATTCCCTCGCTCTCTCTCTTCGCTCCACGGTGGCCAAAGAGCCACGCCGCCGCTGCTGCTGTGGAAACTCCACATTCCTATGGCGGGGGAGTCGGGTGGTGGCGAATATATGCACTGACTACCACCCACAAAGTTGAACTAATTATATCGACCGACCGACCTCCCTCGGAGGAAGGAATCGATGTGCTAAGTCAACCACCACCACCCACCCCCACCTCCAACTCGGAATTGAACTCGAAACCTTGCGACCTGACGGATGCTGCTGCTGTATATTTGGAGTTTGCGTGTCTCTCTCATCATCATCACGGTGGCTTGGAGATGTTAACTACCTCGCCTGGTACACAGGAGGTCGTGGGTTCGATCCCGACCCTGACGGCTGCTGCTGTATATTTGTAGTTTGCGTGTCTCTCTCTCTCATCATCACGGTGGCTAGGAGATGTTAACTACCTCGCCTGGTATACAGGAGGTCGTGGGTTCGATCCCGACCTTGACGGATGCTGCTGCTGCTGTATATTTGGAGTTTGCGTGTCTCTCTCCTCGTCGTCGCGTGGATTTTTCTCCGGGTCCTCCGGTTTTTTTCCCCTCTCTACATTTTAGAATCAACATCACGTGTTTAATCTACATCACGTGTTTAGAGTATTTGGCTGCTATGAATTCCCACGTGACGAGCCACTTCGTTGAGCTATCATTTGTGGCCAGGTCGCTTCTGAAAAAGAGCTGAGTATCTCGGTGGGCCTTGCCTGGTGAAATAATAAAATAGTTTATTGTTTAGTTTTAGTCTCTCTGGTTTGCCAATGATCCCCCCAGGTCCCTTTCTCATGGTCCATACAGAACCAGGTTCATCTTCTTGAAGAGGGCGTGGGTTGTTTGACCAAACTTCACCACCCACCGGCGTGGTGAAGTATGGTCAAACAACCCACGCCCTCGTCTTGGTTCTTTCGGTAAAGTCACGTAGAAGGGAAATAATAAAATAATGAAAATAAAACTTAATAAAATACAATTCTCATACAATGTTTAATTTTTATTATTTTATTATTTCCCTTCTACGTGACTTTACCAAAAGAACCAAGAAGATGAATCCCTGCAGTCACGAAAGCTTTAAATCGAAAAATAGAACCAGGTTCCTTTCTGTGATTTCTTATCCAGATCCCTTGATCCAGGGTCCTCAGAGACCCATCGTCCTTAAAGCCCCAGGTCCTTTAACAAAAAAAATCTCGACTTCTTGCTTAGAATCTGCACATGTTCCAGATACATATGCGCAGTTCAGTCAATGTTCAGGTCACGTTGCGTTGAATTGTTACAGACCCATATCCCTTCCGTTCGTTTGCTTTAATGATCCAGGTCCACCACGTGATGGTTTGTTCAAGGTCCATATTACTTGATCGGAGTCGCTTACAAATCCAGATCCTTTTCCCAAGTTCAATAATCACCCGGGTCGCTTTGTCAGTGGGGTGGGGGGCAGTGGTGAGGGACGCAGAGTGGCATGTCTCACATGTTCTGCGCTACGGAAACTGTTGCTTGCCATAACAAAAAAAATCCCCAACAATTACCGCCCCCCCCCCAACCTCCCTTGATCTAGCGTACAGCTCAAAGTTTGGCAAGAAAAACCGAGGGGGGCTTGCGTGCGAAGGCCTTCTTGTTGGGAGCAAAGTCCACGCTTCAAATCCCGTGGATGAAAAGCCATCGTCGGTGTGAGCGCCGCGATACATAATTCGCGCCGGAGGATAGTGCAGAGCAGAGGTCGCAACCGGGTACCCGATACCCGTACCCTACCCGATACCTGGCTACCCGTACCCGGCCGGGTACGGGTACCCGTTTGCGACCCTGGTGCGGCCGGGTACGGGTAGGCCGTGAGTCACTGGTGAGTCACCGTATGTCACTCATTTCCCAACGTCTTGTCTCTTCTCACAATTCAAGTTCCTAGAATCAACCCACCCGCGCCTGCAACATGGCTTCATCCCAGAGGTCGCAATCGGGTACGGGTACGGCCGGGTACGGGTACCCGTTTGCGACCCTGGTGCGGCCGGGTACGGGTAAGGAATCAAAACCCGTTTGCGACCTCTGGCGCAGAGTTTAAAATACAAACACGCACACAAAAAAGTCCGCGTGCTTCTTCTCGGCCCCAGAACAGCCCCTCCGCCTTTTGACAACGACGACAAAGAAACTGCTGTCATCCTCCCTGCCACGTTTGTGCGATCCCCGGTTCGCGCGACGGGCGATGCAGATCAGTGCGCAAACCCCCCGGCCGCCCGCCCGCCCGCCCGCCACTCGCCCCACTCCGCGTGCCGGACAATGTCCCGCGGAAGCGGATGTCTCAGAGGTACTTCTCGAGATCTCTGGTGTCGCCGCCGCTGGGCAGCGCAGTAGCGGGCGGCGCTTTAACCGACGCGCCACTGCCGCCACACCAAACACTCGCCCTCTCTGCCAGAAACAACAACAAACAAGGATCCCCCGTGTAGCACACGTGAAGGCCGGCATATGCTACACGAGGAGGTGGGTGGCCAGCACCACGCCCGGCCGCTTTTGTCTCCCGAGTGGCGATGTTTACACATCGCAACAGATACTTAAATGAGGCTGAGTCGACCTAGGGGAAGCCCAGGACCGGATTCAGATAGTCGTCAATGGTGTTGGTGGCCGTGAGCGGGAATTGAACTCGGGTCGCCGGGTTCGATGCGCAGTAGCGCTAGCCACGGCACTGCCGCTCCCCACACTCTCTCCACTCTTCCCACTCATCCACCCACACACTCACCCACACACTCACCCACACACTCACCCACACACTCACCCACACACTCACCCACACACTCACCCACACACTCACCCACTCACCCACACACTCACCCATTCTACCATTCTACCACTTACCCACCCACACACTCACCCACACACTCACCCACTCTACCAGTCTACCACTTACCCACCCACACACTCACCCACACACTCACCCACCCATTCACCCACCCATTCTACCGCTCACTCACCCACCCACACTCACCCACTCGCCCACTCTACCAGTCTACCACTCACCCACCCACACACTCACCCACCCACACACTCACCCACACACTCACCCACCCACACACTCACCCACCCACACACTCACCCACACACTCATCCACCCACACACTCATCCACCCACACACTCACCCACTCACCCACCCACACACTCACCCACTCACCCACCCACCCACTCTACCGCTCACTCATCCATCCACCCACCCACACACTCACCCACACACTCACCCACCCACACACTCACCCACACACTCACCCACCCACACACTCACCCACACACTCACCCACACACTCACCCACCCACACACTCACCCACCCACACACTCACCCACACACTCATCCACCCACACACTCATCCACCCACACACTCACCCACTCACCCACCCACACACTCACCCACTCACCCACCCACCCACTCTACCGCTCACTCATCCATCCACCCACCCACCCACCCACACACTCACCCACACACTCACCCATCCACCCACTCTACCGCTCACTCACCCACCCACACACTCACCCACACACTCACCCACCCACACACTCACCCACCCACACACTCACCCACACACTCACCCACACACTCACCCACCCACACACTCACCCACCCACACACTCACCCACCCACACACTCACCCACCCACACACTCACCCACTCACCCACCCACCCACTCTACCGCTCACTCATCCATCCACCCACCCACCCACACACTCACCCACACACTCACCCATCCACCCACTCTACCGCTCACTCACCCACCCACACACTCACCCACTCGCCCACTCTACCAGTCTACCACTCACCCACCCACACACTCACCCACACACTCACCCACCCACACACTCACCCACACACTCACCCACACACTCACCCACCCACACACTCACCCACACACTCATCCACCCACACACTCATCCACCCACACACTCACCCACTCTACCAGTCTACCACTTACCCACCCACACACTCATCCACCCACACACTCACCCACCCACCCACTCTACCGCTCACTCACCCACCCACCCACTCACCCGCTCACACCACTGCGGGTCACAGCATCTTTGTCTGTTTCCCCACGGGAAGTCCCCCCCTCCGCTTCCTCCCATTTATCGTCTCTTTTTCCCAAGATTTTACGAAAAAAAACACAACCTCGCTCAGTTATATAACCGTGTTGCAATCTCGCTCGTGCCGCTACTTGCTGCTCGCTTGACGTTCTTGGCCCTTTGGGCTTGTGCTGAGAAACTGTGTGAGTCTATGGGTCTCTGTGTGTGAGTCTATGGGTCTATGTGTGAGTCTATGGGTCTATGTGTGAGTCTATGGGTCTGTGTGAGTCTGTGGGTCTCTGTGTGAGTCTGTGGGTTTCTGTGTGAGTCTGGGTCTCTGTGTGAGTCTATGGGTCTCTGTGTGAGTCTATGGGTCTCTGTGAGTCTATGGGTCTCTGTGTGTGAGTCTATGGGTCTCTGTGTGAGTCTATGGGTCTCTGTGTGAGTCTATGGGTCTCTGTGTGAGTCTATGGGTCTCTGTGTGAGTCTATGGGTCTCTGTGTGTGAGTCTATGGGTCTATGTGTGAGTCTATGGGTCTCTGTGTGAGTCTGTGGGTCTCTGTGTGAGTCTATGGGTCTCTGTGTGAGTCTATGGGTCTCTGTGTGAGTCTATGGGTCTCTGTGTGAGTCTATGGGTCTCTGTGAGTCTATGGGTCTCTGTGTGAGTCTGTGGGTCTCTGTGTGAGTCTCTGTGTGAGTCTATGGGTCTCTGCGTGAGTCTATGGGTCTCTGTGTGAGTCTATGTGCGAGTCTATGTGTCTCTGTGTGAGTCTGTGTCTCTGTGTGAGTCTATGTGTCTATGTGCGAGTCTATGTGTCTATGTGCGAGTCTATGTGTCTATGTGCGAGTCTATGTGTCTCTGTGTGAGTCTATGTGTCTCTGTGTGAGTCTATGTGTCTCTGTGTGAGTCTATGGGTCTCTGTGTGAGTCTATGGGTCCCTGTGCGAGTCTATGTGTCTCTGTGTGAGTCTGTGGGTCTCTGTGTGAGTCTATGGGTCTCTGTGTGAGTCTATGAGTCTCTGTGTGAGTCTATGGCGCTCTATGTGAGTCTATGTGTCTCTGTGTGAGTCTATGGGTCTCTGTGTGAGTCTATGGGTCTGTGTGAGTCTATGGGTCTGTGTGAGTCTGTGGGTCTCTGTGTGAGTCTGTGGGTCTCTGTGTGAGTCTATGGGTCTCTGTGTGAGTCTATGGGTCTGTGTGAGTCTATGGGTCTGTGTGAGTCTGTGGGTCTCTGTGTGAGTCTGTGGGTCTCTGTGTGAGTCTGTGGGTCTCTGTGTGAGTCTATGGGTCTCTGTGTGAGTCTATGGGTCTGTGTGAGTCTGTGGGTCTCTGTGTGAGTCTGTGGGTCTCTGTGTGAGTCTATGGGTCTCTGTGTGAGTCTGTGGGTCTCTGTATGAGTCTGTGGGTCTCTGTGTGAGTCTATAGGTCTCTGTGTGAGTCTGTGGGTCTCTGTGTGAGTCTATGGGTCTCTGTGTGAGTCTATGGGTCTCTGTGTGAGTCTATGGGTCTCTGTGTGAGTCTATGGGTCTCTGTGTGAGTCTATGTGTCTCTGTGTGAGTCTATGGGTCTCGGTGTGAGTCTATGTGTCTCTGTGTGAGTCTATGGGTCTCTGTGTGAGTCTATGTGTCTCTGTGTGAGTCTATGGGTCTCTGTGTGAGTCTATGGGTCTCTGTGTGAGTCTATGTGTCTCTGTGTGAGTCTATGGGTCTCTGTGTGAGTCTATGGGTCTATGTGTGAGTCTATGGGTCTCTGTGTGAGTCTATGTGTCTCTGTGTGAGTCTATGGGTCTCTGTGTGAGTCTATGGGTCTCTGTGTGAGTCTGTGTCTCTGTGTGAGTCTATGGGTCTCTGTGTGAGTCTATGGGTCTATGTGTGAGTCTATGGGTCTCTGTGTGAGTCTATGTGTCTCTGTGTGAGTCTATGTGCGAGTCTATGTGCGAGTCTACGAGGGATCGCTCCGTGGTTGTGGCTGCAACCCGGACTGGAACCGATGATTCCGGCGGTGTTCGGATCCGGAGCCTCATCGCTGTGCCCCCCCCCCCCCACTGTGCCCCCCCCCCCACCGTTGTGGCCCCCCCCACCACTGTGCCCCCCCCCACCACTGTGCCCCCCCCCCCCACCGCTGTGCCCCCCCCACCACTGTGCCCCCCCCACCGTTGTGGCCCCCCCCACCACTGTGCCCCCCCCACCACTGTGCCCTCCCCCACCGCTGTACCCACCGCTGTGCCCCCCCCCCACCGCTGTGCCCCCCCCCACCACTGTGCCCCCCCCCCACCGTGAGTGCCCCCCCCACCACTGTGCCCCCCCCCCCACCGCTGTGCCCCCCCCCACCGCTGTGCCCCCCCCCCACCGCTGTGCCCCCCCCCACCGCTGTGCCCCCCCCCACCACTGTGCCCCCCCCCCCACCGTGAGTGCCCCCCCCCACCACTGTGCTCCCCACCACTGTGCCCCCCCCACCACTGTGCCCCCCCCCCACCACTGTGCCCCCCCCCCACCACTGTGCCCCCCCCCCCACCACTGTGCCTCCCCCCACCACTCTGCCCCCCCCCACCGCTGTGCCCCCCCCCCCCACCGCTCGCAGCTCTTGGTTTTGCGCAATCGGCATCAGTCCCTGGAAAGTCTCTCTGCGCTCTGCGCACTTTGCCCGAGTGGAGGCTGTCCTCGGTTTACCCCGGCACGGTGGTGGTGGCGGTGGGGAGGGTGGTGGTGGTGGGGAGGGTGGTGGTGGTGGGGAGGGTGGTGGTGGTGGTGGGGAGGGTGGTGGTGGTGGGGAGGGTGGTGGTGGCGGTGGGGAGGGTGGTGGTGGTGGGGAGGGTGGTGGTGGTGGGGAGGGTGGTGGTGGTGGTGGGGAGGGTGGTGGTGGTGGTGGGGAGGGTGGTGGTGGTGGTGGGGAGGGTGGTGGTGGTGGGGAGGGTGGTGGTGGTGAGGGTGGTGGTGGTGGGGAGGGTGGTGGTGGTGGTGCGGAGGGTGGTGGTGGGGAGGGTGGTGGTGGTGGTGGTGGGGAGGGTGGTGGTGGTGGGGAGGGTGGAGGTGGTGGGGAGGGTGGTGGTGGTGGTTCAGCCCGGTGTGGTGGTGGTGGTGATAGTGGTGGTGGTGGGGAGGGTGGTGGAGGTGGTAGTGCACTCAGCCTTGCACTAACGGCTACAGTAATCGTATTACAACAATAACAGCAACAACAGCAATAACGTGTGATTCAAATAGAATGTGTTGATCCGCAGGCAAGTGTGTGCGTGTGTACACGTGTGTGCGTGTGTGTACACGTGTGTGCGTGTGTACACGTGTGTGTGTGTGCGTGTGTACACGTGTGTGCGTGTGCGTGTGTACACGTGTGTGCGTGTGTACACGTGTGTGTGCGGTGGTGTAGCGGTTAGCGCGCTGCGCTATGAACCTGGCGACCCGGGTTCGATTCCCGCTCACGGCCAACACCAGTGGCGATTATCTGAACCGGTCCTGGGCCTCCCCTAGGTCGACTCAGCCTCAAATGAGTACCTGGTGCGGTGTGTAAACATCGCCACTAGGGAGACAAAGGCGGTCGGGCGTGGTGCTGGCCACCCACCCCCTCGTGTACCGTTCTGGCCTTCATAGGTGCAGGAGATCTTTGTCTTTGTGTGTGCATGTGTACACGTGTGTGTGTACACATGCATGTGTGTACACGTGTGGGTAGCAGTGGTGTAGTGGTGGTTAGCACGCCACGCTACGGAACGCGACGTGGGCTTTGAATTCCCACTCGGCCGGTGACGATAATCAGAACCGGTCCTGGGCCTCCCCTAGGTCGTCTCGGCGTCAAGTGCGTACCTGGTGCGGTGTGTAGACATCGCCACGGGGGAGACAAAGGCGGTCGGGCGGAATTCTTGCGACACCCCACCACCCCTTGTCATTTGTGTGGTGCACCTCCGGTGGTTGCCAACGGCACTTGCCCCATCAGCCCCCGTGTGGAGGCTACACGGGGGGCCTTTGTCTTTGTGCGTGCGGGAGAGAGATTTAGACCCCACGTGATGACGGGAGCGAGTCGTCGCCTGCCATGTCGAACAATTTGCACTCAGACAAAGATCCCCCGTGTAGCCTTCAGCAGGCTGTAGGGGCAAGCGAGCAGCACCTATGAAGGCCGGCACGGCGCACACGAGGGGGGTGGGTGGGTGGCCAGCGCCACGCCCGGCCGCCTTTGTCTCCCTGGTGGCGATGTTTACACATTGCATGAGGTACTCATTTGAGGCTGAGTCGACCTAGGGGGAGGCCCAGGACCTGTTCGGATAATCGTTGTTGATATTGGCCGTCGATGGGTTATGCAGCGTAGAGCGCTAACCACTGCACCGCCACTCCCCCACACATATCCACGTGCACACGCACACGTACGCGTGCGCGTACACGCGAATGCACACGCGCACACACACGCGCACACACGCACACGTGCACGTGCACACACACGTGCACACACACGTGCACACGCCTCGTCACTAACTCCGCGTGTTCTCGCCGCCAGGTGTTTGTGCCGACGTGAAATCGACCCGCGGGGGGGTGGGGGGGGTGGAGGTGGAACGCCAGAGCCGGCGGGGATTCCACGGCATTTTGAACGCTTCAAGACGTTTTGTTCTTTCGTCGCTGTTGGCGTCTTGACGAAATCGTCGTTCCAGCTCCCGTCGGCCGAAGGGAAGAGGGGCGAGTGGAGAAACACTGACGCACTGCGGGAAGTTTGGCCGAGTGCGGCAACACGCGGCCGCCTCCTCCTCCTCCTCCGAAAATAGTCGGAGTGGCCGGCGTTCGTGAACAAAGTCATCGGGTGACCGATCCGTGGCCACATCAACTGCCGCCACCGCCACCACCCACCACCGCCAACACCGCCGCTGTGACCGCCACCACCGCCACCACCCACCACCGCCACCACCACCGCTGTGACCGCCACCACCGCTGTGACCGCCACCACCGCCACCGCCGTGACCGCGACCACCACCACCGCCGCCACCGCCGCTGCCGTCAACGCCATCGAGTTTATTTTTCTCCCCGACAAACGTAATCGATCTTCGAGGATTTCCCCACCCGCCCCCCACCCCATTTTATTTCCTTCCTTGGCGGGGTAGGGGGAGAGAGGAGTGACGTGGGAGGAGGAGGACGAAGGGGGGAACGGGGGGGAGGTAGCAGCAGTGACGACGACGACGGAGAAGGAGGAGGAGGAGGATTTGGCGAGCAAGGTAGCCGAGGGGCTGGGTGGGGCTGGGTGGGGCTGGGTGGGGCTGGGTGGGGGGGAGGAGGAAAGGGGGCGGTGGTGCACGGGCAGATTCGAGGAATCAGCGTTTGCGCAACGGGACGAAGTCGTCGACAACTTTCTATTAAAAGGCCGCCGCTCTCGGCGGATTCCCGGCACACGGCCCGGCTCCTGACTCCGCCGGCTCCTGACTCCGGCTCCTGACTCCGCTGGCTCCTGACTCCGGCTCCTGACTCCGACTCCGGCTCCTGACTCCGCCGGCTCCTGACTCCGGCTCCTGACTCCGGCTCCTGACTCCTGACTCCGGCTCCTGACTCCGGCTCCTGACTCCTCCGGCTCCTGACTCCTCTGGCTCCGACTCCGGCTCCGGCTCCGGCTCGTGTCGTTTCAATGTTTTTTTTTTCTCCAACGACAATTTCGCAATAGGCTTTTATTTCCCACGCGCCCGTCAATTGTTTACCGTTAGCATTGTTGTCGTCGCCTGGGAGCACGACGACGACGACAAAGCGTGCGCGTCGACATGGATGACGAATCTCCGTCTCGTCTGTCGGCCCTCCTGTGAAACAAAATAAAAACACAAGCGGCGGAGTTCCGCATCGACTCGCACAGCCGAATCCGCGGCCAGGATCCACGCAGGCCCTTCCCCCTCGGCCACCGCCGGCGCCTGGCACGACCTCCGACGACCTCCGACGACCTCCACTGCCGCCACCGGCCGGCCGCGACTTTGCGACCCCCGATCCCGTCAGCTCCCCCCCCACCCCACCTCCACGGCCCCCTCACCTGCCGGATGGGACGAGGCCCCCGCTTCCCCCGCCAATGACTTGCCTGGAGGAGAGCCGGCCCCAGCTGCCCCACCGCCCCGCGGCGGCGGCGGCACCGTCGCCGTGCAAGTGCGAGCCGCAGCGGGGCCCGGCGGCCACCGCCGCCAGCACCACGACGCCCGTGCCAGCGGCGGCGATGCGCCACCTCCAGCTGTCAGGTGCGCTGCGACCCCCCCCCCCCCCCCTCTCTCCTCCGCTCTCTCCTCCGCTCTCTCCTCCGCTGTTCTGTGCTCTCCCCCGCTCTCTCCCCCGCTCTCTCCCCCGCTCTCTCCCCCGCTCTCTCCTCCGCTCTCTCCCCCGCTCTCTCCTCCGCTGTCGTCTCTCCTATCTGCGCTCCCCCACTCTTCCCCCACTCTCCTCTCCGCCCTCTCCCACCGTCTTGCGCTCTCCGCAACTTTCCTCTCCTCTCCTCCGCTCTCCCCCGCTCTCGATCCCCCGCACACACACACATATGCCCACACACACACACACACATGCCCACACACACACACACATGCCCACACACACACACACATGCCCACACACACACACATGCCCACACAGACACATGCCCACACACACACACACATGCCCACTGTCACCTTGTGGGCCGTGCGGTACCGGTGAAGTCGTGGGTCGTGCGGTGCCGGGTGTCGGCGCGGGTCGTACGGGGCCGGTTCACCGCACATTACCGGCAGGGATAGAGCCGTCAGGGCGAGGGGCTTGAGGCGTGAGCAGGAGCCAGAGGTCGCAAACGGGTTTTGATTCCTAACCCGTACCCGTACCCGGCCGCACCAGAGTCGCAAACGGCTACCCGTACCCGGCCGGGTACAGGTACCCGTACGCTACCCGTACCCTACCCGAAATGAGTGACAAACGGTTACTCACCGGTGACTCACGGCCTACCCGTACCCGTACCCGGCCGGGTACGGGTAGCCGGGTATCGGGTAGGGTACGGGTATCGGGTACCCGGTTGCGACCTCTGACAGGAGCCGGTGGACCTCGTCCCCCCCCGCCCCCCGCTGCTACGCGCGTAGGGGAGGGGGAGGGGGTGGGGGGGGGGACGTCGCCCCCCTTGCTCATTGCGCCGTGCCGGCCGGATGCCCGTCGGAGTCCGTCGCCGCGACGGCGCTAAAGTTAGCAGCGCGGTGTGGTGGTTGCCGTGAACCCGGCGACCCGAGTTCCATGCCCGGTCGTGGCCAACACGGGCGGCTCTGGGTGATATCTGAAACCGTCTCGAGTCCCGCCCGCCCGTCCCGTCACAGTCACGCACAGATCGGCGCGGTGAAGTAGGGCCAAACGACCCCCGCGGGACCAAACACTGCTGCGGGAGGGGGGAGGGGGAGACTTTTGTGCTGGCGGTGGATTCACTTGGGGCTGTGAATCTCAACGTGGGCGTCTGGGTGGTTCGTGCTGACGCTGAGAGTTGAGAGGCGTGGGTTCGCGTCACGGTTCCGGCCGGGGTTCGGGCTGAAAGAGAGCGCCAGGGTTAGAGTGACGGTTCGGGTCGAGGCCCGGGTGAGGCTGGATAAGGTGTATTCGTAGGGCTACAACAACAAGAAGAAGAATGTAGAACGCGGCGTTCCATCCTCAGATCCCATGAGAAGCAGGAAACAACAGCGGAACCCGGGTGGGGGGGGGGGGCACCGCCCGACCGAGATTGGCGCTCCGTTTCAAGAGAAGGGGTTTGCAAGGCAGACTTGAGCACATCTGCCGACTGCGATTGCCCCCATTGCAAGTGGCTTGGGTGCCACTCTGACAGAAGCGCCCATCGCCGGCAGCGTCAATCGCTGATCACGTTATTGTGGTGAATAATGGTCACAGCGATCAATTGTTTTAAAGTAGTCGAGGGGACCCCCGTATAAACAGCTCGTCCCTGTGACGAGGGTCAGGGCTTTCTGGTCAATGGCATAATGGTAGAGGGAGAGAGGGTGAGTGATGAGTGATGAGAGCGTGAGAGAGAGAGAGTGATGAGTGAGTGAGTGATGAGTGATGAGAGAGAGTGAGAGAGTGAGAGATGAGTGGTGAGAGAGTGAGAGAGTGAGAGCGTGAGAGTGAGTGATGAGTGAGTGAGTGAGAGTAAGTGATGAGTGATGAGAGAGTGAGTGAGTGATGAGTGAGAGAGTGAGTGAGTGAGTGATGAGTGAGTGATGAGTGAGTGATGAGTGAGTGAGTGTTAGTGAGTGTGCACGTGTTAGTGAGTGTGCACGTGTGAGTGACCGAGTGAGTTGGCGGTGGGGAGCGAGAGAGCGGGCGAGAGAGCGGGCGAGCGGGCGGGCGAGCGGGTGGGCGAGCGGAGGGAGCGAGAGAGCGGGCGAGAGAGCGGGCGAGCGGGCGGGCGAGCGGGTGGGCGAGCGGGCGGGCGGAAGGAGCGAGAGAGCGGGCGAGCGGGTGGGCGAGCGGGCGGGCGAGCGGAGGGAGCGAGAGAGCGAGCCATCCTGCCAAGGTCGAAGCCGATGCTCCGTGTGGTTTTGTGTTGAAATTGGAGGGGGGGGGGGGGGTGGGTAGTTGGAGCGTAGATAATAACGATCGCACAGCGAAGCGAAACCGGAGCGCGCCGCCGCACGTGTCCATTACGGCTGGCAGTGGCGACGTGGACGCTGGCGGCGATGGGCAGGCGATGACACTGATGGAGACGAAGCTGGTGACATGATAACACAAATCCATCAAGGACACGGGCCTCCCCCTCCCCCCCCCACACCCGAACAAGAAAAATACGTGATCGATGACATTTTCCCGAAACGGCCCTTGCATCAGAGCACATGAGGAGAGAGGCGGGGAGCTCAGCAGACTTGGTGAGAGAGCGGGGCGGTACGAGGTGGAGACTGGGGGGGGGGGGAGGGGGGGCTGATGGCAATGACATTTGTTCACGTGCGTTCGTTCTCTCGCCCGATTGGCTGGCGTTCGTCACAAGGCGTCTGCCCCCCCCCCGCCCCCATCACTGCTGTAATCAATCTGCAGTGTTATCATCATCGTCGTCATCGTCGTCGTCATCGTCGTCGTTGTTGTTGTCTTGCTGCTCTCCGAGGGATCTTGGTCGGCTCCGTTGGGGCGGGGGGCGGGGGGTGGGGGTGGGGGTAGGGGACGGGGGGTGGGGGTAGGGGGCGGGGCGAGAGGCGGGGCTAGAGGGAGAAGAGGGCGTGTCCTAAAAAGGAAAGGCGCAAGGGAGGCGGAGCAAGGGAGAGGCGACGACCTAAGGAGGAAGAGGGGGGGGTGTGGGGTGAAAAAGAGCTTCATAGCTCATCGGATTCCTCCGGCGTGAATGAATATTGTGCTTGTGATTTTACTCGCGTCAGTTTAACACGTGGCAGGCTTTCGCGACCAATATTACTCATAATCAACGTTTTTGTGGGTTTAGATCGCGTTATTTATAAATGTGTCGTAACCCTCCACCACCCGACACGGCCAATCAGTAAAAAAGTTTCACGTTGACAAAAGACAAAATAGTTCACTGCTTTAGCCCACCGGGGCAGTGTTGAAGCGTGAAACCACAACACTTACAATGTTTGAGTAGCACGACGTTTCGCTGGTTATTGCGTCCAGCATCATCGGGCAATTCGCGTTGTATAACATTCTTATCACCCCCCTCCCCCAGGCTGGTACTGGGGCTCCCTGACGGCGAGTGACGCGAGGCAGATGCTGCGCCAGAGTGCGGAGGGCACGTTCCTGGTGCGCGACTCAACGCACCCGGACTACCTGTTCACGCTGTCGGTGAAGACCAGCCGGGGCCCCACCAACGTGCGCATCGAGTGCGCCGGCGGCAAGTTCAGCCTCGACTCGGCCTTCGTGGTGCGCCCCAAGGTGCTGCAGTTCGACGACGTCGTGGGCCTCGTGCAGTTCTACGTGGGCGCCAGCCAGCTGGAGGCCGATGCGCACGGCGCCTCCGCCGATGCCGCCGCCGCCGCTAGCGCTGGCAGCAGCGGTGTCGGTGCTTCTCACCGCGTTGGTGCCGCCGCAGCCGTCGTCAACAGCGTCGTCGGCGCTGCCACGGCCGCCGCCGGTGCCATTAATCATGTGGGTGGTGGTGGCGCTATTGCCGGCGGTGGTGCCGCCGCGGCCGCCGCCGCGGCCGCCGCCGATAACGCCGCTACCTCGGCCGTGGATGACGGCGCCCACGGGCAGGACGGTGCCGATGGGCCGGCGCTACGACCACCGCAGCAGCCGGCGGCGACAGCGGCGCCGGCGGCGCGGCCGCAGCTACCGACATTGCCGCAGGAAGCGGAGCCGGAAGATGACGCGATTGCGCCGACCCCGCTGGCGCCGCCACCACCACCACCACCACAACAACAACAACAACCGCTGCTCCCACCGCAGCCGCCGCCGCCGCCCCCTCTGCCTCCGCTGGCGGCGCCGGACATCGCGTTACCGGCGGAAGACGGCGCCGGCGCCGCCCCTGCGGCGGTCGCGGCAGCGCCGGCTCGTGCCGCCACCGCGGCGGCGGCGGCGCCGGCGGCGGCGGCGTCGGTGCAGCTGAAGCTGACGCGGCCGTACTACAGCTCGGCGCCCACGCTGCAGCACCTGAGCCGCACCGTCATCAACCGCAACGCGCGCACCGTCGCCGAGCTGCCGCTGCCCGGGCGCCTCAAGGAGTACCTGGACGAGTATCCCTACCGGCTCTAGCGGGCGGCCCGTCCGCCCTTGGGGTCCAGAGGGTCGGCCGGCGGTGGGGGGTGGGACGGGAGATTGGGGGCCGGGCGAGGTGGGCACGGGGCGCGGGGTTTGGCCACCGCCACCGCCGGCTTCGTCGTGCGCCGGTTGGCAGAGGGAGCGACGCGTGGGGCCTGCGTGCACACCGCACTCACGCACCGCGGTCACACCACACACACTAACCACACACTCACACCACATTCACACCACACGCACCGCACTCACACCACACTACACTGATCACACACACACCACACTCACCGCACTCACACCACACTCACCGCACTCGCTGCACTCACCACACTCATGCACCACACTCACACCGCACTCGTCGCACTCACACCACACTCGCCGCATTCACATCACACTCACCGCACACACACTGATCGCACTCACACACTGCAGTCAAACCACTCACTCACCACTCACACCACTCACTCACCACTCCCACACACCACTCACACACACCGCACACGCACATCACTCACTCACACACACCACTCACACACCACTCACTCACACACACCACTCACACACCACTCACACACACCACTCACACACCACTCACACCACACTCACACACACACACACCACTCACACAGACCGCACACGCTCCCCTCTCTCACGCACGCAGCCTCCCACTGCAGGTCGCCATCCCTCGTCGCAGCCGTGGCCGAGAATGCAAGCAGGGCGATCATTCCATCCGCCCGATTAAAACCACATGGGAAGGAGAGGAGACGCCAAGCGGTTGCTGCTGGAGGGGGAGGAGGTGGTGAGGGCGACGAGGGGAGTGGTGGTGGTGGTGGTGGTGAAACGGAGAAGACGATGAGGAGGCAGGAGGAGGAGGCAGGAGAAGTCTCGTTCCCTGCGGCTCCACAACTCTGGCCGCCGTGTGGCCGAGACGCAGCGTGAGATGCCGAGTTTAGTGGCTTTACGGGGGGGGGGTGAGTGGGGGGGGGGGGTCTGTGGGTTGCGTGGATCACGAACGCGCCCCCCCCCCACCACCAACTGTTGGACTTTGATACCTAGCGTCACCCCCCCCCCCGTCCTCCACCACCAACTCCAAACTGAACCCAGAGTTATGCGGCGACGATGACCGTGGTGGTGACGGTGTTGGTGGTGACGGTGGTGATGGCGGTGGTGACGGTGACGGTGGTGAAGAGGACATCTCAAGACGCGCCTCTCCATTGCTGGAGGGAGGAGGACTTGCAACAAAGGCATCTTCGTCTTCTTCATCATCGTCGTCATCATCATCATCAGCAGCAGCAGCAGCCATGGGCAGTCCACTGCTGGACAAAGTGGGGCCGCCCTCCGCCAGCGTCTGGTGCGATCACGTGGTGTGACGATCGCATCGTCAGTGGACCAACCCGTGACACCGTGCGGGTCTCGCCGTGACCCCGGCGACCCCGGATCCCGACATCCCAGCAAGGCCCCGGTCTGACTTGAGCTCTGGTCTGGGTAGAGACTCTGGTCAGCTCCCGCAGCGATAGCCTCCGATTCGCTCGGCCAAAATGCCAGTCGTGCTCCGGCGAAACTGCGGGTCCGGTCCGGGCACACTGCGGTTGTTTCTGGGAGAAAATCTAGTCCAGGTCCGAAGACAGAAACTCTACAGCCCGGTGCAACTCTCTACGATCTGTTCTAGATTTGAAGCTTTCATGACCGCAAGGATTCATACTCTTAGGTTTGTTCGGTAAAGTCACGTAGGTAAAAAAATATTATTAAAATTAATGAAAGTGATAATAGAAATAAAATAATTATTTTATTTCTCACGTAGGTAAAAATTTTAATTAATAAAGTAATAGAAATAAAATAATTTCAAATATTTATTTTATTTCTATTATTACTTTTATTAATTTTAATTTTATTTTTATAATAATAAGTTTTTTATTTATATTATTACTTTTATTAATTTTCTGTTTTACCTACGTGAGAAATAAAGTAATTATTTTATTTCCATTATTACTTTCATTAATTTAAAATTTATTTTTTAACCTACGTGACTTTACCGGTGCAACTCTCCGATCTGTGTCCGCTCCCTCGAGGCGCGTGGCCCAAAAACGTTGACAATCCAGCATCGTGCGCTGGCTGCCCCGGAACCTTGTCAGTACAGCAAGCGGGACGAATGCAACAGCTTCCCCCCCCGCGCCGTTCCCACCCACCCATGTCACCCCCCCCCCCCCCACTTAGTCTGAGAAGGACTTCTATTATATTACCGCCACGGTTGATGGCGGTGACGATGATGGCGATGTGGTTGGTGTTTGAAGGTTGCTGGTGGTGCTATGGGCTTGCGTGTAAATAACAGTGCGCGTGCACACGTGAGCGTGTACATCTCTCTCTCTCTCTGTGTGTGTCTCTCTGTTTAGACGTGAGGTTGTTCTTTTCTCCGCTGTATTATTCTTGTAAATGTTGTCCCTAGAAAATGAAATATTAATAGGATAGGCCCTGCATATTTAGATATTTTTAGTGCAAGCAGAGAGAGAGTGTGCGTGCGTGTGCGTCTGCTGTGTGCGTGTGGGGAGCGGTGGTGCAGCGGTTAGCGCTACGCTGCGCTACGAACTCGGCAACCCCAGTTCGATTCCCGCTCTCGGCCACTAGCACCGGTGACGATTATCTGAACTGGTCCTGGGCTTCCCCCCCCTCTAGGTCGACCCAGCCTGAAATGAGTACCTGGTGCGACGTGTATACAACATCGCCACTGGGGATACAAAGGCGGTTGGGCGTGGTGCTGGCCACCCACCCCCTCGCTAAGGGCACTTGCCCTTACAGTTTGTTCAGGCTATACGGGTGGGGGGGGGGCTTTGTGTGTGTGTGCGTGCACGTGTTTGCATCACACAGCAAACACGTGTGAATTAGTGTATCTACAGATGCGTGAGTATGAGTCAGCACGTGCGTGTGTGTGTGCGTGTGTGTGTGCGTGTGTGTGTGTGTGCGTGTGTGTGTGTGCGTGTGTGTGTGTGTGCGTGTGTGTGTGTGCGTGTGTGTGTGCGCGTGTGTGTGTGCGCGTGTGTGTGTGTGCGTGTGTGTGTGTGTGCGTGTGTGTGTGTGCGTGTGTGTGTGCGCGTGTGTGTGTGCGTGTGTGTGTGCGTGCGTGTGTGTGTGCGTGCGTGTGTGTGTGCGTGTGTGTGTGCGTGTGTGTGTGTGTGCGTGTGTGCGTGTGCGTGTGTGTGTGTGCGTGTGTGTGTGTGTGCGTGTGTGTGTGTGCGTGTGTGTGTGCGCGTGTGTGTGTGCGCGTGTGTGTGTGTGCGTGTGTGTGTGTGTGCGTGTGTGTGTGTGCGTGTGTGTGTGCGCGTGTGTGTGTGCGTGTGTGTGTGCGTGCGTGTGTGTGTGCGTGTGTGTGTGTGTGCGTGTGTGTGTGTGCGTGTGTGTGTGCGCGTGTGTGTGTGCGCGTGTGTGTGTGTGCGTGTGTGTGCGTGTGTGTGTGTGTGCGTGTGTGCGTGTGCGTGTGTGCGTGTGTGTGCGTGTGTGTGTGTGCG
Source organism: Lampetra planeri (assembly GCF_965212315.1). Lineage (NCBI taxonomy): Eukaryota > Metazoa > Chordata > Hyperoartia > Petromyzontiformes > Petromyzontidae > Lampetra > Lampetra planeri. Next base: position 4,969,849 of record NC_136150.1, read on the forward strand.
TGTGTGTGTGTGCGTGTGTGTGTGCGTGTGTGCGTGTGTGTGCGTGTGTGTGTGCGTGTGTGTGTGTGTGCGTGTGTGTGTGTGCGTGTGTGTGTGTGTGCGCGTGTGTGCGTGTGTGTGCGTGTGTGTGTGTGCGTGTGTGTGTGTGCGTGTGTGTGTGTGTGGTGCTGTGCACGCACGGAGCCTCGCTGGTATCGGCTATCTAGGTTCGATTCCCGATTCAAACCACCTCCTCTAGGTACACTCGGCCGTGAGTTTCGCCATCAATCTGGTGACGGAGTCGAACAAACGCCTCGGGCATCGTAGCGCAGTGCGCAAACCACCGCGACGGGTACGATGCACAGGATCCCCCTGTATAGTATAGCCTTCGAGGCCGTAGGGGCAAGTGCTGCGTTGGGGAGCGCCGCGTAAACGAGGAGGAACGGTGCACGAGCTGCGACGTGGACACCAGCACCAGGCGCGCCCGTCCGCCTTTGTCTCCCCGCTTGCTGTGGATCACGCTGCGATAGGCCGAGTCATGCTGGAAGAGGACCAGGCACGGTTCGGATACCACTTTCCACTGATCTTGTACGCCCGGGCTGGGGAATTGAACCCGGGTGGACACCGCACTCACCACCACCACTACCACCCAGCGATGTCTCTGCGGTGCTCGTGCCAGGCTAGGTGCACGTGCAGGTTATCGGAGTGTGTTGGAAGTTTCTCGCCACGGGTGGCCGTGGGTGGACCGACTCGGATGAGCCACAGCAGACGCTGCACCAGCTGCGTCACCACCAAACCGCGCCAACTCTCGCCGCGTTTTATCCGCCCCGGCGCTCCGCCCGTTGTTGTGAGCGTCGCTCCTCCCAGGCCTCCGTTGTTGCTGAAGGTGGGGGTGGGGACCGCCTCCCCGGCGTGCCGTCAGAGTGCACCTAGCCTGGCACTGCCCCGGTCAGCGGCGTCCTCTTCGACAGCGGCCGATCCGGAAAACCACGCTCAGCTCCACGGCATCGCTGTACCCAGTGGTGTGATGGGACAGGCAGGAGGAGGGGGGGGGCTTGGTGGCCAAAGCTGCCAACACCGTGAGAGTCGCCATCGGCAGCTGTGTCAAAGAACAAAGCGACTCATTTTTAGATTTAAAGCTTTCGTGACTGCAGGGATTCGCCTTCTTGGTTCTTTCGGTAAGGTCACGTAGAAGGGAAATAATAAAATAAAAATAAAACATAATGAAATTATATAATAAGAGGTTTTATTTTTATTATTGTATTATTATTGTATTACTTTCATTCTACGTGACTTTACCGAGAGAACCAGAAAGCGACTCATTTCGCAGGAGACGGAGAGAGCCCCCTACAGCGTTAAATGTTCGAGACCGCGCGCGTAACGAGGACGCGATGAGGACAAGAGGGGGGGGGGGGGCAGCGATGTCGAACAGTGTCGAGGTGCGACCGTGCGAGACGGATACAAATAGTGGGGGGCCCCACCTGAGCAATTGTCGCGCCCCCCCTGAGCTGATAATGTAGTTACTACGTCACTGATAATGTAGTTACTACGTCACTGATAATGTAGTTACTACACCACTGATAATGTAGTTACTATGTCACTGATGATGTAGTTACTACACCACTGATAATGTAGTTACTACACCACTGATAATGTAGTTACTATGTCACTGATGATGTAGTTACTACACCACTGATAATGTAGTTACTACGTCACTGATGATGTAGTTACTATGTCACTGATGATGTAGTTACTACACCACTGATAATGTAGTTACTACGTCACTGATGATGTAGTTACTATGTCACTGATAATGTAGTTACTACACCACTGATAATGTAGTTACTACGCCACTGATGACGTAGTTACTATGTCACTGATGATGTAGTTACTACACCACTGATAATGTAGTTACTACACCACTGATAATGTAGATACTATGTCACTGATGATGTAGTTACTACGCCACTGATAATGTAGTTACTACGTCACTGATGATGTAGTTACTACGCCACTGATAATGTAGTTACTACGCCACTGATGATGTAGTTACTACACCACTGATAATGTAGTTACTACGTCACTGATGATGTAGTTACTACGTCACTGATAATGTAGTTACTACGCCACTGATGATGTAGTTACTATGTCACTGATGATGTAGTTACTACGCCACTGATAATGTAGTTACTACGCCACTGATGATGTAGTTACTATGTCACTGATGATGTAGTTACTACGTCACTGATAATGTAGTTACTACGCCACTGATGATGTAGTTACTATGTCACTGATAATGTAGTTACTACGCCACTGATGATGTAGTTACTATGTCACTGATGATGTAGTTACTACGTCACTGATAATGTAGTTACTACGCCACTGATGATGTAGTTACTATGTCACTGATGATGTAGTTACTACGCCACTGATAATGTAGTTACTATGTCACTGCTGATGTAGTTACTATGTCACTGATAATGTAGTTACTACGCCACTGATGATGTAGTTACTATGTCACTGATGATGTAGTTACTACGTCACTGATAATGTAGTTACTACGCCACTGATGATGTAGTTACTATGTCACTGATGATGTAGTTACTACGTCACTGATAATGTAGTTACTACGTCACTGATAATGTAGTTACTACGCCACTGATGATGTAGTTACTATGTCACTGATGATGTAGTTACTACGCCACTGATAATGTAGTTACTACGTCACTGATAATGTAGTTACTACACCACTGATAATGTAGTTACTATGTCACTGATGATGTAGTTACTACACCACTGATAATGTAGTTACTACACCACTGATAATGTAGTTACTATGTCACTGATGATGTAGTTACTACACCACTGATAATGTAGTTACTACGCCACTGATGACGTAGTTACTATGTCACTGATGATGTAGTTACTACACCACTGATAATGTAGTTACTACACCACTGATAATGTAGTTACTATGTCACTGATGATGTAGTTACTACACCACTGATAATGTAGTTACTACGTCACTGATGATGTAGTTACTATGTCACTGATGATGTAGTTACTACACCACTGATAATGTAGTTACTACGTCACTGATGATGTAGTTACTATGTCACTGATAATGTAGTTACTACGTCACTGATGATGTAGTTACTATGTCACTGATAATGTAGTTACTACACCACTGATAATGTAGTTACTACGCCACTGATGACGTAGTTACTATGTCACTGATGATGTAGTTACTACACCACTGATAATGTAGTTACTACACCACTGATAATGTAGATACTATGTCACTGATGATGTAGTTACTACGCCACTGATAATGTAGTTACTACGTCACTGATGATGTAGTTACTACGCCACTGATAATGTAGTTACTACGCCACTGATGATGTAGTTACTACACCACTGATAATGTAGTTACTACGTCACTGATGATGTAGTTACTACGTCACTGATAATGTAGTTACTACGCCACTGATGATGTAGTTACTATGTCACTGATGATGTAGTTACTACGCCACTGATAATGTAGTTACTATGTCACTGCTGATGTAGTTACTACGTCACTGATAATGTAGTTACTACGCCACTGATGATGTAGTTACTATGTCACTGATGATGTAGTTACTACGTCACTGATAATGTAGTTACTACGCCACTGATGATGTAGTTACTATGTCACTGATAATGTAGTTACTACGTCACTGATAATGTAGTTACTACGCCACTGATGATGTAGTTACTATGTCACTGATGATGTAGTTACTACGTCACTGATAATGTAGTTACTACGCCACTGATGATGTAGTTACTATGTCACTGATAATGTGGTTACTACACCACTGATGATGTAGTTACTATGTCACTGATGATGTAGTTACTACGTCACTGATAATGTAGTTACTACGCCACTGATAATGTAGTTACTACGCCACTGATGATGTAGTTACTACACCACTGATAATGTAGTCACTACACCACTGATGATGTAGTTACTACACCACTTATAATGTAGTTACTACGCCACTGATAATGTAGTTACTATGTCACTGATGATGTAGTTACTACGCCACTTATAATGTAGTTACTACGCCACTGATAATGTAGTCACTACGCCACTGATAATGTGGTTACTACACCACTGATAATGTAGTTACTATGCTATGCCACTGATAATGTAGTTACTACACCACTGATAATGTAGTTACTACACCACTGATAATGTAGTTACTACGCCACTGATAATGTAGTCACTACGCCACTGATAATGTGGTTACTACACCACTGATAATGTAGTTACTACGCCACTGATAATGTAGTTACTACACCACTGATAATGTAGTTACTATGCTATGCCACTGATAATGTAGTTACTACACCACTGATAATGTAGTTACTATACCACTGATAATGTAGTTACTACGTCACTGATAATGTAGTTACTACGTCACTGATAATGTAGTTACTACACCACTGATAATGTAGTTACTACGTCACTGATAATGTAGTTACTACACCACTGATAATGTAGTTACTATGTCACTGATGATGTAGTTACTACACCACTGATAATGTAGTTACTACGCCACTGATGACGTAGTTACTATGTCACTGATGATGTAGTTACTACGTCACTGATGATGTAGTTACTACGTCACTGATGATGTAGTTACTACACCACTGATAATGTAGTTACTACGTCACTGATGATGTAGTTACTACGCCACTGATAATGTAGTTACTACGCCACTGATAATGTAGTTACTACGCCACTGATAATGTAGTTACTACGCCACTGATAATGTAGTTACTATGCTATGCCACTGATAATGTAGTTACTACACCACTGATAATGTAGTTACTATACCACTGATGATGTAGTTACTACGCCACTGATAATGTAGTTACTATGTCACTGATGATGTAGTTACTACGCCACTGATAATGTAGTTACTACACCACTGATGATGTAGTTACTACGCCACTGATAATGTAGTTACTACTTCACTGATAATGTAGTTACTACACCACTGATAATGTAGTTACTATGTCACTGATGATGTAGTTACTACACCACTGATAATGTAGTTACTACGCCACTGATGACGTAGTTACTATGTCACTGATGATGTAGTTACTACGTCACTGATGATGTAGTTACTACGCCACTGATAATGTAGTTACTACGCCACTGATAATGTAGTTACTACGCCACTGATGATGTAGTTACTATGCTATGCCACTGATGATGTAGTTACTACGCCACTGATGATGTAGTTACTACACCACTGATGATGTAGTTACTACACCACTGATGATGTAGTTACTACACCACTGATGATGTAGTTACTACACCACTGATGATGTAGTTACTACACCACTGATGATGTAGTTACTACGTCACTGATAATGTAGTTACTACGTCACTGATAATGTAGTTACTACGTCACTGAGAATGTAGTTACTACGTCACTGATAATGTAGTTACTACGTCACTGATAATGTAGTTACTACGTCACTGATAATGTAGTTACTACGTCACTGATAATGTAGTTACTACGTCACTGATAATGTAGTTACTACGTCACTGATAATGTAGTTACTACGTCACTGATAATGTAGTTACCACGCCACTGAGAATGTAGTTACTACGTCACTGATAATGTAGTTACTACGTCACTGATAATGTAGTCACTACGCCACTGAGAATGTAGTTACTACGTCACTGATAATGTAGTTACTACGTCACTGATAATGTAGTTACCACGCCACTGAGAATGTAGTTACTACGTCACTGATAATGTAGTTACTACGTCACTGATAATGTAGTTACCACGCCACTGAGAATGTAGTTACTACGTCACTGATAATGTAGTTACTACGTCACTGATAATGTAGTTACCACGCCACTGAGAATGTAGTTACTATGTCACTGATAATGTAGTTACTACGCCACTGATAATGTAGCTACTACACCACTGATAATGTAGTTACTACGTCACTGATAATGTAGTTACTACGTCACTGATAATGTAGTTACTACGTCACTGATAATGTAGTTACTACGTCACTGATAATGTAGTTACTACGTCACTGATAATGTAGTTACTACGCCACTGATAATGTAGCTACTACACCACTGATAATGTAGTCACTACGCCACTGATAATGTAGTTACTACGTCACTGATAATGTAGTTACTACGTCACTGATAATGTAGTTACTACGTCACTGATAATGTAGTTACTACGTCACTGATAATGTAGTTACTACGTCACTGATAATGTAGTTACTACGCCACTGATAATGTAGCTACTACACCACTGATAATGTAGTTACTACGTCACTGATAATGTAGTTACTACGTCACTGATAATGTAGTTACTACACCACTGAGAATGTAGTTACTACGTCACTGATAATGTAGTTACTACGTCACTGATAATGTAGTTACCACGCCACTGAGAATGTAGTTACTACGTCACTGATAATGTAGTTACTACGTCACTGATAATGTAGTTACTACGTCACTGATAATGTAGTTACTACACCACTGATAATGTAGTTACTACGTCACTGATAATGTAGTTACTACGTCACTGATAATGTAGTTACTACGTCACTGATAATGTAGTCACTACACCACTGATAATGTAGTTACTACGCCACTGATAATGTAGTTACTACACCACTGATAATGTAGTTACTACACCACTGATAATGTAGTCACTACACCTCTGATGATGTAGTTACTACACCACTGATAATGTAGTTACTACACCACTGATAATGTAGTCACTACACCACTGATGATGTAGTTACTACGCCACTGATAATGTAGTCACTACACCTCTGATGATGTAGTTACTACGCCACTGATAATGTAGTCACTATACCTCTGATGATGTAGTTACTACGCCACTGATAATGTAGTCACTACACCTCTGATGATGTAGTTACTACACCACTGATGATGTAGTTACTACACCACTGATGATGTAGTTACTACGCCACTGATAATGTAGTCACTACACCTCTGATGATGTAGTTACTACGCCACTGATAATGTAGTCACTACACCTCTGATGATGTAGTTACTACGCCACTGATAATGTAGTCACTACACCACTGACTGTACCGCATCAGCTCCATCTCATCTCCAGCCCCACCTCTCTCCTTCCCAACAGAAGGCCCACGACCGGTTCAGATATCACTCGGTCACGATGCTGTCCTGAGGTGAACCCCAAATCGGCCGGGCTCGGAACGCGGGCGCGCTAACCACTGCGCCACCGCTCTCACCCCTCCGCACGCAGCACAAGCAAAGCGGTCGTGCATGGAACAGAGAGAGAGAAACAACCTGAGGATATCTTGTTGGTTCTTTCGGTAAAGTCACGTAGAATGGAAATGAAAAAATAAAAAAATAAAACATTATAATATAATAAAATAAATCACGAATTATTTTATTATGTTTTATTTTAATTATTTTATTATTTCCATTCTACGTGACTTTACCGAAAGAACCAACAAGACGAATCCCTGCAGTCACGAAAGCTTTAAATCGACACCTGAGGACAATCTTGTTTTTGAAGCTTTCGTGACTGCACGAATCCATCCTCTTCGGGTCTTTCGGTAAAGTCACGTGGGTGGAAAAAATAAGAATCGATCGCAACGCGAGCAATCGTCATCAGGTGAGAGAACCACAGCGAGAGAGATAATCAAACTGCTGTAGTGGGAGAGGTGTCGTTACCCTTTGCTGACAACGAAACACGAGCTGGTGTGGAGATTTCCAAGCGGCAAATGGGAACGTCTCGCAGGGGAATTCGCGTTGACTGCACGAGCCACGCAGCGGTGACTTGCGGTGAGCGTGCAAACGAGACGTGCTCCGACTCTGATGTTTTTCAGTTTTCATTTATTATTTTAATTCATCAGGTACATCGCCCTGTGAGCCACGCGGCTCTTGACTCGGGGGGCGCAACGAAAACAGGAAACATCTCCAAGTGACTGCACGCAACAGAAAAACCCTGGAAATAATCTGTCCATGTGCGCCTTGTCTTTTGAAGCTGATTGCCCTGCAGCAGCATCAGCAGCAGCATCAGCAGCATCAGCAGCATTAGCAGCATCAGCAGCATCAGCAGCAGCAGCATCAGCAGCAGCAGCAGCATCATCAGCATCAGCAGCAGCATCAGCATCAGCAGCATCAGCATCAGCAGCATCAGCAGCAGCAGCAGCAGCATCAGCAGCATCAGCAGCATCAGCATCAGCAGCATCAGCAGCATCAGCATCAGCAGCAGCAGCATCAGCATCAGCAGCATCAGCATCAGCAGCATCAGCAGCAGCAGCAGCATCAGCATCAGCAGCATCAGCATCAGCAGCATCAGCAGCATCAGCAGCAGCAGCATCAGCATCAGCAGCATCAGCAGTAGCATCAGCAGCATCAGCAGCATCAGCAGCATTAGCAGCAGCAGTAGCAGCATCAGTAGCAGCATCAGCAGCAGCAGCAGCATCAGTAGCAGTAGCAGCATCAGTAGCAGCATCAGCAGCATCAGCAGCAGTAGCAGCATCAGTAGCAGCATCAGCATCAGTAGCAGCATCAGCAGCAGCATCAGTAGCAGCAGCAGCATCAGCAGCATCAGTAGCAGCAGCATCAGCAGCATCAGCAGCATCAGCATCAGCAGCATTAGCAGCATCATCAGTAGCAGCAGCATCAGCAGCAGCATCAGCAGCAGCATTAGCAGCATCAACATTAGCAGCAGCATCAGCATCAGCAGCAGCATCAGCAGCAGCATCAGCAGCAGCATCAGCATCAGCAGCATTAGCAGCAGCATTAGCAGCATCAGCAGCAGCAGTAGCATCAGCAGCATCAGCAGCATCAGCAGCAGCAGCAGCATCATCATCAGCAGCATCAGCAGCAGCATCAGCAGCATCAGCAGTAGCATCAGCAGCAGCATCAGCAGCATCAGCAGCATCATCAGTAGCAGCATTAGCAGCAGCAGCATCAGCAGCATCATCAGCATCAGCAGCATCATCAGCAGCAGCATCAGCATCATCAGCATCAGCATCAGCAGCATCAGCAGCAGCATTATCAGCAGCAGCATCAGCAGCAGCATCAGCAGCAGCATTAGCAGCAGCATCAGCAGCATCAGCATCATCAGCAGCATCAGCAGCAGCATCAGCAGCATCAGCAGCATCATAAGCATCATCAGCAGCATCAGCAGCAGCATCAGCAGCATCAAAAGCAGCAGCAGCATCAGCAGCATTAGCAGCAGCATCAGCAGCATCATCAGCAGCAGCATCAACAGCATCAGCAGCAGCATCAGCAGCATCAGCATCATCAGCAGCATCAGCAGCATCAGCAGCAGCATTATCAGCAGCAGCATCAGCAGCAGCATTAGCAGCAGCATCAGCAGCAGCATCAGCAGCATCAGCATCATCAGCAGCATCAGCAGCAGCATCAGCAGCATCAGCAGCATCATAAGCATCATCAGCAGCATCAGCAGCAGCATCAGCAGCATCAAAAGCAGCAGCAGCATCAGCAGCATTAGCAGCAGCATCAGCAGCATCATCAGCAGCAGCATCAACAGCATCAGCAGCAGCATCAACAGCATCAGCAGCAGCATCAGCAGCATCAGCAGCATCAGCAGCAGCAGCATCAACAGCAGCAGCATCAGCATCAGCAGCATCAGCAGCAGCATCAGCAGCATCAGCAGCAGCAGCATCAGCAGCAGCAGCATCAGCAGCATTAGCAGCATCAGCCTTCAGAGAGCAACGTCAAAAGGCGACCCGTGCAAGGGCAATGCAACATCATTTATAGCTCGTGGGGGGTGGTGGGGTGGGGTGGGGGTGTTAGACAGTGACTCGATCTGTCCTCGTCCCGTGTCTCTCTCCCCCCCCCACACTCGACCCCCACCCCCCGCTGTCTTTCCAAAACACATCCCAGACACACCAGCAACAAATCCCACGACTTTCTCTTTTTTTGAACACGCGACAAAGATTCCCACTCCCGCCCTGTTGCCTGCAACTGTTGGGTCAAGTGCTGTTTGCGGAGTCGCGGCCACCGATTAAACCCGCACGGCACACCGGGGGGTGGGGGGGTAGGTGGCCAGCACCACGCCCGGCCGCCTTTGTCTCCCCAGTGTCGATGTTTACTACACCAGGCACTCGACTCGTTTCAGTCGAACTCAAAGAGGTCCCAGGATCGGTTCCAGGTAATCGAACTCTGGTGGCCGGGTGCGTAGCACAGCGCGCTAATCGCTACACCCCCCATCATATCAATATGATTGATATCCACACACACGTGATGCGTTTATTGCCAGTCTCCGTGTCCCTCTCTCCCATCATCTCTGTCGTCTCACCCACCGCTGTGTTCAACCACCACCAACACCGCAGGCCACAACCATTGACACTCATTCACCCACTCACACAAGACAAAGATCCCCCGTGTAGCCTTGACACACTGTTTGGGCAAGTGCTGCTAGCGAGTAGCACCTATGAAGGTGAGCCAGCACCACGCCCGGCCGCCTTTGTCTCCCCGGTGTCGATGTTTTTTTTTACATACAGTACCGGGTACTCGTTTGAGGCTGAGTCGACCTAGGGGAGGCCCAGGGCCGGTTCGGATAATCGCCACCGGTGTTGGCCGTGAGCGCAGCGCACTACCCGCTACACTACCTGCTACACTACCCGCTACACTACCTCGCTCACCCTAAAGGTCACCTCACTCCTCTCTCGCTTTCTCTCGCTGCTTAATCACTCCCACTGCTCCACTCTGGAAATTCCCATCCTCCCATCATCATCATGCCATCCTCATCATCATCTCCAGCCCTCACAATGATCACCACGCTCAACAACTGCGCGAGCCGCGTGCATCTCTCTCTGTCTCTCTGTTGACGACGTTCACAGTCGCGAGGTTTGTGACACGGGCCGCTTGCTGACTCCCTGTGCTCAGCAAATGTGGTGACGACCAAAACAAAACCGAAACTCGCGCCCACATGATGGATTCATTGATCCACACCACCCACCCACCTCCACACGCCGGATCTGATCTCAGTGATGATGAACTCAACTAGAACAAACTGAAGAAATTCATGTTTCAACAGGTAAGGCCCGTTGAGCTGCAACCACGGGGAGAGAGACACGCAAACTCCAAATATACAGCAGCAGCATGCGTCAGGGGTCGGGATAGGGATCGAACCCACGACCTCCTGTATACCAGGCGAGGTAATTAACATCTCCTAGCCACCGTGATGATGATGAGAGAGAGACACGCAAACTCCAAATATGCAGCAGCAGGCGTCAGGGTCGGGATCGAACCCACGACCTCCTGTATACCAGGCGAGGTAGTTAACATCTCCTAGCCACCGTGATGATGATGAGAGAGAGACACGCAAACTCAAAATATACAGCAGCAGGCGTCAGGGGTCGGGATCGAACCCACGACCTCCTACATACTCACTGATCCCACGCGAAGTGATCCCTGCAGAGTATCGATCCCATGTTCTTCGCCATCATCACCGGCGTCAGCGCCGTCAACTCTTCCTCTCCTCTCCCCTCCCCAAGCCCTCGTCAACTCGCGAGTTTACTCACCACCAACACCACCGGCATGGTGAAGTATGGTCAAACAAGCCACGCCCTCTTCTTGGTTCTTTCGGTAAAGTCACGTAGAAGGGAAATAATAAAATAATAAAAATAAAACATAATAAAATACAATTCTCATACAATGTTTTCTTTTTATTATTTTATTATTTCCCTTCTACGTGACTTTACCGAAAGAACCAAGAAGATGAATCCCTGCAGTCACGAAAGCTTTTAATCGAAACCCACGCCCTGTACTCATTGTTTTTTTCGGGTAAAGTCAAGTATGTAGAAATAAAAATTTAACTAAATTAAAATAAATCACGACGTTTCGAACGCAACACAAGCGATCACCATCTGATGATGATCATTTTATTTTATTTCTACATTCGTGACTTTACCGAAAAAAACCAACGCGTACAGTAATTTCTGCAATCACGAAAGCTTCAATATTATGTGAACCCGCGCCCTGTAGGTCGTGGCGTGGCTGGACGGGGAGGGGGGAGACCTTCACCCAGCAGTTGATTGCTCAGAGTAGTACATTATTCTCATCGTCATGCTCGATCCACTGTTGGATGTAAGCCTCTTCCCTCAAAAGCTGCTTCTGCACCCTCCCCCACCCCTCCCCTCTCACTCCTCTTTTTTTACGATCAGTGGAAACAAGAAGATGCTCGGTGTAGTCGGCACTTTGCTTCGTTCATCATTTCGTAATATTTTTTTTATAACTTTGCTTTATGTAAACCCCCACCTCTCGCTCACTCTCTCGCTCACTCTCTCGGTCACTCTCTAGATCACTCTCTCGGTCGCTCTCTGGCTCACTCTCTCGCTCACTCTCTCGCCCTCTCTCTTTTGTTTTACGATCAGTGGAAACAAGAAGATGCTCGGTGTAGTCGGCACTTTGCTTCGATCAAAATTTAGTTTTTTTTCAATGCTTTGCTTTATGTGCCCCCCCCCCCCCTCTTTTGAAATGAAATATTTCACGAAAGATTTCACGCTCTGCTCTCTTTCTTATTACCCCTTCCCTCTCTCTCTACCCCTCTCTATACCCCCTCTCTCTACCCCCTCTCTCTCTACCTCCTCTCTCTCTACCCCCTCTCTCTACCCCCTCTCTCTACCCCATCTCTCTCTACCCTCTCTCTCCCTACTCTGTCTATGTCCCCCTATGTTTTCTATGCAATGTTTTCTTTTGTTACTACGTCAAGTGCTGCATCTGCACGCAGCCCTTCTCGCAGTCCTACGGCCTCCGACGTGTAGCTCATATCAGCGTGCAGAGCTCCCCGTCATCTGCCACCGAGCACACGGCCTCCTCCATCGCCCACTGCTCCATGAAGGCCGGCACGGCGTGGGTCAGCCGCGCATGGCGGAACTCCAGCCACACACCCTGGCTCCGACCAGAGCGCGGAAGATGCCCAGGCTGCTGGCCGGACGTTTCCCCTCCAGGACCACCTTCCTCGCCCTGTATATGGCGAGCTTGGCGTAGCCGACGAGCCCCAGACTCTCTCTCTCTCTGGCTGTGTCTCTGCGCGTAATTCCAGACTCGCGTTCTCTCCGTGCGTCCTCTCTGTGAACAATTACATCGTCGTTTAAACACTTCCATTAGCGTTGTTTAAATAGATACGTTTTCATTGTGTACGGCGCAGCGGGCAAGTGGTGTCACGATGTATGGGGTCACCTGGGTTCAACGCACAGTGTCCGCCACCATCATCATCATCGTCATTCCTCCTCTCTCATCTTCTCCCTCGTGCCCTCCCCACCCTCTCCTTCCCTCCCCTTCTCCCCGTCCTCCACCCCCCCCCCAACTCTCCTCGTCTTTCTCCTGCCCACCTCCTCCCCTCTCGGCACCCCGGACGATGGGAAGGGGGGGGCTTTATCCAAACCAGACTCGCCCCGCCTTGATGGGTGCGGCATGATGCGTGCGTACGGGCGGGGAGATAGGTCTTTGATATGCGGCCAAACGATCTGGGCGGCGGAACGCGGATTCCCTCTGCTCGGCCGCTCGACCACAGCAAACGCCGCCACCACCACCACCACGGCGCTCGTGCCAGGCTAGGTGCCACTCTTGACGCTATCACTTTGAAGGGTCGATGGCTCGCAGCTGCTGCTGCTGCTGGCAAGGACTGTCATGATGGGACAGGCCCAGGTGCCCATGGGTTGACTTCATATCACGCGCGTGGAATAGGCAACGTTTCGGGCAACGGCCCTTATTAATGGCGTAGAGGCAGAGGGGCCGCGAGAGATGGCAGTGAGTTGGAGACTGCTATGATCGTGGTACCATGTACACCGTGGGGAGCCTTGGTCGCAAGTTTTAAATTGACGATTATTTTATAGACCCGGCACTTGGAATGCGATTGGAACCACTACGGTCAGCGCTCCTTCAACGGAGGACTAAGAGCAAAACCACACGGACTCGCAGCAGAAGGGACCTCAACTTTGTTATTGTACAGGGTGGCCCAAAAGTTAGGACACACAGGGGTTGTTATTGTACAGAGTTCTTACGGTAAAGTCACGTGGGTAGAAAATAAAATAAATCACGAAGTTTCGGGCGCAACACACAAGCTTCCATCACCACCTGATGACGGACGCTTGTGTTGCGCTCGAAACGTCGAGATTTATTTTATTTTCTACCCACGTGACTTTACCGAAAGAACCAAAGAGTATGGATTTCCTGCAGTCACGAAAGCCTCAAATCAAGATTGTACAGGGTGGCCCAAAAGTTAGGACACACAGGGGTTGTTATTGTACAGAGTGGCCCAAACGTCCGATGACCAAGGCCTGATGATGGTCGTGGCTCACAGCGGTCCTGGACTTCCACACTAGGTCAACTCTGCCTTAAATAAGTACTGTACCCGGCGCGGTGTGTAATAAACATCAACACTGGGGAGACAAAGACGGCTTGGCGTGGTGCCGACCACCCACCCCTCTCGTGTCCCGGCCTTCTGGGGTGCTACTCGCGACCAGCACTTGCCCCTTACAGTCTGTCGAGGCTACACGGTGGGTGGGGAATCTTTGTCTTTGTTGCTTTACATAGCGCGGGGGGAGGGGGGGGCGGTGATGAAGAAGGCGGCATTGCTCACGGAACCGCCTGTTGTGAGTTTAACCGCCAAATCCGTTGTGATTGGTTTTCCACCTTAATGAACGAGAGTGCGCTCACGAAGACTCATTGCAGCTGCCCCCCCCACACCTCCACCTCCACGTGTTCCCGATCAAGTTCATACACACACAAGGCAAATGTGCCCCGTGTAGCCTTCACGGACTGTTGGGGCAAGTGCTGTTAGCGTAGTAGCAGCAGCACCTTTTAAACCCGGCACGGCACACGGAGGGGTGGGGTGGCCAGCACCACGCCCAGCCGCCTTTGTCTCCCTCCCCCCCCCCCCCGCAGTGGTGATGTTTGCACACCACTGCACCAGGTATTCATTTTAGGCTGAGTCAACCTAAGGGAGGCACCAGGACCGGTCCAGATAATCGTCACCAGTGTTGTTGGTGGCCGATTAGCGGGAATCGAACTGGGGTCTACGCCGTGTTCGAAGCGCGGTGCGCTGACCGCTATGCCAACGCTCCACACAAACGCCACACAAAGACAAAGATCCCCCGTGTAGCCTTAACCGACTGTTGGGGTAAGTGCTGTTAGCGAGCACCTATAAAGGCCGGCACGGCACACGAGGGGGTGGGTGGCCAGCACCACGCCCGGCCGCTTTTGTCTCCCCAGTGGCGATGTTTACACACCGCACCGGGGTACCCATTTGAGGCCGAGTCGACCTAGGGGAGGCCCCAGGACCGGTTCAGATAATCGTCACCGGTGTTGTCCGTGAGCGGATCGCCAGGTGCGTAGCGCTAACCGCACCACCACCGCTCTCCACTACGCAAACGCCACACGCATCGTACAGAGACAGGGCTTCCACGTTGTTTCTACGTGTTCGGATGTACCCGCGTCGTTCTGTGTGTGGGGGGGGGGGCTTCGAGCTCCTTACGCGGAGGTCCGTGGGGTCCAATCGTGGATCTAGAATGATGGCATCCTCCAGACGGTAGTTCTAAATCACATTCTAGTTTTGAACGTTTTCAATCCCACTCCGGTCTGAAATCCACTCTCGTCTTGAGTGGAAATTCCACTCGGTGATGAACCCTGTGCTAACTAAACTGGTCCCAAATTCCGCTGCAGATCGACTCTTAATCCCACTCTCGCCTGAGCCTCAATCCGTCCAGTCGGAGTGGCAATCACACCCCCGTCTCAACCTGAATCCCACTCTCACCTGAGCCTCAATCCGTCCAGTCGGAGTGGCAATCACACCCCCGTCTCAACCTGAATCCCACTCTCACCTGAGCCTCAATCCGTCCAGTCGGAGTGGCAATCACACCCCCGTCTCAACCTGAATCCCACTCTCACCTGAGCCTCAATCCGTCCAGTCGGAGTGGCAATCACACCCCCGTCTCGACCTGAATCCCACTCTCGTATCGGTGTGTCAACCCCACTGAATTTAGAAACTGGAATCCTCCAATCCGGAATTCAAATCCCATTCGAGTCCGATCCTCAAAGTGTGAATCCCACTCGAGAATGAATCCAGTCCCGGGACGCCACTGCACCCTCCGCCTCGTCTCACGCCAAAGTCTCTAAGCCCCCCCCCCCCGAGCCCCCCCCCCGAGCCCCCCCCCCCGAGCCCCCCCTCCCACTCCTCTCTGAGCCCACCCCCTGGGGCCCCCCACACTCTCTCCCTAAGCCCCACCCCCTTCCTGAGCCCACCCCCCTCCCTGAGCCCCCCCACCCCCCTCCCTGAGGCCCCCCCCTCACTCTCTCCCTAAGCCCCACCCCCTCTCTGAGCCCCCACCCACTGCCCCCCCCCCCCCCACTGCTTGACCCCTCCCCCCCCGGGGGCTGACGATGGGAGACGTTCTGTACCAAACCAACAACTCCCGGCGAACATCGCCCCCCCCCACCCCCCAGCGCGGTGTTATTTATTTATTTATTTATGGCTTCGTCTCTCTCCTTTGTTTTTACGATCAGATGCTCGGTGGAGTCGGCACTTTGCTTCGTTCATCATTTTGGTTTTTCATTCAATGCTTTGCCCTCCCCACTCTCCCTCCCCACTCTCCCTCCCCACTCTCCCTCCCCACTCTCCCTCCCCACTCTCCCTCCCCACCCTCCCTCCCCACCCTCCCTCCCCACTCTCCCTCCCCACCCTCCCTCCCCACCCTCCCTCCCCACCCTCCCTCCCCACTCTCCCTCCCCACCCTCCCTCCCCACCCTCCCTCCCCACTCTCCCTCCCCACCCTCCCTCCCCACCCTCCCTCCCCACCCTCCCTCCCCACCCTCCCTCCCCACCCTCCCTCCCCACTCTCCCTCCCCACCCTCCCTCCCCACCCTCCCTCCCCACTCTCCCTCCCCACTCTCCCTCCCCACCCTCCCTCCCCACCCTCCCTCCCCACTCTCCCTCCCCACTCTCCCTCCTCACCCTCCCTCCCCACTCTCCCTGCCCACTCTCCCTCCCCACCCTCCCTCCCCACCCTCCCTCCCCACTCTCCCTCCCCACCCTCCCTCCCCACCCTCCCTCCCCACTCTCCCTCCCCACCCTCCCTCCCCACCCTCCCTCCCCACTCTCCCTCCCCACTCTCCCTCCCCACCCTCCCTCCCCACCCTCCCTCCCCACTCTCCCTCCCCACTCTCCCTCCTCACCCTCCCTCCCCACTCTCCCTCCCTCCCCACCCTCCCTCCCCACCCTCCCTCCCCACTCTCCCTCCCCACCCTCCCTCCCCACCCTCCCTCCCCACTCTCCCTCCCCACCCTCCCTCCCCACCCTCCCTCCCCACTCTCCCTCCCCACCCTCCCTCCCCACTCTCCCTCCCCACCCTCCCTCCCCACTCTCCCTCCCCACTCTCCCTCCCCACCCTCCCTCCCCACCCTCCCTCCCCACTCTCCCTCCCCACCCTCCCTCCCCACCCTCCCTCCCCACTCTCCCTCCCCACCCTCCCTCCCCACCCTCCCTCCCCACTCTCCCTCCCCACCCTCCCTCCCCACCCTCCCTCCCCACTCTCCCTGCCCACTCTCCCTCCCCACTCTCCCTCCCCACCCTCCCTCCCCACCCTCCCTCCCCACTCTCCCTCCCCACCCTCCCTCCCCACCCTCCCTCCCCACTCTCCCTCCCCACCCTCCCTCCCCACCCTCCCTCCCCACTCTCCCTCCCCACCCTCCCTCCCCACTCTCCCTCCCCACCCTCCCTCCCCACTCTCCCTCCCCACTCTCCCTCCCCACCCTCCCTCCCTCCCCACCCTCCCTCCCCACTCTCCCTCCCCACCCTCCCTCCCCACCCTCCCTCCCCACTCTCCCTCCCCACCCTCCCTCCCCACCCTCCCTCCCCACTCTCCCTCCCCACTCTCCCTCTGCTCTCTGTGGATGAAGAATTCCACCCCCCACCCACCCCTCCTCTTTTTTGTTAATTTTTGTTTTCTGTTTCAGTTCGGTTTCTGTTACGACACCAACACAGAGAAGCCCCCACCCCTCCCCCTACGCCTTGCCCCCCTTTCTGCCCCCCCCTCCTCCTCGCTGGGCCCGCCTAATTAATTAACATCAAGATCCTCGCGGAATACTGATGAGACTCCAGCGGGCGAATCCATTCGATAGGGAGATAGGCGAAGGGGGGGAAGGGGTGGACGTTCAATTAACATGAATACCGCCATCATCATCATCATCACCGTCCCCCCTTCCAAAGACAAGTGGTACCTTCCACTGCAAATGCACGAGAGGCGGCTCCGTACTCTTGACCGTACCATGGGGGGGGGGGTGCTGGGACGATGTGAAGGCGCAGCGCTGCAATGTCCTGCGTCGCGCCACCGCTGTCGGGTAGGGGCCTCCACCACTCGGAGGATGGCGATTGGGAAGCCCGTCTCGTTCCCCCTCCCCCCCCCCGTTCCCCTCCCCCCCTCGTTCCCCCTCTCCCCCTCCCGTTCCCCTCTCCCCCCCCCCTCGTTCCCCCCCCGTTCCCCTCCCCCGTTCCCCCTCCCCCCCCCCGTTCCCCTCTCCCCCCGTTCCCCTCTCCCCGCCCGTTCCCCTCTCCCCTCCCCCGTTCCCCCTCCCCCCCCCGTTCCCCTCTCCCCCCGTTCCCCCTCTCCCCCCGTTCCCCTCTCCCCCCCCCGTTCCCCTCTCCCCCCCCCCGTTCCCCTCCCCCCCCGTTCCCCCTCCCCCCCCCGTTCCCCTCTCCCCCCCCGTTCCCCTCCCCCCCCGTTCCCTTCTCCCCCCGTTCCCCCTCTCCCCCCCCGTTCCCCTCTCCCCTCCCCCGTTCCCCTCTCCCCCCCCGTTCCCCTCTCCCCCCGTTCCCCCTCTCCCCCCCCGTTCCCCCTCCCCCCCCGTTCCCCTCTCCCCCCCCGTTCCCCTCCCCCCCCGTTCCCCTCTGCCCCCCCGTTCCCCTCTCCCCTCCCCCGTTCCCTTCTCCCCCCCCCGTTCCCCCTCTCCCCCCCCGTTCCCCTCTCCCCCCCCCGTTCCCCTCCCCCCCCGTTCCCCTCTCCCCCCCCCCGTTCCCCTCTCCCCCCGTTCCCCTCTCCCCCCCCCGTTCCCCTCTCCCCCCCCGTTCCCCCTCCCCCCCCCGTTCCCCTCTCCCCCCCCGTTCCCCTCTCCCCCCCCCGTTCCCCTCTCCCCCCGTGTTCCCCTCCCCCCCCGTTCCCCTCTCCCCCCCCGTTCCCCTCTCCCCCCGTTCCCCTCTCCCCCCCCGTTCCCCTCTCTCCCCCCCCCGTTCCCCCTCCCCCCCCGTTCCCCTCTCCCCCCCCGTTCCCCTCCCCCCCCGTTCCCCTCTCCCCCCGTTCCCCCTCTCCCCCCCATTCCCCTCTCCCCTCCCCCGTTCCCCTCTCCCCCCCCATTCCGCTCTCCCCCCCCGTTCCCCTCTTTCCCCGTTCCCCTCTCCCCCCGTTCCCCTCTCCCCCCGTTCCCCCTCTCCCCCCCCCGTTCCCCTCTCCCCCCCCGTTCCCCTCCCCCCCCGTTCCCCTCTCCCCCCGTTCCCCCTCTCCCCCCCCGTTCCCCTCTCCCCTCCCCCGTTCCCCTCTCCCCCCCCGTTCCCCTCTCCCCCCGTTCCCCCTCTCCCCCCGTTCCCCTCTCCCCCCCCCGTTCCCCTCTCCCCCCCCGTTCCCCTCCCCCCCCGTTCCCCTCTCCCCCCGTTCCCCCTCTCCCCCCCCGTTCCCCTCTCCCCTCCCCCGTTCCCCTCTCCCCCCGTTCCCCCTCCCCCCCGTTCCCCTCCCCCCCCGTTCCTTTCTCCCCCCCCCCGTTCCCCTCTCCCCCCCCGTTCCCCTCTCCCCCCCCCGTTCCCCTCTCGCCCCGTTCCCCTCCCCCCCCGTTCCCCATCTCCCCCCCCCGTTCCCCTCTCCCCCCCCGTTCCCCTCTCCCCCCCCCCGTTCCCCTCTCCCCCCCCCCGTTCCCCTCTCCCCCCGTTCCCCTCTCCCCCCCCCCGTTCCCCTCTCCCCCCCCGTTCCCCTCTCCCCCCCTGTTCCCCTCTCCCCCCCCCCCCCCGTTCCCCTCTCCCCCCCCGTTCCCCTCTCCCCCCGTTCCCCTCTCCCCCCCCGTTCCCCTCTCCCCCCCCGTTCCCCTCTCCCCCCGTTCCCCTCTCCCCCCCCGTTCCCCTCTCCCCCCCCGTTCCCCTCTCCCCCCCCGTTCCCCTCTCCCCCCGTTCCCCCTCTCCCCCCGTTCCCCTCTCCCCCCCCCGTTCCCCTCTCCCCCCCCCCGTTCCCCTCCCCCCCCGTTCCCCCTCCCCCCCCCGTTCCCCTCTCCCCCCCCGTTCCCCTCCCCCCCCGTTCCCTTCTCCCCCCGTTCCCCCTCTCCCCCCCCGTTCCCCTCTCCCCTCCCCCGTTCCCCTCTCCCCCCCCGTTCCCCTCTCCCCCCGTTCCCCCTCTCCCCCCCCGTTCCCCCTCCCCCCCCGTTCCCCTCTCCCCCCCCGTTCCCCTCCCCCCCCGTTCCCCTCTGCCCCCCCGTTCCCCTCTCCCCTCCCCCGTTCCCTTCTCCCCCCCCCGTTCCCCCTCTCCCCCCCCGTTCCCCTCTCCCCCCCCCGTTCCCCTCCCCCCCCGTTCCCCTCTCCCCCCCCCGTTCCCCTCTCGCCCCGTTCCCCTCCCCCCCCGTTCCCCATCTCCCCCCCCCGTTCCCCTCTCCCCCCCCGTTCCCCTCTCCCCCCCCCCGTTCCCCTCTCCCCCCCCCCGTTCCCCTCTCCCCCCGTTCCCCTCTCCCCCCCCCCCGTTCCCCTCTCCCCCCCCGTTCCCCTCTCCCCCCCTGTTCCCCTCTCCCCCCCCCCCCCCGTTCCCCTCTCCCCCCCCGTTCCCCTCTCCCCCCGTTCCCCTCTCCCCCCCCGTTCCCCTCTCCCCCCCCGTTCCCCTCTCCCCCCGTTCCCCTCTCCCCCCCCGTTCCCCTCTCCCCCCCCGTTCCCCTCTCCCCCCCCGTTCCCCTCCCCCGTTCCCCTCTCCCCCCCGCCGTTCCCCTCTCCCCCCCCCCGTTCCCCTCTCCCCCGCCTCGTTCCCCCTCCCCCCCCCGTTCCCCTCGTCCCCCCCCGTTCCCCTCTCCCCCGCCTCGTTCCCCCTCACTCCCCCGTTCCCCTCGTCCCCCCCCCCTGTTCCCCTCTCCCCCTCCTGTCCCCCCTCCCCCCCCCCCGTTCCCCTCGTCCCCCCCCCGTTCCCCTCTCCCCCCCCCCGTTCCCCTCTCCCCCCCCCCGTTCCCCTCTCCCCCGCCTCGTTCCCCCTCACTCCCCCGTTCCCCTCGTCCCCCCCCCGTTCCCCTCTCCCCCCCCTCGTTCCCCCTCCCCCCCCGTTCCCCCTCCCCCCCCGTTCCCCTCTCCCCCTCCTGTCCCCCCTCCCCCCCCGTCCCCCCTCCCCCCCCCCGTTCCCCTCTCCCCCCCCGTTCCCCCTCCCCCCCCCCGTTCCCCTCTTCCCCCCCGTTCCCCTCCCCCCTCCGTTCCCCTCCCCCCCGTCCCCCCCGTTCCCCTCTCCCCCTCCCGTTCCCCTCTCCCCCCGTTCCCCCTCTCCCCCCCCCCTCTTCTCCCCCTCCCCCCTCTCCCCCCCCGTTCCCCCTCTCCCCCCTCCCCCCGAGACCCCAGCCCCCGTCGTGTTCGTTCCGCGTCCTCCCCGGAGCTCGTCCTCTTGAGGGATTCGCGCTCGAGGGGAACTTTTCCTTTGAGACTCGCGACGATTTCGCCGACGGGCAGCCGCTGGGCCGCGTTCAACACGCCAGAGAGAGCGAGAAGCCTGTGGCCATGGTGGTGGTGGTGGATGATTGAGTTGGCGCAGTTAAAGGGGGGTGCGGGGGGTAAAGGGGCCGTCCATAAATGACGTCACGCGATTTTGGACGATTTTTTTACCCCCCTCCCCCTTTTTTTCGTCACACGGCGTCACAAAAAGTCAGCCCCCCCCCCCTCAAATATGACGTCACAAAGCTCTGCCCCCCTCCCCCTAAAAAAATAAAACATGCTTCAAATCCCCCCTCCCCCTAAAAAAATAAAACATGCTTCAAATCGCTTTAAACTATTGTCATTGTAGTGCGTATTTCATGTGGCGCTGCGCTCTGATGTTGTAGGAGAAAACATTTATTAAAAAGTCTATTTCATTAAGTAGAACGTGTTGTCTATATTTATTTAAAGTTGCGCATTTGTATGTGACGTCACATTCCCCCCCCCCCCCCCGCTCATCACACATCGTCACAAACGTCTGACCCCCCCCCCCCCCCCCAGGTGCGTGACGTCATTTATGGACGACCCCTAAGGGGGTTTGCTGCCAGGTCCGTGCCGTGTGACCTCCTTGCCTACTGCCACGTGGCACTCGGAGTGTGCACCTAGCCTGGCACAGGCGACGTGGTGACGTCACCTACTCCCACGTGGCACTCGGAGTGTGCACATAGCCTGGCACAGGCTATGTGGTGACGTCACCTACTCCCACGTGGCGCTCAGAGTGTGCACCTAGCCTGGCACAGGCGACGTGGTGACGTCACCTACTCCCACGTGGCACTCGGAGTGTGCACCTAGCCTGGCACAGGCGACGTGGTGACGTCACCTACTCCCACGTGGCACTCGGAGTGTGCACCTAGCCTGGCACAGGCGACGTGGTGACGTCACCTACTCCCACGTGGCACTCGGAGTGTGCACCTAGCCTGGCACAGGCGACGTGGTGACGTCACCTACTCCCACGTGGCACTCGGAGTGTGCACCTAGCCTGGCACAGGCGACGTGGTGACGTCACCTACTGCCACGTGGCACTCGGAGTGTGCACCTAGCCTGGCACAGGCGACGTGGTGACGTCACCTACTGCCACGTGGCACTCGGAGTGTGCACCTAGCCTGGCACGGGCGACGTGGTGACGTCACCTACTCCCACGTGGCACTCGGAGTGCTCCCACGTGGCACTCGGAGTGTGCACCTAGCCTGGCACAGGCGACGTGGTGACGTCACCTACTGCCACGTGACACTCGGAGTGTGCACCTAGCCTGGCACAGGCGACGTGGTGACGTCACCTACTCCCACGTGGCACTCGGAGTGTGCACATAGCCTGGCACAGGCGACGTGGTGACGTCACCTACTCCCACGTGGCTCTCGGAGTGTGCACCTAGCCTGGCACAGGCGACGTGGTGACGTCACCTACTCCCACGTGGCACTCGGAGTGTGCACCTAGCCTGGCACGGGCGACGTGGTGACGTCACCTACTCCCACGTGGCACTCGGAGTGTGCACCTAGCCTGGCACGGGCGACGTGGTGACGTCACCTACTCCCACGTGGCACTCGGAGTGTGCACCTAGCCTGGCACGGGCGACGTGGTGACGTCACCTACTCCCACGTGGCACTCGGAGTGTGCACCTAGCCTGGCACAGGCGACGTGGTGACGTCACCTACTCCCACGTGGCACTCGGAGTGTGCACCTAGCCTGGCACGGGCGACGTGGTGACGTCACCTACTCCCACGTGGCACTCGGAGTGTGCACCTAGCCTGGCACAGGCGACGTGGTGACGTCACCTACTCCCACGTGGCACTCGGAGTGTGCACCTAGCCTGGCACGGGCGACGTGGTGACGTCACCTACTCCCACGTGGCACTCGGAGTGTGCACCTAGCCTGGCACAGGCGAAGTGGTGACGTCACCTCTTGTTGCTGTAACAGCTCTTTCGCTGGTCCAGCAGCTCCACTGCTGGATGATGATGATGTTTCCGCCTGAGGACGGCCGCTTGCGTTGCGATCGAAACGTCGCGTGATTTATTTTATTTTTTATTTTATTTTATTTTAATTTTATTAGAATTGTTTTTATTTTATTTTTTATTTTATTTTTCTACCCACGCGATTTTACCGAAAGAACGAAAGAGTGTGGATTCCTGCAGTCACGAAAGCTTCAAATCAAGATTGTTGTTGTTGCAGCGTCAGCGGCCTCGTGTCGGGGAAGTGGACACCGCTGAACTACCACGTACTACCACGTACTGCTCCAAGGTCCCATCCCCGTCGTCTTCAAGCCACGCTCCGCCACACAGAGTCGGGGCCCAGAAACGTTCCACACCTCGCTCTGCCGTACGAGATGTAACGTTCGTCCCATGGCAAAGGTCAAAACGGTCATTGTTTTATAACACGCTTTTATTTAACTCCCACTCTGTCTGTTGTTGTTGTTTTTGTGTATCCTCAAATCTTGTAACTCGATTTTAACCCACTTCCCAATGTGTTATCGACTGCAAACGTGGTAAACTTATGTCATACTGATGACAATAGTTTATTCTATCATAAAAATAAAAATAAACAATTTGAAACATTATTTTTACACGCTTTTTATGAACTCACTCTATCTGTTATTGTTGTCGTATCCTCAAATTTTGTAACTCGATTTTAACCCACTTCCCAATGTGTTATCGACTGCAAACTTGGTATAGTTATGTGATACTGATAACAATTCTATATTCTGTCAAAAAAGTATTTTTAAACCATATTTTTTTTATTATATGTTTCGGCTTGGGTCTAATTGTCCACGCTCAACTGACGTTGGCTGTAATTGGCCACGGCCCCTTACGTCATGGCAAGCCTCGGGACCACTTCCTGGAGTCGTGGAGTTCTGCCATTACGAGTATGGTACATTTCATTAAAGCGTGTTTTTTAAAAAGTATTTTTCAATATTACTTATTTTAATTCTCACCGCAGGAATTGAGACAATTTAGTGCACAAGCAAACTTACTGCAATCAAAGTTCGTCTGGGATGTTGGCTATCAACAACAAGGCAACTCCTATGACTAAGTGGGAATGGGACGCAAGCGTAGGATTGATCATCCTGTCGCTGGCCGCCTTTGGGGAGGGTGTATCGTGTGAAAGGCCGAAACACCCTAGGAACCAAAGGTTCACTACTGACGATGCGCTCCCCAAATTTCACCAGGCTCACTGTTCATGAACTCTTGGAAGTGCTTGCACAAAGGATGGTAACATCTCATCCTGTGTTCTTGGAATCTTATGCGGTCATTGGTGGCCGGGCTGAGACCCGAAACTCACGACACTTCACAACCCCGTTTCATCGCAACTCGGGTCAATGTGAGTCTATGGGTCTCTGTGTGAGTCTATGGGTCTCTGTGTGAGTCTATGGGTCTCTGTGTGAGTCTATGGGTCTCTGTATGAGTCTATGGGTCTCTGTGTGAGTCTATGGGTCTCTGTCTGAGTTTATGGGTCTCTGTGTGAGTCTATGGGTCTCTGTGTGAGTCTATGGGTCTCTGTGTGAGTCTATGGGTCTCTGTGTGAGTCTATGGGTCTCTGTCTGAGTTTATGGGTCTCTGTGTGAGTCTACGGGTCTCTGTGTGAGTCTATGGGTCTCTGTGTGAGTCTATGGGTCTGTGTGTGAGTCTATGGGTCTCTGTGTGAGTGGGTCTATGTGTGAGTCTATGGGTCTCTGTGTGAGTCTATGGGTCTCTGTGTGAGTCTATGGGTCTCTGTTGTGAGTCTCTGTGTGAGTCTATGGGTCTCTGTGTGAGTCTATGGGTCTCTGTGTGAGTCTATGGGTCTCTGTGTGAGTCTATGGGTCTCTGTGTGAGTCTATGGGTCTCTGTGTGAGTCTATGGGTCTCTGTGTGAGTCTATGGGTCTCTGTCTGAGTTTATGGGTCTCTGTGTGAGTCTACGGGTCTCTGTGTGAGTCTATGGGTCTCTGTGTGAGTCTATGGGTCTGTGTGTGAGTCTATGGGTCTCTGTGTGAGTGGGTCTATGTGTGAGTCTATGGGTCTCTGTGTGAGTCTATGGGTCTCTGTGTGAGTCTATGGGTCTCTGTTGTGAGTCTCTGTGTGAGTCTATGGGTCTCTGTGTGAGTCTATGGGTCTCTGTGTGAGTCTATGGGTCTCTGTGTGAGTCTATGGGTCTCTGTGTGAGTCTATGGGTCTCTGTGTGAGTCTATGGGTCTCTGTGTGAGTCTCTGTGTGAGTATATGGGTCTCTGTGTGAGTCTATGGGTCTCTGTGTGAGTCTATGGGTCTGTGTGAGTCTGTGGGTCTCTCTGTGAGTCTACGGGTGGTGGTGGTGTGGGGGCGGTGGTGGTGGCGGGGGCAGCGGTGGTGGTGGCGGTGGGGCGACGCTCACAACAACGAGTGGGAGCAGCTAAAACGCAGCAGGTTGGCACAATAGGGGGGGGGGTGCGTCTGCCAGTCGTCGCAGTCGGCCGACCCATGCCACCTGGGTCTGCCCCCTGACCTCCTGCTAGCGGCGAGCCTTCGACAACTTCGCCCGGTCTCCAAAGTGCACCTAGCCTGGCACTGAGCGCCGTGGTGACGTCACCGCCACTTCGTGGTTGTTGTTGTTGTTGTCGACTCAGCCTCAAATGAGTAGCTGGTGCGTGGTGTGTAAACATCGCCACTGGGGAGACAAAGGCGGCCGGGCGTGGTGCTGGCCACCCACCCCCTCGTGTGCCGTGCCGGCCTTCACAGGTGCTGCTCGCTAACAGCACTTGCCCCAACAGCCTGTTAAGGCTACACGGGGGATCTTTGTCTTGGGTGCAGAGCGGTGGTGCAGTGGTTAGCGCGCTGTGATACGGACCCGGCTGTGACTCGAGTTCGATTTCCGCTCACGCCCAACACCCGTGACGAACATCTGTACCGGACCTGGGCCTCCCCTAGGTCAGCTCAGCCTTATACAAGGTTACTGCACAACAACGTGCACCGCACTTCCCTGTACCGCACCCCTGTACCACACACCCTGTACCACACACCCTGTACCACACACCCTGTACCACACACCCTGTACCACACCCTGTACCACACCCTGTACCGCGCCCTGTACCACATCCTGTACCACACACCCTGTACCGCGCCCTGTACCACACACCCTGTACCACACACCCTGTACCACACACCCTGTACCACACACCCTGTACCGCACCCTGTACCACACACCCTGTACCACACACCCTGTACCACACACCCTGTACCACATCCTGTACCACACCCTGTACCACACACCCTGTACCGCGCCCTGTACCACACACCCTGTACCGCGCCCTGTACCACACACCCTGTACCGCGCCCTGTACCACACCCTGTACCGCACACCCTGTACCACACCCTGTACCACACACCCTGTACCACACCCTGTACCACACACCCTGTACCACACACCCTGTACCACACCCTGTACCACACACCCTGTACCACACACCCTGTACCACACCCTGTACCACACACCCTGTACCACACCCTGTACCACACACCCTGTACCACACCCTGTACCGCGCCCTGTACCGCACCGCGCCCTGTACCACACACCCTGTACCACACCCTGTACCGCACCCTGTACCGCGCCCTGTACCACACACCCTGTACCACACACCCTGTACCACACCCTGTACCACACACCCTGTACCACACCCTGTACCACACACCCTGTACCACACCCTGTACCGCGCCCTGTACCGCACCGCGCCCTGTACCACACACCCTGTACCACACCCTGTACCGCACCCTGTACCGCGCCCTGTACCACACACCCTGTACCACACCCTGTACCACACACCCTGTACCACACCCTGTACCGCGCCCTGTACCACACACCCTGTACCACACCCTGTACCGCGCCCTGTACCGCACCGCGCCCTGTACCACACACCCTGTACCACACCCTGTACCGCACCCTGTACCGCGCCCTGTACCACACACCCTGTACCGCGCCCTGTACCACACACCCTGTACCACACACCCTGTACCACACCCTGTACCACACACCCTGTACCACACACCCTGTACCACACCCTGTACCGCGCCCTGTACCGCACCGCGCCCTGTACCACACACCCTGTACCACACCCTGTACCGCACCCTGTACCGCGCCCTGTACCGCGCCCTGTACCGCACCGCGCCCTGTACCACTCGCCGTGCCAAATAAGCGTGGTTGGAAACAAAGCCAAAAACAACTAAATAAATATCAGCAAAGATTTTGTGGGTGAGCCAACAAGAGAGAGACCGGGTGAGTGAGAGAGCGAGCGAGCGAGCGACCATGTGAGTGAGTGAGTGAGCGAGCAGGTGAGTGAGCGAGGGACACTTTGTATGTGTAAGCATGTTGAACTTCTTTCGCACCATACCGAGCCAACCGTGCTAATCGGAGGTGCAGGTGTAAGGACAAGTAACTTACACACAAACGGCCAACTAAACACGGTGAGTGGGCGAGGGACACGGTGAGCGGGTGAGTGGGCGAGCGGGCGGGCGGGTGAGCGAGGGACACGGTGAGTGGGCGAGCGGGCGGGCGGGTGAGCGAGGGACACAGTGAGTGGGTGAGCGGGCGGGTGAGCGAGGGACACGGTGAGTGGGTGAGCGGGCGGGCGGGTGAGCGAGGGACACAGTGAGTGGGTGAGCGGGCGGGTGAGCGAGGGACACGGTGAGTGGGTGAGCGGGCGGGCGGGTGAGCGAGGGACACAGTGAGTGGGTGAGCGGGCGGGTGAGCGAGGGACACGGTGAGTGGGTGAGCGGGCGGGTGAGCGAGGGACACAGTGAGTGGGTGAGCGGGCGGGCGGGTGAGCGAGGGACACGGCGAGTGGGTGAGCGGGCGGGCGGGTGAGCGAGGGACACGGTGAGTGGGTGAGCGGGCGGGTGAGCGAGGGACACGGTGAGTGGGTGAGCGGGCGGGCGGGTGAGCGAGGGACACGGTGAGCGGGTGAGCGGGTGAGCGAGGGACACGGTGAGCGGGTGAGCGGGCGGGCGGATGAGCGAGGGACACGGTGAGCGGGTGAGCGGGTGAGCGGGTGAGCGAGGGACACGGCGAGTGGGTGAGCGGGCGGGCGGGTGAGCGAGGGACACGGTGAGTGGGTGAGCGGGCGGGCGGGTGAGCGAGGGACACGGTGAGCGGGTGAGCGGGCGGGCGGGGTGAGCGAGGGACAGTGAGCTGGCGGGTGAGCGAGGGACACGGTGAGTGGGTGAGCGGGCAGGCGGGCGAGTGAGCGGGTGAGCGGGCGGGTGAGCGAGGGACACGGTGAGTGGGTGAGCGGGCAGGCGGGCGAGTGAGCGGGTGAGCGGGCGGGTGAGCGAGGGACACGGTGAGTGGGTGAGTGGGTGAGCGGGCGGGCGGGTGAGCGAGGGACACGGTGAGTGGGTGAGCGGGCGGGCGGGTGAGCGAGGGACACGGTGAGTGGGTGAGCGGGCGGGCGGGTGAGCGAGTGACACGGTGAGCGGGTGAGCGGGTGAGCGAGGGACACGGCGAGTGGGTGAGCGGGCGGGCGGGTGAGCGAGGGACACGGTGAGTGGGTGAGCGGGCGGG
Source organism: Lampetra planeri (assembly GCF_965212315.1). Taxonomy (NCBI): domain Eukaryota; kingdom Metazoa; phylum Chordata; class Hyperoartia; order Petromyzontiformes; family Petromyzontidae; genus Lampetra; species Lampetra planeri. The sequence goes on from NC_136150.1 coordinate 4,999,086, forward strand.
CGGGTGAGCGAGGGACACGGTGAGCGGGTGAGTGGGCGAGGGACACGGTGAGTGGGTGAGCGGGCGGGCGGGTGAGCGAGGGACAGTGAGCTGGCGGGTGAGCGAGGGACACGGTGAGTGGGTGAGCGGGCGGGCGGGTGAGCGAGGGACACGGTGAGCGGGTGAGCGGGTGAGCGAGGGACACGGTGAGTGGGTGAGCGGGCGGGCAGGTGAGCGAGGGACACGGTGAGTGGGTGAGCGAGCGGGCGGGTGAGCGAGGGACACGGTGAGCGGGTGAGTGGGCGAGGGACACGGTGAGTGGGTGAGCGGGCGGGCGGGTGAGCGAGGGACAGTGAGTTGGCGGGTGAGCGAGGGACACGGTGAGTGGGTGAGCGGGCAGGCGGGCGAGTGAGCGGGTGAGCGGGCGGGTGAGCGAGGGACACGGTGAGCTGGCGGGTGAGCGAGGGACACGGTGAGCTGGCGGGTGAGCGAGGGACACGGTGAGCGGGTGAGCGGGCGGGCGGGTGAGCGAGGGACACGGTGAGCGGGTGAGTGGGCGAGGGACACGGTGAGTGGGTGAGCAGGTGGGCGGGTGAGCGAGGGACACGGTGAGCGGGTGAGTGGGCAGGTGAGTGGGCGAGTGACACGGTGAGCTGGCGGGTGAGTGAGCGAGGGACACGGTGAGTGGGTGAGCGAGCGAGGGACACGGTGAGTGGGTGAGTGAGCGAGGGACACGGTGAGTGGGTGAGTGAGCGAGCGAGGGAGAGGGAGGATGCTGTGGCAGTGGAGCCAAGCGGCAGGAAGCCAGCGGTTCTGAGAATCGGCGCGCGCCCGCACCGCAGCCAGGGCGAGTTTTCCTAGAACTCCGGAGGAAATTTGCCAAACACCCCCCAGGCAGCGTCACCACAGCACCGGCACCACCGCCACCACCACCGCCACCACCACCACCTCAACCACTGGCGCCACCACCGCAACCACTGGCGCCACCACCACCAGCACCACCACCGGCACCACTGGCGCTACCACCGCCTCTGCCACAAACCGCGAACAATACTATTACCACCGCCACCACCGAAACGCCACCACCAAACCGCCACCAATTGTAAATCCGTTCCTGCACTTAGTTTGGCCAAATTCCACTTCCTCGATAATCTAAAATATCGGCTCAATTTTTTCTCACGCGACGAACCTGCCCCCACCACCCACCCCGACCGCGCATGGACCGGAGGTCTCGTAGAGGGATCTCAAGAGCTCGCTCTGCGATATTCGCGTCCGCAGGCCGTCCGTTATCGTCTCCTCTGCTGCGAGATTTCCCCATCGGAATCTTCGCCCCCCCCGGTCGTGACAGTGACGCCGCGACTCCGGTAGCAGCGCTTCGGGGAGAACGTCGGGGCGGCGGGGAGGGGGGGGAAATTACAAGACGCAAATTTTCCTTTTTTTTGGCTTGATTTGCTAAAAGTGTAGTGGGTTTTACGGAGGCACACACTTGAACTTGGAGGCAACACGTTTATTTTACAACCCCCAACAAGGTAACTACATAAACGTACACAGGATATCGACATAGGTGGCAACAACACGATTAACTAGACCACAGCGGGGTAACTACATAACCAAGTCAGGTCAGTAACACACTGACTGCCCCACGATGCTGAACGTGACGACCTAAGAGCGAAGAGCGAAGAGACGTAGCACCACGGGTTGATTCCAGAAGACAGCCGCGATTGCTCTCGGGACCTCCCTTTTATGCTCCCGAGCGTCGCCTCGCTCCGCCTTCCACCACGCCCCCTTCTGGATCTCACCAGAAGGATCTCGACCGAGCACCACGTGTCCCTCAAGCCACCCTTTATTGGCCCCCTCGCTACCCTGTCCCGGTCACGTGCCCTCTCGGGTTCACCCAGACTGTCACGTCCTCGCTTGCCCTCTCTCAGACCGTCACCAGAACCATGTCATCTAGGCCCGCTTCCGTGCCATGCCGACCCTGGTGTCAGATAGAGGCTCAAGACGCGCAGCTCCACTCTTGCGACAGCACCTGGTGCTAAACGCCATAGTGACTCCATTAACGTCACTACAAAAGTAAAAAATAAACCAAATCACGACGTTTCGATCGCAACACAAGCGGTCGTCATCAGGCAAACTGATTATAAAGGTTTGGGGACGGGCGTAGCCCAAGTGTATCAAGCAACACCAGAAGTACGGGCGGTGCACGAGTGCCAATGCAGCAACAATGCCAATGCAGCAGCAATGCCAATGCAGCAACAATGCCAATACAGCAGCAATGCCAATGCATCAACAATGCCAATGCAGCAGCAATGCCAATGCATCAACAATGCCAATGCAGCAACAATGCCAATGCAGCAACAATGCCAATACAGCAGCAATGCCAATGCAGCAACAATGCCAATGCATCAACAATGCCAATGCATCAACAATGCCAATGCAGCAACAATGCCAATGCATCAACAATGCCAATGCAGCAACAATGCCAATGCATCAACAATGCCAATGCAGCAACAATGCCAATGCATCAACAATGCCAATGCATCAACAATGCCAATGCAGCAACAATGCCAATGCATCAACAATGCCAATGCAGCAACAATGCCAATGCATCAACAATGCCAATGCATCAACAATGCCAATGCATCAACAATGCCAATGCAGCAACAATGCCAATACAGCAGCAATGCCAATGCATCAACAATGCCAATGCATCAACAATGCCAATACAGCAACAATGCCAATACAGCAACAATGCCAATGCATCAACAATGCCAATACAGCAGCAATGCCAATACAGCAGCAATGCCAATGCATCAACAATGCCAATGCATCAACAATGCCAATGCATCAACAATGCCAATGCAGCAGCAATGCCAATGCATCAACAATGCCAATGCATCAACAATGCCAATGCAGCAACAATGCCAATGCAGCAGCAATGCCAATGCAGCAACAATGCCAATACAGCAGCAATGCCAATGCATCAACAATGCCAATGCATCAACAATGCCAATGCATCAACAATGCCAATGCAGCAGCAATGCCAATGCATCAACAATGCCAATGCATCAACAATGCCAATGCAGCAACAATGCCAATGCAGCAGCAATGCCAATGCATCAACAATGCCAATACAGCAGCAATGCCAATGCATCAACAATGCCAATGCAGCAGCAATGTCAATGCAGCAGCAATGCCAATGCATCAACAATGCCAATCAGCAGCAATGCCAATGCATCAACAATGCCAATGCAGCAACAATGCCAATGCATCAACAATGCCAATGCATCAACAATGCCAATACAGCAGCAATGCCAATGCATCAACAATGCCAATGCAGCAACAATGCCAATGCATCAACAATGCCAATGCAGCAACAATGCCAATGCAGCAACAATGCCAATGCAGCAACAATGCCAATGCATCAACAATGCCAATGCATCAACAATGCCAATGCAGCAGCAATGCCAATGCATCAACAATGCCAATGCAGCAGCAATGCCAATGCAGCAACAATGCCAATGCATCAACAATGCCAATGCATCAACAATGCCAATACAGCAGCAATGCCAATGCATCAACAATGCCAATGCATCAACAATGCCAATGCATCAACAATGCCAATGCATCAACAATGCCAATGCAGCAACAATGCCAATGCATCAACAATGCCAATGCATCAACAATGCCAATACAGCAGCAATGCCAATGCATCAACAATGCCAATGCAGCAACAATGCCAATGCATCAACAATGCCAATGCAGCAACAATGCCAATGCAGCAACAATGCCAATGCATCAACAATGCCAATGCAGCAACAATGCCAATGCAGCAGCAATGCCAATGCAGCAACAATGCCAATACAGCAGCAATGCCAATGCATCAACAATGCCAATGCATCAACAATGCCAATGCATCAACAATGCCAATGCAGCAGCAATGCCAATGCATCAACAATGCCAATGCAGCAACAATGCCAATGCAGCAACAATGCCAATGCAGCAGCAATGCCAATGCATCAACAATGCCAATACAGCAGCAATGCCAATGCATCAACAATGCCAATGCAGCAGCAATGTCAATGCAGCAGCAATGCCAATGCATCAACAATGCCAATACAGCAGCAATGCCAATGCATCAACAATGCCAATGCAGCAACAATGCCAATGCATCAACAATGCCAATGCATCAACAATGCCAATACAGCAGCAATGCCAATGCATCAACAATGCCAATGCAGCAACAATGCCAATGCATCAACAATGCCAATGCAGCAACAATGCCAATGCATCAACAATGCCAATGCATCAACAATGCCAATGCAGCAACAATGCCAATGCATCAACAATGCCAATGCATCAACAATGCCAATACAGCAGCAATGCCAATGCATCAACAATGCCAATGCATCAACAATGCCAATGCATCAACAATGCCAATGCATCAACAATGCCAATGCAGCAACAATGCCAATGCAGCAACAATGCCAATGCATCAACAATGCCAATGCAGCAACAATGCCAATGCATCAACAATGCCAATGCAGCAACAATGCCAATGCAGCAACAATGCCAATGCATCAACAATGCCAATGCATCAACAATGCCAATACAGCAGCAATGCCAATGCATCAACAATGCCAATGCAGCAACAATGCCAATGCATCAACAATGCCAATGCATCAACAATGCCAATACAGCAGCAATGCCAATGCATCAACAATGCCAATGCATCAACAATGCCAATGCATCAACAATGCCAATGCATCAACAATGCCAATGCATCAACAATGCCAATGCAGCAACAATGCCAATGCATCAACAATGCCAATGCATCAACAATGCCAATACAGCAGCAATGCCAATGCATCAACAATGCCAATGCAGCAACAATGCCAATGCATCAACAATGCCAATGCAGCAACAATGCCAATGCAGCAACAATGCCAAAGCAGCAACAATGCCAATGCATCAACAATGCCAAAGCAGCAACAATGCCAATGCAGCAACAATGCCAAAGCAGCAACAATGCCAATGCAGCAACAATGCCAATGCAGCAACAATGCCAATGCAGCAACAATGCCAATGCAGCAACAATGCCAATGCAGCAACAATGCCAATGCAGCAACAATGCCAATGCAGCAACAATGCCAATGCAGCAACAATGCCAAAGCAGCAACAATGCCAATGCATCAACAATGCCAATGCAGCAACAATGCCAATGCAGCAACAATGCCAATGCAGCAACAATGCCAATGCAGCAACAATGCCAATACAGCAGCAATGCCAATGCATCAACAATGCCAATGCATCAACAATGCCAATACAGCAACAATGCCAATGCAGCAACAATGCCAATGCAGCAACAATGCCAATGCAGCAACAATGCCAATGCAGCAACAATGCCAATACAGCAACAATGCCAATGCAGCAACAATGCCAATGCAGCAACAATGCCAATGCAGCAACAATGCCAAAGCAGCAACAATGCCAATGCATCAACAATGCCAATGCAGCAACAATGCCAATGCAGCAACAATGCCAATGCAGCAACAATGCCAATGCAGCAACAATGCCAAACGCTGGGGATGCGGGGGGCGGGGGAAATGAACTCGGAAAAACAGACGAGTACCCGGCAGATATGATGGAACAACAATAAACAGGTTTTACCTGGTTAATAACATCCTTCCAATGATTGCTCATTTTGTATCCATCTTCTCGGTTGAAGTGACGTCTATGTTTATATATCTGATTCCATTTGTGAAGGATGTCATGCCTGACGTGCAATATCCTGGAGTCTACAAACTGAGTTGTACCTGCGGTGGCTGTTACATTGGGGAAACGAAACGACATGTCTCGGACCGTGTTCGCGAACCCAAGGCAGATCTGAAACACGGCAGAACCAATACCTCTGCCGTGGCTGACCATCGCTATAACGCTGTGGGCTCGCATGATATTGTTACTTTCGAGGCCAAGGTACTCTGCAAACCTTCGGGCTACTATCAAAGGTTTATTCATGAAGCCATCCAGATATATAAACACACACATAACTTCAACCGAGAAGATGAATACAAATTGAGCGAGGTTCGTCACGTGAGCAAAACATGGCAATGTCATGTAAACATTGGCATGTTTTATTGCTACAAATTGTAAATGTTGTGGGTTTACTCTCCAACGAATTGGCACGTTCTGTGTACGTGGCAAACCTCACTAATTGGCTGTGCCGGGTGGTGGCGGGTTTAACGGCACATTTATATATTTACACGGCTCGAACCCCCCCCCCCCCCCCCCAAAAAAAAAAAAACTCTAATTCCGGATTACATTGGTCGCGAAAGCCTACGACGTGTGACACGGATGCCTCCTGCAGTATAAATAAACATTCCGATTCTCATGATTCTTACGAAGCACGGCAGTTCAGTGATGCAGTTTGTTGAAGTAAAGAGAGAGGAGCAGGGGGGGGGGGCATTTCACTCGCCACTGATGTTAGTCGTGGTCGGGGGATCGAACTCAGCTTCGCAGCGAAGCATGCTGACCGCACATTGGCCGACGTTTTGGGGGGCCCGATGGCCCTACTTTTAAATAGCATCTCTCTGCCACGAGGGAGGGACATTGCCCGAAACGTTGCCCAATGAATTACGAGATGGGCGACTCGGCAGTGAGTCAAGTCGGGTCAATACCTCTCCAAGGGTGACTTGGACAGCCTGGGAATTGACATTCTGTGTTTGGGCAGCAGGGATTGATTTGTTCCGAGGTCTGGTAGCGGTATTGCTGTGGTGAACATGATGAGAGTACAAACCCGCCCACCCGCTCATTCACTCACTAAGCCAATCATCCACTCACCCACCCACGCACCCACCCATTCACTCACTCAGCCATGCATCCACTCACTCACCCACCCATCCACTCACTCACCCATTGATGCACTCAGCCACCCACTCGTTCACTCACTCAGCCATGCAACCACTCACTCACCCACCCATTCATCCACTCACTCACCCATTCATGCACTCACCCACCCACTCGTTCACTCACTCAGCCATGCAACCACTCACTCACCCACCCATTCATTCACCCACCCACCAGTTCACTCAGCCATGCATCCACGCACTCACTCACTCACCCATTCATGCACTCACCCACCCAATCGTTCCATTCACTCAGCCATGCATCCACTCGTTCAACCACCCATTCATCCACTCACTCACCCATTCATGCACTCACCCACACACTTGTTCACTCACTGTGCCATTTATCCATTCACACACACACACACACCCATTCACTCACTCAGCCATGCAACCATTCACTAACCCACCCATTCATCCACTCACACACCCATTCATGCACTCACGCACCCATTCATGCACTCACGCACCCACTCCTTCACTCACTCAGCCATTCATCCACTCACCCACACACTCACCCATTCATTCACTCACTCACCCATGCATGCACTCACCAACCCACTCATCCACTCACTCACCCATTCATTCACTCACTCACCCATTCATGCACTCACCCACCCACTCATACACTCACTCACCCACCCATTCATTCGGTCACTCACTCCCTCACCCCCTTACCCACTCAGTCTCTCACCCACTCACTCACGCATTCACCCACCCATCCACCCATTCATCTACTCACTCAACCCGCTCAATCACATACCCAAGGGGTTGGCACCTGTCCGGATTTGGTCTGTAGAAAATCCGTTCGCCCTTGCGGTCGAATGGCAACGGGAAACGTTTGGGATGAGAGTGGGAGGAGGGTGGTGGTGGGGGGAGGGTGGTGGTGGGGGGAGGATGGTGGTGGGGGGAGGATGGTGGGGGGGGGGTGGTGGGGGGAGGATGGTGGTGGTGGGGGGGTGGTGGTGGGGGATTTTGGGGGGGGTGGTGGGAGGTGGAGGGTGGTGGGGGGTGGTGGTGGGGGGGCCGCCTTGTCGTATCCTGGGGCTCAGTCTCAGCTCAGTCACGTGTCTCAACCCGAGCCGGCGCTTATTCAACATGGCATCGTCCAATTAATTCATTGTTTGTAGCTGAAGGAGGCGAGGTGGGGGGGGTGTGAATACAGATGAAGGGTGGATGCCGACCCAGTGACCGGCGCGCACGAGACTCGGGTGTTCTCAAGAGGGAGCAGAGAGCTGAGTGAATGGTGAATCGTGTTGTCGAAGCGATGGAGAGAGATGACATTTGGCGATGACGATTAAGTCTTCTTCTTCTTGGTTCTTTCGGTAATGTCACGTAGAAGGGAAGTAATAAAATAATAAAAACAAAACATAATAAAACAATTCTCACGACGTGTCGGCCACAACGCAAGCAGCCGTCGTGAGAATTGTTTTATTGTGTTTTATTTTGTATTATTTTATTACTTCCCTTCTACGAGACTTTACCGAAAGAACCAAGAAGATGAATCCCTGCAGTCACGAAAGCTTTAAATCGATTAAGTCTGTCTGTGGATATCGATAGACCCCCCCACCCATCGGAGACCGGGCTGTCTGTGTGTCTCTCTGTGTGTGTGTTGAACTTCTTTCGCACCGCACGTAGGCAAACCGCGCTAGTTGTCCGAGCATCGCGTGCCTGCTGCGTTACGACTGCGTCCTAGCCGGTGGCGACCAGATGGCGGTGGAGTTGCCACCTGTCCCGGTTTCAACAGAACCGTCCTCCTGTCATATCTGTTCACATATCTGAAACACATTTTTTATTTTTATTTTACCAGGAAAGGCCCACTGAGCCATTTAGCTCTTTTTTTGTTTGATCAGAAGCCAAATACTGTAAACGCGCGTTGATAAATGCGCAGGGGAAAAACACGAGGATCCGGAGAAAAATCTACGCGACCACGGGGTGAGAGAACATGCAAACTCCTGCACACCAGGCGAGGTAGTGAACATCTCCTAGCCACCGTCATGATGATGATGAGAGAGACACGCAAACTCCAAATATACAGCAGCAGCAGCAGGCGTCAGGGTCGGGATCGAACCCACGACCTCCTGTATACCAGGCGAGGTAGTCAACATCTCCAAGCCACCGTCATGATGATGATGAGAGAGACACGCAAACTCCAAATATACAGCAGCAGCAGCAGGCGTCAGGGTCGGGATCGAACCCACGACCTCCTGTATACCAGGCGAGGTAGTCAACATCTCCAAGCCACCGTGATGATGATGATGAGAGAGACACGCAAACTCCAAATATACAGCAGCAGCAGGCGTCAGGGTCAGGATCAGGATCGAACCCACAACCTCCTGTACACCAGGCGAGGTAGTTAACATCTCCTAGCCACCGTCATGATGTTGATGAGAGAGACACACAAACTTCGAATATACAGCAGCAGGCGTCAGGGTCGGGATCGAACCCACGACCTCCTGTATACCAGGCGAGGTAGTTAACATCTCCTAGCCACCGTGGTGATGATGAGAGAGACACGCAAACTCCAAATATACAGCAGCAGCAGGCGTCAGGGTCGGGATCGAACCCACGACCCCCTGTATACCAGGCGAGGTAGTTAACATCTCCTAGCCACCGTGGTGATGTTGATGAGAGAGACACACAAACTTCGAATATACAGCAGCAGGCGTCAAGGTCGGGATCGAACCCACGATCTCCTGTATACCAGGCGAGGTAGTTAACATCTCTTAGCCACCGTGATGATGATGAGAGAGACACGCAAACTCCAAATATACAGCAGCAGCAGGCGTCAGGGTCGGGATCGAACCCACGACCTCCTGTATACCAGGCGAGGTAGTTAACATCTCCTAGCCACCGTGGTGATGTTGATGAGAGAGACACACAAACTTCGAATATACAGCAGCAGGCGTCAGGGTCGGGATCGAACCCACGATCTCCTGTATACCAGGCGAGGTAGTTAACATCTCTTAGCCACCGTGATGATGATGAGAGAGACACGCAAACTCCAAATATACAGCAGCAGCAGGCGTCAGGGTCGGGATCGAACCCACGACCTCCTGTATACCAGGCGAGGTAGTTAACATCTCCTAGCCACCGTGGTGATGTTGATGAGAGAGACACACAAACTTCGAATATACAGCAGCAGGCGTCAGGGTCGGGATCGAACCCACGATCTCCTGTATACCAGGCGAGGTAGTTAACATCTCTTAGCCACCGTGATGATGATGAGAGAGACACGCAAACTCCAAATATACAGCAGCAGCAGGCGTCAGGGTCGGGATCGAACCCACGACCTCCTGTATACCAGGCGAGGTAGTTAACATCTCCTAGCCACCGTGGTGATGTTGATGAGAGAGACACACAAACTTCGAATATACAGCAGCAGGCGTCAGGGTCGGGATCGAACCCACGATCTCCTGTATACCAGGCGAGGTAGTTAACATCTCTTAGCCACCGTGATGATGATGAGAGAGACACGCAAACTCCAAATATACAGCAGCAGCAGGCGTCAGGGTCGGGATCGAACCCACGACCCCCTGTATACCAGGCGAGGTAGTTAACATCTCCTAGCCACCGTGATGATGTTGATGAGAGAGACACACAAACTTCGAATATACAGCAGCAGGCGTCAGGGTCGGGATCGAACCCACGATCTCCTGTATACCAGGCGAGGTAGTTAACATCTCTTAGCCACCGTGATGATGATGAGAGAGACACGCAAACTCCAAATATACAGCAGCAGCAGGCGTCAGGGTCGGGATCGAACCCACGACCCCCTGTATACCAGGCGAGGTAGTTAACATCTCCTAGCCACCGTGATGATGTTGATGAGAGAGACACACAAACTTCGAATATACAGCAGCAGGCGTCAGGGTCGGGATCGAACCCACGACCTCCTGTATACCAGGCGAGGTAGTTAACATCTCCTAGCCACCGTGATGATGTTGATGAGAGAGACACACAAACTTCGAATATACAGCAGCAGGCGTCAGGGTCGGGATCGAACCCACGATCTCCTGTATACCAGGCGAGGTAGTTAACATCTCTTAGCCACCGTGATGATGATGAGAGAGACACGCAAACTCCAAATATACAGCAGCAGCAGGCGTCAGGGTCGGGATCGAACCCACGACCTCCTGTATACCAGGCGAGGTAGTTAACATCTCCTAGCCACCGTGGTGATGTTGATGAGAGAGACACACAAACTTCGAATATACAGCAGCAGGCGTCAGGGTCGGGATCGAACCCACGATCTCCTGTATACCAGGCGAGATAGTTAACATCTCTTAGCCACCGTGATGATGATGAGAGAGACACGCAAACTCCAAATATACAGCAGCAGCAGGCGTCAGGGTCGGGATCGAACCCACGACCCCCTGTATACCAGGCGAGGTAGTTAACATCTCCTAGCCACCGTGATGATGTTGATGAGAGAGACACACAAACTTCGAATATACAGCAGCAGGCGTCAGGGTCGGGATCGAACCCACGACCTCCTGTATACCAGGCGAGGTAGTTAACATCTCCTAGCCACCGTGATGATGTTGATGAGAGAGACACACAAACTTCGAATATACAGCAGCAGGCGTCAGGGTCGGGATCGAACCCACGATCTCCTGTATACCAGGCGAGGTAGTTAACATCTCTTAGCCACCGTGATGATGATGAGAGAGACACGCAAACTCCAAATATACAGCAGCAGCAGGCGTCAGGGTCGGGATCGAACCCACGAGCCCCTGTATACCAGGCGAGGTAGTTAACATCTCCTAGCCACCGTGATGATGTTGATGAGAGAGACACACAAACTTCGAATATACAGCAGCAGGCGTCAGGGTCGGGATCGAACCCACGATCTCCTGCACACCAGGCGAGGTAGTTAACATCTCCTAGCCACTGTGATGATGATGATGAGAGAGAGACACGCAAACTCCAAATATACAGCAGCAGCAGGCGTCAGGGTCGGGATCGAACCCACGAGCCCCTGTATACCAGGCGAGGTAGTTAACATCTCCTAGCCACCGTGATGATGTTGATGAGAGAGACACACAAACTTCGAATATACAGCAGCAGGCGTCAGGGTCGGGATCGAACCCACGATCTCCTGCACACCAGGCGAGGTAGTTAACATCTCCTAGCCACTGTGATGATGATGATGAGAGAGAGACACGCAAACTCCAAATATACAGCAGCAGCAGGCGTCAGGGTCGGAATCGACCCCACGACCTCCTGTACACCAGGCGAGGTAGTTAACATCTCCCCTGTATCTGATGCACCCAAGATGCTGGATGTTGTTCCTGTCGCTCAGCTGCTTCCTGTATAATCGTCGTGCGTTCGTCGTACGGCGCAGTCATCTTGTCAGTCATCTTGTCAGTCATCTTGTCAGTCATCTTGTCCGACCCGTCATATTTCGTTCCAGGCGATGTTATTCTATCATCGACTCGTGCTGAGTTCATCCACCGTTATTGATGTCTCCTGCAACGCAAAAAAACACTAAACATCGTTTCATGCGCCGTCATTTATTTCAGTTATAGTAGTAGGGTTTTACCCTTTAAACTGGTACAAAACTAACACTTTTATACAAGGCATCATGTTTGCAATAACCACAACACAAGCAAAAAACTCTGATAATGGTAATGATATGCACTGTCCTGTTTGCATTTTGACTGCTTGTGTTGTGGTTATTGCAAACATGATGCCTTGCATAAAGGTGTCAGTTTTGTACCAGTTTAAAGGGTAAAAACCTACTACTATATTTTGCCACTGGTAAAGGAGGTGTCTCATATTCTTAGATTTTTTCGGTAAAGTCACGTAGGTAAAAAAAATCGAAATTAATAAAAGTAAAATAAAAATCAAATAAAAATCACGACTCATAGTGTAAATCTATTTCAGTTGCTTTAGCTCCAAGCTCCCTTTGCCCCTTTTTGTTTTTTTATTCCCACATTCCCACAGGCAGCGAGCCCTCTCAGTTGAACGCGGCGGTGGCTGCGTTCACGAAGAGTTGTCGCGTTGGGCACGAGGAATTGTCGTGCCGCTCCGGATCACATCTCGCGCTATCAAACAAAACACCAGCCTGCGGTCATCCTGTAGCGGCATAAGAAGCCGAGGCTCGGGCACGCCACCGTGCTCCACCGTGCCACGTGACACGTGCCACCCTGCCACCGTGCCACGTGTCACCGTGCCACGTGTCACGTGCCACCGTGCCACGTGTCACCGTGCCACGTGTCACCATGCCACGTGTCACGTGCCACGTGCCACCGTGCCACGTGTCACCGTGCCACCGTATAGCCTTAACAGACTGTTGGGGCAAGTGCTGTTAGCGAGCACCTGTGAAGGCCGGCACGGCACACGAGGAGGTGGGTGGCCAGCGCCACGCCCGGCCGCCTTTGTCTCCCCAGTGACGATGTTTACACACCGCACCAGCTACTCACGTGCCACGTGTCACCGTGTCACGTGCGCACTGTCTCTAGAATGTCTACACCGCTAAGCCACGCGGCTCAAGAAAGTAGTTCGGCGTCGACTGCTCAGAACCCGCGTTATAACGGGGGAGTGAAAGGCGCTCCCTGATGTGGAGGAACCGCCTCACCGTGTCGTGGCTACTTTGTCGTGTCGCAAGACGCCACTTGCTAAACGAGACTCTACACTATGGGAACCTCATTTGCCAGTAAAAATATGATAATTGGTTCTTTACCCTTCTATCTGGCAACAAAACTGACACCTTTTTACGAGGAGTCATGTTTGCATAGACCGCAATACCTGCAGTCATAATGCAAACAAAACACATAACTCTGATAATGTATGCACTGTCCTTGAAGTTGATTGATCCACACCCGAGACAGCTTTCCTTAGAGCCTTTTGGCGTCATCTGGTCCAACCCATGTGAGACTAGGCTCTAAGGAAAGCTGTCTCGGGTGTGGACCAATCAACTTCAAGGACAGTGCACATTATCAGAGTTATGTCTTTTGTTTGTATTATGACTGCAGGTATTGCGGTCTATGCAAACATGACTCCTTGTAAAAAGGTGTCAGTTTTGTTGCCAGATAGAAGGGTAAAGAACCAATTATCAAACGAGACTCTCTCGAGCGCACGACACCGACCGGTGACATCGTGGAGGAGGGAGCGGCTCTCACAGGCGGGGAGCCCTGCCACTCTCTCCCGGGGCCGTTTTAAAAGTCCCGGCGTTTGTCTGCCATGGTGACAATAACAACGACGACGATCGATCACTCACCGCTCAAGACAATGGAGGCGGTAGGTCCACGCCTCTTGCGCGGTTGTGAGATACCCTGGAGGATGACGATGATGATGGTGGTGGTGGTGGTGTCAAGGTGTAAACATCGCCACTGGGGAGACAAAGGCGGCCGGGGGTGGTGCTGGCCACCCTCGTGTACCGTGGCGGCCTTCGTAGGTGCTCGCTAACGGCACTTGCCCAAAAGTCTGTTGAGGCTACACGGGAGGGGGGTCTTTGTCTTTGTGTGCCTGCGTACATCCGTGATGCAAGTCTCATGTTGCACTGTGGGGTCTGGAATGAGGCCCAGTAGAGTCAGCCTGACCCCACACAGGCAGACAGCTCACCCCACCTACACCCATACAACCACCTACACCACCACCCACACCACCACCCACCCATACAACCACCTACACCACCACCCACACCACCACCCACCCATACAACCACCTACACCACCACCCACCCCACCTACACCCATACAACCACCTACACCACCACCCACACCACCTACACTCATACAACCACATCACCTCCACCCTACACCACCACCCACACCACCCACTCATACAACCACCGATACAACCACATCACCTCCATCCTACACCGCAACCACCACCCACAACAACAACCGCCGTTCGTCACTAAGTTGCGGTGACGTCGCCACGGTGCTTGTGCCAGGCTATGTGCACGTTGAAGTGTCGAACACTCGCTGGCAAGTCACGGGACAGAAGCAGGTGCCATGGGTTGACTCACCACCTGTGCTCCCCACTGTGCCAACTTCGCAGTTTTATCCGCCTGGCGCCCAGCTCATTGTTGTGAGCGTCGCTCATCCGCCTAGCGCTGTTGTTGGAGGGCGGCTGCCTCCATCTGACAAGTAGCGTCTTTCAACTGGTACCGGTCATCGGCAAGTCCAATAAGCTCCCACACCCTCCTGTACCACACCAGCCATCTCTTCTCCAGCCCGTGCCGCGCCCGTCTAGCCCCCTCGATCCGGCCAAACAGAAGCTGCACGGCCATGCGGTGGCTGGGCATGCGGTGGCTGGGCATGCGGTGGCTGGGCAAGCGGTGGCTGGGCATGCGGTGGCCGGGCATGGCGAGGCAACATGACCCAGCTGACGCAACCTCGCCTCCCGGAGGAGCTCACTGACAGGGACTGTGTCCAGACCTTTCAGGGATCTGTGAGGTCATGGAAATCGTCTCCAACTACGCGGTCACAGATGTCGAACGGCGCGGCGGCCAGAGGACATCCCTGTCAGACTTCTCCACAACTATGGCTGTCGCCTGATGAAGCTGGTTGTAATTACAGGCGAAACGTCGTACTCGGATTGTAAATGTTGTGGCTTGGCTCTCCAACACACCGGTTAGTGCTGTACTAGTACACTACACTATACACTACACTATAAAATATACTACACTATGCACTACACTACTATACACAATACACTACACTACTATACAATACACTACATTATACACTAGTGCTGTCCTAGTATACTACACTACAATACACTATACACTACACTACTATACACACTACTATACACTACACTATACACTACACTATACACTGCACTACTATACACTACACTACTATACACTACATGATACACTACACTACTATACACTACACTACTATACACTACATGATACACTACACTACTATACACTACACTAACACTATACACTACACTATACACTAGTGCTGTACTAGTGACGAATTGGCCACGTTCTGTTTACTGTTCACGTGACAACCCTTACTAGTTGGCTGTGTCGGGTGGTCGTGGGTTTTAACGACACATTTTTAATATTCACGCGATCTAACCAAAAAAACCTCTATTATGGATGACATTGCTCGCGAAAGCCTCCTGCGTGTTAAATTACCTAGAGCCCTGGTTCATCGACGGTATCTGGTGATATGCAGGTTTAAAAAAAAACCCTCTCCCGAATGAAATATATTGTACTTAATGATAAGCTTTGAAGTATAATCATCACGCATATGAATACGGTGGTGGGGGAGACGCGGGGGTGATGGAATGGTGCTGGGGCTGGAGGTTTGTTGCGTCACAGAGGGAAGACGGCCGACGGCTCGGGGGAGGCCTTCATCCAGCAGTGGAGTGGCCATGGCCGCCGACAAAGTTCCCTGGCAACTCCTGTTGTTGTTGTATATTCGGAGTCCGCGTGTTCTCCCTCTCTCTCTCCACCCCCTACCCCCCCCGGTGGTCGCGTGGATTGTCCTCCGGGTTTACCCACCCCTCTTCCTCCATCCACATTTAGAAACAACACGCTCCGATACGATCTGGCCGCTGCTGCTGCTGCTGCCGCTGCTGCTGCTATAAATTCCCACGCGTGACCACGGTGACGGTGACATAAGCCACGTCGACCACGATCTATCATCGCGTGTGGTCAGGACGCCGACTCAACACAACAGCAGCTGACGACACCTTCCGTGGGCCTCGTGCCTGCGAAATGATCGAATTGTCGAGTTGGTCCAGGAATGTCGAGCGCCTTTCGCACCGTGCCGAGCCAAGCGAGCTCGTCGGAGGAAGGACATCGAACCCGAGGGCAGAATAAGAATTAGAATTCAGCGCTGGTGATACTGCGCATGAGGCCGTGTTAGTTTGGACCAGCGCATCCGTCGTGAG